>NC_052171.1:3320731-3622616 GCF_902713615.1 Scyliorhinus canicula
AGGGGGGGGGGGGGGGGGGGGACCCACGCAAACGCAGGGAGAATGTGCAAACTCCACACGGACCGTGACTAAGAGCCGGGATCGAACCTGGGACGTCGGTGCTGTGAGGCAACAGTGCTGACCACTGCGCCACCATGCTGCCCTGACAACAGCATTTTATATACTGGTCACAGCTTCACAGTCCTGATGGCCTTTAGGATTTCCTTTAAAGAAATTTAAAATATCCAGAAGGACAAGAGCAGCAGATACCTGGGAACCCCACCACATGGAGGTTCCGCTCCAAGTCAGTTGCCACCTTGACTTGTAAATATATCGCCGCTCCTTCACTGTCGCTGGGGCAACATCCTGGAACTCCCTCCCTAACAGCGCAGCGGATGTACCTATCACTCAAGGACTGCAGTGGTTCAAGAAAGCAACTCACCACCACTTTCTGAAGGGCAACTAGGGAAGGGCAATAAATGCTGGCTAACGAGTGAAGCCCTCAACCCGTAAATGAATTTTAAAAAACATATCTATTTTTGTATAATTAAGGTGCAATTCAGCGTAGCCAATTCACCTACTTTGCACATCTTTGGGTTGTGGGGATGAGACCCATGCAGACACAGGGAGAATGTGCAAATTCCACACGGACAGTGAGTCGGGGCCGAGATCGAACCAGAGTCCTCAGCGCCATGAGGCAGCAGTGGCAACCACCGTGCCGTCCCGGCCTTGATGATTTTCATCCTTTAGTCAAACGTATTGTGTTTTGGCAACTGTACTCATTCGGCAAAACTTTCACCACAGGGTGGCACCAAACCTAGTCTCTGCAAGAGCAAAAGAAGTCATCCTCCAAAAGGCCCAAAAATTCCAGTAAATGGCATCAGGCCATAGTTTGACTGCCCTTGCCCATTCAATCTCCCGTGATACATGGCAATTGCAAGCTGATAAAGTGCAGTTTCCTCTACGGTGCACAGCTGCTATGCATCTCTTCAGTCACATCAGGCTGAAGGATTGCATCATGAACAGTGCAAGTGAACAAGGAAGTGGAAGCTGGAGTGGTAAATTCAAAGTACAATTCAGTACACAAATAGAAACAGACAGGAAGATATTCAACTGGAGGGTGGGAGGACACAGAAAAAAGCAAACAGATTTTTAAAAACACAATGAAAATAAAAGCTGAAGGAGTGAAACCCCACAACTGTCGCAGTTCATGTTAAGTGCCTGAAAGGTTGATGCAGCTTTTAACACATCATGCTGTTAAAATGGAGTAAATAGACTATGGCGAGTTTCGTTCACATTTGCTGCACAACTGCAGGCAATTCACATCACTATGCATTTGAATGTGGCTCCAAAAACGCTCATCGGGGAAGGCACACCCCTGACAGTAACTTCTCAATTTCCACATTAAACCCTCCACCTCTCCCTCACCTCAAATTGCTGCGGCATTTGCACATGATCAGCACTTATTTTCACAGCATCTTTTCACAGCAATAAAATGTCGCCATTTTCAGACTTTTGAATGGGGAGAGAAAATGGAAAAATATGCCATCATCTTCATTTCCTTTCTGATTACATCACTTCACTTCTGTGCCCACAACGCAGAACATGTACTCAGTTATAAACCACAAAGGCAAAAATTCAGATGAAATGATTCTGCCAGACTGTGCTCATCAAACAAGTTTCAGACTTGCAGTTACTCTTATTAAAGCCCTTTGGCAGAACGGCTTTCTTTTAACTCAACGCCAGCTATTTTCTCCAATCGTATGTTTACTTCATGAACACACAGACAAAAAAACCTTCGTAATTTTCTGGGCTTGTAACAGATCACAATCTAACTTTAACCACATATTGTGGTGATCAAACCAGGAGCCTGAGACGGGTATGTCAATGGAACAAAGCGTTTTAGGTTAATGATTTTTATTAAAACCTATTTAACAGATTTATCCCAAAACAAGAGTTCCAACTGTACATCACTTCCTGTACTTCCTTAATTTTAGTTACCCACCTCGACTGCCTAATTCCTCTTTCCCGTTCTCTGCCCTTTCATGATTTCCTCGTTCTGTCTTTTACTCATACATCGAAAGGGGGTTACTTTTCACTACTGTTTATGTCATCTGTCCTAACAACACTTTTAGTCAGTTCAGGAAATGGCCAAGAGTTCAACAGCCACTTTAGCAATGAAGTATTTTGATTGCTGTGGGCAGCCAGGAAATCAGCCTCCAGCATGAACACAGAGACAAGCTTTAGCCCCTTAGCCATCTATGTGTAAAGCTACATCAACACTGTGCACTCAAGTTCAATAACTATGCATAGGCTATCTCACAATGACAAATCTTCTGGTGCACTGCCATTGCAGAGCAACAGCAAGTGAGGTGTTAGGCCAATAACCATCACCATGACATGTAATGTTGGCTAGGACCAGGAAATGGAGGAAGTTAGGCCAAAATACACAAAATTGGAGTGAACCTGAAATGTGGCGTGGCCCAATGTTTGTGGATTTCACATCAAATCCCCTCTTACAACTGCTCTCATTAGAACACTGGCTTCCACAAGAGGGTTTCCAATCATCAGTCTCAAAAAACACACTCTGAAATTGTCTCTTACACAAGACTCTTCTCAGATGCTATCACCGAGGATTCGCAACCTTGGGAGGATTATGGGGCTAAAGGAGATTATATACTTGGCAACAAATTGATTGTTCTCGATATCAAAATGTTATTCCTTCTATAAATAAATCACCCAGACCCCTTAATTAGGATACTTGTTTGCCATCACTCTTCCACACCCTTCCCCTACCCTGCCCTCAATATGCTCCTACCTCATTCAGCAGTCCTCTGGAATCAGAATCGTTCATTTCTCTGTAACCTGGACTTGTCATCTCCACATCCGTAGAAGCCCGGCTACGTTTTTTCAGCGGCTTGCAAGAATCAGAAAGCTCACTGGCACCTAAAAGCAAAAGAGGTTACCGTTTTAGTTTGTGTCCTTTCCTGCAACATTTTGGCACAGGGCAGAACGAGAGTCATAGATGAAATAATCCACGTTCGAATGTTACTTTCCAAGTTGCAAATATGAATGTTCACCATCGAGCATCATTACTGCAGAACATGTGGTAATTAGTGCCTTACCTGGCAAAGCTGAACTCGCCGTTCCATGTGCATGGAGCAATGATGTACCTCTCTGTGGACTAATCATCTCTGCCGCTGTTGGAAGAGTTTCCATCTGTGAAATGGAACACAAATCATAAATACAAATTAATAGAGAATCCAAAGATTTCTGACAGTACTGTTGACAAATCAATATCAACTGTCAATAAAGAAGCCCAACTCAAAGAAAGCCTGGGGGGGGGGGGGGGGGGGGGGGGGGGGGGGGGGGGTAACCCAGAAAGTGAAGGAGGGAAGATGTCCGCCACGCCTAAGACACGGTGGCTCAAGTGATGGCGCAGGAGGTGGAGAAATTCGGCAGGCAAATGGATTGGCAATTTGGATTTGTTTTATTGTCACGTGTACCGAAGTACAGTAAAAAGTATTGTTCTGTGGACAGTCCAGACAGATCGTTCCGTACATGAAAAAAACATAGGACAGACATAAATACACAATAAATACATAGACACAGGGATCAGGTGAAGCATACCAAGTGCAGTACTACTCAGTTGAAAAGATGTATGAAGAGATCAGATCCATAAGAGAGTCACTTGGAAGGCTGCCAATAGCAGGGAAGAAGCTATTTTTGAACCTGTTAGTGTGTGTTCTCAGACTTTTATGTCTCCTGCTCAACAGAAGAAGTTGGAAGAGTGAATAACCCAGATGGGAGGGGTCTTTGATTATGCTGCCCGTTTCCCCAAGGCAGTGGGGGGTGCAGACAGAGTCAATGGATGGGAGGCAGGTTTGCGTGTTGGGACTGGGCTGCGTTCACGGCTCTCTGGCGTTTCTTATGGTCTTGGGCCAAGCAGTTGCCATACCAGGCTGTGATGCAGCTAGATAAGATGCTTTCTATGATGCATCTGTAAAAGTTGGCAAGAGTCAACGTGGACATGCCGAATTCCCTTAGCTTCCGGAAGAAGTATAGGCGCTATTGCCACCCAGGTTGATAGGGCTGTTAAGGCGGCGCATGGTGTGTTGGCTTTCATTAACAGGGAGATTGAGTTTAAGAGCAGCGAGGCTTTGCTGCAGCTTTATAAAACCCTAGAGAGTGCAGAGGAGATTTACCAGAATGCTGCCCAGACTGGAGGCCATGTCTTATGAAGAAATGATGCAGAGATGCCGGCTTTGGACTGGGGTGAGCACAGTAAGAAATCTTACAACACCAGGTTAAAGTCCAACAGGTTTGTTTCGAAACAAACCGGTGTTTCAAAACAAACCTGTTGGACTTTAACCTGGTGTTGTAAGACTTCTTATCTGTGAAGAAAGGTTGAGAGAGCTAGGGCTTTTCTCACTGGGGCAAAGAAGGAAGAGTGGTGACTTGATAGAGGTGTACAAGGTGATGTGAGGCATGGACCGAGTGGATAGCCAGAGACTTTTTCCCAGGGCGGAAATGGCTGTCACGGGGGGACATTATTTTAAGGTGATTTAAGGTATAGGGAAGATGTCAGAGGTCGACTGTTTACACAGAGTGGTAGGTGCGTGGAATGCACTGCCAGCGGAGGTAGTGGAGTCAGAGTCATTCAGGGACATTTAAACAACTCTTGGACAGGCACATGGACAACAATAAATTGAAGGGGTGTGTAGGTTAGGTTGATCTTAGACTATGATAAATAGCGGCACAACATCATGAGCCGGAGGCCTGTACCGTGCTGTACAGTTCTATGTTCTATGTAACAATCTTGCAAGTTTATAGCAAAGAGTATAGTAATCACAGAGTGATTATCACACGATGCCAATCAATTCAAATTCTTGATTAACCATTTTTTCATCCATCACATCCCCTTTAACTGGAATAGCATATCCAAAGTAAAGTTTGAACTGAACATAAAACCAAAACATGCATATTTCACAATAAAATGATTAAATTAATCCACTGAATTATCAATAGTGCCTTCATTCAAGCCTTTGCTTGAATTCGCTAGCCTAGGCTCGAATATGATAGTTTTTCCCAAAACAGTACACCCTGCATACATGCTGCAAACTCAATGTTCATCAGTATTTTTCAGTCAGTTGTACGGATGACAAATTTTTCTTCAGCCTCTGGCACTCGTGATTCTGCATCTTTTGCTCTTGGTAGGTAAAGAACAAATTTAACGGACAGCATGGTGTCATCGTGGTTATCACTGCTGCCTTACGCAACGAGGACCCGGGTTCAATCCCAGCCCCGGGTCACTGTCCGTGCGGAGTTTGCACATTCTCCCTGTGTCCGCATGGGTCTCACCACCACAAAAGAAAAAAGATGTGCAGGGTAGGCCAATTGGCCACGCTAAATTTCCCCTTAATTGGAGAAAAAGAATTGGGTACTATAAATTTTAAAAATTTTATAATGGAAAAAAAGATAAAGAACAAATTTTAAAATCTACATGCTAAAATTTATACGGAGTTATTTTAAATGTAATGAAGATGGCTGAAGGACTTAATTACATATTATTTCAGTTTGCCAATAAAAACTGACAACTAATTGTCTCCCTTATTCTGTTAAGTGGATAATTATTTACAGCAGCGAGACATTTGAATTGCACTTGATGCAGTTCAACAATTGTGTTGAAGTTCAAATCTGAAGCCAACTAATGACCTTGCTTGTGTTTGATAAGTTCGAAAAGTACAATGTTAAGGAGATTCAAATGAAGGAGTGAAAAATTCACAAACAGAAACAAAGGCTCACAGGTACTGCTATTTCACATTTTGAGTTTGTCTTAAAAACAAAAGGCGTTACGTTTAGATACAGACAAAGCTCCTCATACACTTTTGCTAAAGAGACAGGAAATGAGCATGTTAAGGAGGGGCATGTGTTGTGGAAGGATAAAGGGATCGGAGATGCCGTGGGAGGAAGCAGAAATAACTTGGATGAAGGGAGCATCGTATATCTCAAAACCAACAGACAGGTTAACTGAGTTGGCAAAACTATAGCATGTGGTTGAAAGCAGTACAGGTAACACAAAAGTAATTTGTACTCCTTTAAGTTTAAACAGCTGAGTGATCATTTTTCACACAAACAGCAGTGGAAATTTCGAATTAATTCCCCCCACCGAAAGGCTATAGATTCCATTGGAACTTTCAACACCAAGATCAATAGACATTTACTCGTTAAGTATATCTATGGATATGGATCAAAGATGGGCAAATGGAGTTAAGGGACAGATCAGCCGTGACCTAACAGAAGGATGAGATTGGCAAGAGAGGGCCTGAATGGGATACTTCTGCTTCCTATGTTTTTCCTGATTTCCCACCACGGGTTCGTCTCCACTCTCACAGCCAACACTATGGTTGCAGGACGTACCTGTTCTTTCCGCATTTTCTTTTTTGGCACAACTTCAGTAGATTTCTCAGATTCGGAGCGACTCCTAACTGATCTTCTTTGCTGTTTCCTTTCTGAAGGACATGAAAGAGAACTTTAAACCAAACAAAGAAACAAAAAAACTTTAGCATTCGTGTTGGTATAAAATATCAAAAGGCTTTGGCTGGATCTATGAGGCAGACTGGCCGAATTTGAGATACTCAACAGCTGAGACAGAAATAAACCACTTCTCTTACAATGGAAAGATAATCCTCTCCGACTTCCCTCTTTTCCCAGCTCGCCAACAAATTGTACTCTTTCCCCACCCTTAAATTAATATTTAAACACAACAGTTAAATTAAACCACTACACTGAGCAGAGAACAAGAAACCCTTTTACAGCTTTCACTAAAGGTTCACAAAGAGCAGGAAACAGCCTGGCTTGGCTCAGCCCCAAACTTTCACACCAAGTTCAGACTGGAATTTTATCAGTTTGGCTTCAGTGTGTAATCCGGGAGTTGCCTGGCCAAAACTACTGATATAACAATATGAAACTCTTCGTTTTCCAGTTTGGGTTTATACTATATAGCAAGCGTGCCAAATTGGCAACATCATACGTCATGCCTGATGTGGCCTTCCTTCCTACAAGCACATTTAGCAAACATGCACACACACACAAGGAAGAAACTCAACCAGCGACTCATCCTTTATGCACCGTCCTGTGGCTAACTTTCAGAGACGTTTCATGAGATCAGAGAGAAAGTCTGCCTGCATTCCAGGGGAATAGCAAATGAAAAGAATACAAGATACTAAAGCAAAGGGGACAAAGATGAGCATTTACCTGATGCAATCGGGTGTGCCTCTCCATGCACAGTGGAATTAACTTCTGCTTCTCGTTTCTCACTCCGCAGGCTTAACGGCGTGATTAGAACTTCGTTAACTTCTTTTGGCGATGGCTCTGCCTTAATACTCGTTCCCTTCTAGGAATAAAATGATTCCATTACCCATACAAAGCCAAGACTATCACCTCCCTGAGGTTCCCCAAACTCTGAGGGAAGTCATGAGGAGGAAGGAAACAAATATTTTTTGATGGGGAGGAAAGGAGAAGATAAAATGTCCATTCTTTAAAATGGAAATTTTGATTTAGTTGGACCTTTCAAAGCAATCGAGATCCACTTCTCATTTTGACAACCATAAATTTATGAAATCTTCTGGGAAGATATTTACTTTACTGAAAACCTCTCTTCTACAATCGAAATATACTGAAAATTGTAAATCTCTTTCCATGTTTCACATTTTGCAAATAATATGCGATGCGAAGTTTAGCACCACAATATAAAAGGGTATGTTTTCGCTCAAATAGCACTGGGAATGGGAGACATGAGATACAAAATCTTTCAATCCAACTAGCCGGTTTAATTTTAATTTTGTATAATTGTATCTTCTTTGAAGTTTCAATTTTACATTCCTCCCGTCTTTCTCAACCATTCAAACAACATCATCCAAAACCCCAAGAACTTCTTTCTGGCCCATATGCTTTTTCCCCTGTTCACTTTTGAATCTTCTTCCAGCTCAGATGTGACTCTGCTGACATTTTCAATGCAGATCCGTAATCAGCTAACCGGATGCTGTACTTAATGATGGTACTTAAACACGATGCAGATATCATCCTGACTGAAAGAATGCCAAGAGGAGAGTCTTCTCATTTGGAATATTTCCACGCGAGTCAAATACACATTACAAACATGCCAAAATAATGAAGAAAACTCAGAATTTTTTTTTTTTTTGCAGAAAGAAAATGCTCCATAGGAAACAGATTGTTTCAAACCATCAGCGTGGCTTTCACTGATGTGACTTTAAGGCAGGAGAGAAAACGGAAAAGGAAAACATTATTTTGAAAAAACAAAATTATAAAATTTCCGAAATATATTTATCTAATTTATGTAGATCATTTAAACCAAAATAGACATATGTACACCCTACAGAACAATCAATTTCCATAAGAAAACATTTTATGTCAACATCCCATCACTCTGGACAATGATGAGACAAATATAAACAATACAGTAACAAACACAATCAGCAACTCCAGCAGGTAGGTCCATGGCAGTTTAATGTGCCCAATCTTTCTGTTAACATTTGGCACTTGGTCACCAATAAAGCAATCGGGCCACAAGAACAGTTCACAATTTTAAACATGATTCAAGTTGTCATTGAAGGAATTTGCATTTCCTGCACAAACTTCTGCAATGCTATCTCACTCTGTTGTATCAAATTCAAATACTGATGTGATCCCAGAAACTTTCATCAGAGTTGTTTCTGACGGACGGAAAATGGTTTCTGTGCTGGTCAGATATCTGCCATCGAGACAAACAGATGACAGTCTCAGATGGCAGGCACCAATTCCTAAGCTGAGGAACAAAAGAAACAGGGAAAGATTCCATTTGCCTTTTTTGAAACCTCAGTTGAAGAATCTAAAAAAATAGGAGTAGGATAGTTGGCCTGCACGACCATTCAATATCATGACTGATGTTCTACATCCGCTTCCCCCTCCACCAGGTCCCAATATAGGCTGGATATGGCTCAACAGGTACTGGTTGCAGTCTGGCAGCTCGCTAAGTGGCCCGTCCCTTAAATGTAAACCCACACAGCCAGAGCAGGCTGCAGGACTCTGAAAGTGCATCAGAGCTGACTGAGCCAATGTTCACACATTCTATCTCTCTCACACACACACACACACACTTACTTTCCAGCACGAGTCACAGAACAGTAAATCACACAAAAGCAATCTTAAGTGGATTCCTGGCTTTCATTTATTTTCACTTGCCTTCCTCATTGCGGCCATCGGCATCAATTACATTTTCCTCAAGGGGAAGAAAATAGTCAAAGAAAATTAAATATGGGATTCAGATAAGGGGAAAAGTTGTACTGCGAATACCTTTCCAAAAGGGATTGGAAAGAGAGTGACTTAGAGGGCTGTTATTGGAACTTCAAACAAAGGAAACAATTTCACCCATTTAAAACTGAAGATTGATGGTGACTGTTGTGCCCAATGTGCATACACAAGATTTCATCAACCACCAACACTGAGAGCAAAAAATATGAAGCAAAACAAGCAAATGGCATTTTCCTTTTTTACCCTTCAAAACAATCTATTTAATAATTACCCTTGTGGTATTCCTCTTAGAGGCAATTAAACACTGATTAGGCAATTTTCCATTGGCTTCTTTCTCCTCGATTTCAAGTACCTGATCGTTTTTTCTTATTGGTAACACGTCACAGTCAGAGCTGCCGCCATTTCTTTTCTCAGCCTGGCTCCCCTTGAGGTTTGCAAGGGAAGGCGGCAGTGATTTTCTAGCTGCAGCCGTTCGCCAAGTCATTTTGGGGGGAGGCTCTTGGATATTTGTTTGTCTTTCAGGTGTGCGCTGACCTGTGTTACTGGCAGCAGGGATCTCGAGAGCTACCTGCTTCACCACTGCCTGGTCGTGTGGAGGACTGCACACCGCCCCCAGTCGTCTATTTCGCTTCACTTCAACATTTAACGATGTTGCAGTCGTATCTGCTGGTGTATCAGGCTTTTCGTCCACGTAGATGAAAGTGTACTGTGCTATCCTTTCCTCCTGAGTCAATCTCAATGCATCTTCGACTTGAGTTATGCCAACGTCCCACTGAGGGCGAATTCTTTGTGCTATGGGCTTTAGAATCTGTAGATGGAAATTGAAAAGGCAATTCATGATTATCTTGCTGAACAGGAAAAAAGAAAAGAAGCCAGTTGCAGGTTCGCAAACAGGTGGTTCTTACCCCTACATTCATTTATGAAGCACTTTCCCCATCTACAGGATATGCCAGAATGATCCAGTAAAGCACTTGGACAATTCCTGCTGTAACACAGGCAAACATAACAACTAATTGACACAGCCAAGTGCCAGACATAGCATTAGAATAAATGATATTGGGTTGGATTCTTCCGCCCCACCGCTGCAAGATGGGCACGGGCAGGACGCGGACCATGTCAAGGTCCATTGACATCGGGCGGGAATTTCCGGTCACCGGGCAAGGGCAGCCAGAGAACCCCGCCCACACCTCTTCCTTTCTTCACTCTGAATGATTCTGGTTTGAAGGATAAGATTTTGGTTACAATACTGGGACAACGCTCCAGCTCATCGTGAATTGGTGTGATACACTCGGATACATACCAGTTGAAGGGGGCAAAGGGTCCAGATACTGGACCCATGACATTTTGACTCCAGAGGAGAGTCTTCTACCATTAAATCAAGGTGGGCTTCAGCTAGAAATTAACATTTGAGTGTTAAGAGTCCAGAAAACGGATTAGTGGAAGGTGTTACTGGAGCCACTCAGTCTCAAATTTATTTGAAGAGTTTGTTGAATAGAGAATTGGATGCGACAGGGAATAATCTGATGTGGTACTCTGGAGAGCAGAGGAACAGGTGTTAATTTTTCCTGAATTATGATAACTTTACGCATGTGGGGATTATACGTGGGTTGAGTTCCTACTTGAGAACTTCGAATGCTACACAATGAAACTTGGACGGTTGAGTTCGAAGCTATGTAATATTAAGGTACGTGTAGAAAGATAGTCAATCTACCCACATTCTTGCAATTTGTGGCAAAATAAATGGAGGTAGTACCAGCCATACTTTAGGTGTCGTTTCCTGCCCAATGCATAGATGAAAATAGTCCTCAGTCCTGCCTGTGTTGCACGAGATTGGTTTGTCAACTCCAACAGCCAATACGGTGCAATCTGCTACGAGCATTACTTTTCTAACTTCGGGGTTTTGATTCCTTCATAGCCCTCATCTCGGAAATTCCACATAGATATGGATAAATTGGAAGTCCTCGCCCACCCAAACAACCTCATACCATGTATTTGACAACTGTAACATTTTTTTATCTGGAAGCACTTAACCAAATATCCACCATTCCCCACAGCCTCCCTGACCTCTAAAACAGAAAAACACTTTTTCTCCCAGAATGTTGTCAATTCCTAAGAAACGGTAGCACGGTGATTAGCACTGCTGCCAACGCTTTTGGAATCATGACACTACTGTGATGGTAAACTTAAATTAATTGCACTTGGATTGCACAAGCTATTTTCATATTTGTCAACACTGCATGGCCATTTTAGAGAGCAAAGAACAGCAACAAAGAAAAGGTTACGGGTCTTTGTATTGAGCTACTGATCCACAACCATGCACAGAGACTTACAAAAAGCACCATTGCAGCTGGAGATGGAATAAACATCCCCAACGACCAAACTCATATTAGAGTAAAAGACTTCAGAAGAAGTGAACAAAGCGGCCACTGAAACATAGCAGCAAACAACAGTGGTGGCAGCCTTCCCATTCCTGCTCAATTGGAAAGATCCGTCTGCTCAGGTCTCTTTAGAGATCTTTTCCACCAAGCAGCGGGGTCCAAGATGGAATATTTTCAGCAGAGTGCAGGTCAACTGTGTAAATAATACACTGAAAAAGAGGCAAATGAAGCGAGGAAAGCCCAGTAGGATACACAAGGATGCTTTCCCTTGCGGTAAACTATGAAAATCAACCAACCCAGAATCAGTAATCCACATGATTAGATAGAAAACAAATGATTTGTTTCTGGTAACATATCCGCAGAACTTAATTTGCTTTAATTGTGGATAATTTCTCATCATGGCTACCTTTTGTTTCTCTGTAGCATTGCTGGCCTGTTTTGCCGTTTCTGCAACAAGGGCACTGTACTGCGAGCGCCCCTTGTAGGGCGCCACCCGCTTCTCGTGGATCCAGGCTCTTTCTGGCACCGTCCCAAAAAACTGCACGTGGTACTCGCGAGCACCTGCACAAACAGATCAGAGATTACAACTTCCAAATCAGACAGACTTCGAACATCAAATATCCCCAAGCTACACTTCTAAACCTTGGGTTTGCTGCATTAAGGATTCCTCGGCTGTTAGAAGGACAATTTTTTTTAACGATGTATGTGGTGTGATCACCAGTATATCCGAGCAAGCAACATTTTTACATAAAAGGAGACACAACTTTGTAATGTGCACATTTCGCCACTGAAACAAGACGTTTCACCACAAAATACTGATTGCACTCACTGGCAATATCCAAGGTGTCATGCTTGCCCCACGTTAACATCTATTCTTCCAGAGTACATTGGGTTGTTAATTCACTGCCCTTCATGATTGAATGCGGTTGTCCTCACTTTCACAACAACAGTACAATTGAGTTCTAAAATTGAGTGGTTTTCTTGTAATGTGATCAGGTCTTGTTATTCGCTACAAACAGTTATTATTTCTTGCCTCCTTTCACAATGGGTCTCCACATACTTTACACAAACCCGTCCACGGCAGATATTAATCCACAAACTAGTCAAAGATAAGGCATTGGAATGACTTGGGCGTGACTCAACCTACCTTTCTCCTCTGGAGCAATGGCTTTGCTTTTCTGAGGTACGAGTCGGAATAAAGCAGTCAGCTTTAGAATGACTCGGACAGGACAAAGCTATTCCTGGTACTCTAAAACAAAGAGTTAGTCCAATGTACAGTCATCCTGTTTCTTTGTTATCCCCTCACTGTAATGTATTCCTCTGGCTTTATATAGCACGGTGTTCAGTAACAGGTTTTCACCAATTGGTTGACTTTTCTCGCCCTCAAAGAGAGTGATTAAATTGGCAAAAAGAAAAGTGGCAAAAACTGGTAATAATTTGCCACATTTAGGGCAGCACGGTGGCACAATGGTTAGCACTGCTGCCTCACATCACCGAGGTCCCAGGTTTGATCCCGGCTCTGGGTCACTGTCCGTGTGGGGTGTGCACATTTTCGCCGTGTTTGCGTGGGTTTCACCCCCGCAACTCAAACGATGTGCAGGGTAGGTGGATTTGTCACGATTGGAAAAAATTAATTGGGTGCTCTAAATTTCTATTAAAAAAAGATGGGTCAGACTCAGGCCGATGATCGGGCACGCATGCGCAGTCCAGCCGCATTTCTTTTTTTTTTTTAAACGGTCCAGCTTTTTGTTTTACAAGTTTGGGGAGGGGGGTAGTTTATTAATTTTATTCATTTGTTTTATTCATTTAATTTTAATTTCTTTTTACAAGTTCAGGGGTGGGGTGTGGTGGGGGGGGGGGGGGGGGGGGGGGGTTATTTGATAAAATTTTACTGAAAACAAATGCAGAACTTTGGACAGATGGAGACTCCATACTTTCCGACACCGGAAGGCTCCATTATCATCCAACAGGTTCCATTGGAGAAGCGTGTGCAAGGGCCAAAGGGACCCAAAACCATTTCCTCCATTTGTGTCAGCAGCAAACAAGGTAAGAGAAAATGGTGGGTCGCGAAGGTCAGCTGGCACCGGTCCCGAAGGTCAGCCGGGTTGGGTCCCGAAGATTGGCCGGTTGGTAAAAATGGGTCCCTGGAAAAAAGTTTGAAGAACACGGTGCTATGGATCACTCTCCCCTGGATTAATACAACTCCAACAACATTCAAGCAGCTCAACATCATCCAGGACAAAGCAGCTGATCGGATTGACTCCCCTTCCACAAATATCCATTCCTTCCACCAGCGACAAAATACACTGCAGCAACTCACCAAGCCTCCTTCAACAGCACCTTCTAAACCAACGACCACCACCGACGAGAAGGACAGTAGATGCATGGGAACATCATGACCTGGAAGTTCCCCTCCAAGCCATACGTCATCCTGACTTGGAAATATGTCAATGTCCCTTCACTGTCATTGGGTCAAAATCCTGGCACTTCCTCCCTCACATCACAGATTGTACAGTTCAAGGCGGCAGCTCACCACAACTTGCCTGAGCGCTATTCGGGATGGCCGATAAATGCTAGTCTCACGAGCAACAACCACATACTATTAACAAATAATTGAAGATGATCCCATATACTGTCCTTCATATATTCACTAAAGGTACTGCAGGCATAGGTGATCAATGGATGCTCCCAGACATATATATTTATGCATCAAACACAGTTTGGCAGGGTACAAGTCCATATCCCAGCTGGCAAGTTCCTTAATGCTAGCAAAACCTAAGTGGATAAGTTAAGGAAAATAGATAAAGAACTGATCAATTCAGAACCTGCCATTTCCCATCATTGTGATCTGAGAGGTGATTACATAGTGAAGAGGCAGTGGCTTGGCGGATCATTCCTGACACAAACTAAAATAATTAAATAATGCAGATTTAATCTTGTATTTTTCCCCCCATTTTCATTGCTTTCTATATTCACGGCCAGCTTTGTCACCCAAGTGCCCAACCCGACATAGGCTTGAGATCCACACAAGTACTTTCCAGGAGGTACCCTGGCCAGTTTCTTCAATTCTAACTAAGGCTATTGAGTGCTCCACTTACTCGACTTTTAAAAATATTTCTACATCTCTTGTAACTAACTATGAGAGGGGAGAACAGGTTTCATCCGCAATGCATTGCAGTATTCTTCTTACCATTCTTACTGACTTCTTGAAGCCTGTCCACCATCTACAACACAGGTCAGGAGTATGATGGAGTAATCTCTACTTGCCTGGATGAATGTAGCTCCAAAAACCTTCAAGAAAGCTTGAGAACATCCAAGACAAAGCAAGTCACTTGCTTGGCATCCCAGCCAGCACCTTAAACAACCACCTCCTCCCACTGTAGAGTGTGTTATCTACAAACTATAGTTCAGCAACGCCTTCCAAACCTATGACGTCTACCACACAGAAGGACAAGGGCAGCAGGTGCATTGGTGCACCACCACCTGCAACTTGCTCTCAAGCCACACATCATCCTGACTTGTAAATGTATTGCTGTTCCTTCATTGTCGCTATGTCAAAATCCTGGAATGCCTTTACGACAGAACTGTAGGAGCACCTTGACCACAAGGACTGCTCAAGGAGGTGGCTAACCATCACCCACTCAAGGACAATTAGGGATGGGCAATAAAGGCTGGCCTTGCCAGTGACGCCCACATCCCGTGAAAGAATATATTTTTAAAAACCTTTTGTTTACGTGCTCCTATTGGAAGAATGCCCAGGAAAAAAAAATTGTTTCATGTTAATAATTCAATTTAAGTACACAAGTAAATTGAAACTTGGCCAGATCTCATTTGTATTCAGTCTTGTGCTATGAGCGGCCATAAAGCCGCCACCTGCCTGGTTGTAAACGACAAAAGAGAACAGTTTGATCAATATAAAAGGAATATTTCTAAAACCAGTCAGACTGCAACAGTAACACTCTTCTTAAAGCAAAAGGCAGCATCTGCACATGCCCAGATAAAACGTTGGAATAAAAAACAAATATTTTCCGTGGTAGCAGGACATAGAATTTCACACTACCGAGGCAACCATTCAGTCTTAAATTGTAACTATAGATTAGAATTGCCATTAGCTGGATATCTTCACAGCCTTAACGTAGATGAGAGAATATCTGCACCAGTTCTCTTGAAGAGTTTCTTCTTTCTGCGTAGCCCTGCCGAATGTTCACTTTTCTACTTATCCAATTCCTTATTGAAAGTTACCACTGAACCAACCTTCATCTCCATTTCTCACGTGAACTGACATCACAATTTGTAAGTTATCGTTGATTTGAAATTTGTATTTAAAAAGTTGATATGGCTGGCAGATTGCAATCCTATAATTGGTGGGCAACATTAAACAGATATTCGCTCATCTACGTTAAGGCTGTGAAGATATCCAGCTGATGGCAATTCTAATCTATAGTTACAATAGCGGGGATAAATTTCCCAAACATTGGGCAATTTCGTAAGGCCTAGGAAATCTGTGCCTATCCTGCTCCACTTGCTGATCGATGCATGAGCAGCATGATCGACAAAATATTGTTGCATTCTTCTGATGATCAATGACAGAATAAATTACGGGAAAACAGTTTAAATCAACCGTTGCCACTCCAGTTTGGGTGCGATGGTAGAGAAAAAGTAACCCCAGAACAGTAGTTCAACACAAGGACAAGGTTCAACTGTACGTTCGACCAGGTCAGGATAAATCAATTCAGTGCATGGCGTCATAAATTGTACCACACCAATTGAATGTGTGAAATGGGCTTCCAAGTAGATGTAGTGAATACAAAAACACTGGAATCATTTAAGAAGTGGTTAGATGCTATCTGATGTAGGGGAGTGGGAAAAGGGAAACAGGAGACTTTCCTCCATAGGGGTCCAAGATAGCCGTCACCCTCCCAAATCTCATGAATGCTTGAATTGCATGAAGCGAGAGGACTTTCACTTCTGTTTTCTTTGCCAACCACTAAAAAAAAAGTAAAAAGAGTGTGTTGCATTGCCAATGCAATCCTGATGCCAGAAACATGTGACAGCAGTTATCACATGAAACCGAAACAAAAAACTTTCTGCTTCACAACAAACAGGCCTAAAGTAAAATAGGTAAAGCATTGTGCAGTGGCCATCATAGAACATAGAACAGTACAGCACAGAACAGGCCCTTCGGCCCTCGATGTTGTGCCGAACAATGATCACCCTACTTAAACCCACGTAACCCGTATACCCGTAACCCAACAATCCCCCCATTAACCTTACACTACGGGCAATTTAGCATGGCCAATCCACCTAACCCGCACATCTTTGGACTGTGGGAGGAAACCGGAGCACCCGGAGGAAACCCACGCACACACGGGGGAGGACGTGCAGACTCCACACAGACAGTGACCCAGCCGGGAATCGAACCTGGGACCCTGGAGCTGTGAAGCATTGATGCTAACCACCATGCTACCGTGAGGCCCCTGAAGGCCTCTTCATGTGAAGAGGAGAACAGTTCACCCCAGTAACAGCAACATCTTCTCATTCTCAATGTGGCAGTATTGGCCTGACTGGACACGTGGCCCAATGCTCGACTCAAGCAGAATACTGCATCCTGGCAACAGCTGACTCAGTAGCTCCAAGGAGGATCCTTGCTTCTCAAGGGAAATACCATTGCTGCCAATTATTCTGATGGGACAGTCTTACCTCTTGTGTTGATCTTGGTATGAACTTCTTGCAATGGATCGCTGGACACCATGCAGGGCCACCAGGGGTAGGTGCCAACCTTTGCCCATACCAAGTCTCCAATCTGGTAACAAGTTGAATCTACAGCCTGGTTTCCAGAAGCTGCTAACTGATGGTCCTGGAAAACATAGGGAGGGCAACATTTTCACATTATGACTAATGCCTGTGGCATAATTAATACTTCCAAGTAGTTAACCAATCAAATTTTGTGGAACAAAAACAGAAAATACTGGACAATCACATCATGTCTGCCCGTATCTGTTGAGCGAGAGAGAGAGAGAAGTTTCGAACTTTTGTCAAAGCTGGTAACAAGTCAAACTTTCTAGAACCTTGCACAGAAAGCCAAAACAGGACTTGCATGGGTTCCGTTTATGATCAATTTGGCCCAGAACAAATGTGTCAATTCAACATGAATGATGAAAACCAGTGCCACGTTTCTTGGAAGTGAATAGGTCCAGAAGAGCTCTCAAGCTGATCTGAACCTAAATGGCTCCAACACAACATAGACATAACCAGAGCAGCTCAACAGCGGAAGAAACGCAATTCAACAAATTTTTGCAAGAAAATGTTATTTTATACTTTCTTTTTAAAGAATCAAAGCCCCTGCAAAAGACAGCGAACGCATAAGAGAGAGCAAATGGAAAACATATGTGCTGCCAGCTTAAAGGAAACACAACAGGAGTTTCCCGATGCCGAAGTGGTTCACGCCACTCTTTGGCGCCGCCGGTACGACCTGTCTTGCCGATTGCGGGAGAATCCTGCCCTACATCTTTGTTCAAAGATTGAAAGAGGAGAAGAAGAAAGGGCACTTAAAAGAAGAGATGAAAGAAGTTTTGTTAAAAAGCATGAAGTAAAAGTTTCAGAAGAACTAAATGACTTCCACGAGGAACGTATGGGTCAAAATCCTGAAGGCGATGGAGAGCTTTTTCTTGAAGTTCAAAACACTCTACATTTTTGCCGAACTGAAGTTGCGCCACGTGTGGTTAAAAAATTTCAACCACTTTGTACTGAGATCCTCAACTGCTTCTTGTTCAGTTCAGGGCACGACATGCAGATCACTGCCAATAACATATCCCTCTTCTGCCCCAATTCCAAGACTCTTGCCGAAGGAAGTGGCTTTTCTGCTTCAAATCAGAGTACACCAGTGCAAAGTTACTTTTTTTTTGTTACCAGATTACAAGGATTCGGAATGCTGCAACGACCACCAAGGTGCCTTCTGCCACTGGATCGCACGGTTTGAATCACAAGAAATCCTTGATGCACAGAGGACAATTGTCCTCTGCAGAGGACAAAAAAAAAACCCCAAAGTTGGCAGTGTCAAAACTGATGACCTTGAGTCCAGATAATGAGCTCATGAACATAATCTATACACCAATAGGATCCAAAGGATGCTAGAAGCAGTCATGATCCTATTTTCTCAGCAGTTCCTCAAAACAAGATATTAACCCTAACAACTAACTGCCCGTTACACTCCACTTTGCTGCCTGTGGATCAGCAAGATTACCCATCAGCGAAAAGCAGAGGAGATTCAACAATCAGTTCCATCAATCTGGTTCTCCTAATGTCAACTCATCACCATTAATGGAGTTGTCTGTGCAGTCGTCAGCAGTGCGGCAACTCAACAAAATAAAAATGAGCCCTTGTCCAACTGGGGCCCACAGCCCAATTTCAGCTCTGACTGGAGCATCAGGATGCGCTTTGGCCACTCCTTCAACATTCGACATACCATTTCTTTGTCAGACAAGGCTCTCCTCCCTCCTGCACTCACCCTCAATAGCTCAGCAAGATGGTCCCTCATTAAACAGGGGGACAGGATGTTTAACGAGTCTCGTTTTTACATGTTATCACACACAACTTTGCAGACAGCAGTTGGAAATACTCAACAGTCCTGAATGGCACATACCCTGCCATTTTAGCTTTGGGAAATGAAATGGAAATGAAATTACTCAAGAACCCCCGAGGAAGGAAGCTCTGACGGGGAACTAAGCACAAACTCCCACAGACAATCCCAAGCAATTGTGTCTTTAGTAAAGATGCCAATCTATTCCCCAAGGTTCCCCAATCTATTCCCACAAATGAATCAATTTACAAATATTTGTAAATTGCCCATTTCTTTCTATTCCTTTGGAGGACTGGGCTTGTTTATTTATTTATTTTTTTAAATTTTGAATACCCAATAATTTTTTTACAATTAAGGGCAGTTTAGAGTGGCCAATCCACCTAACCTGCACATCTTTGGGTTGCTCTCCTCCCTCCTGCACTCACCCTCAATAGCTCAGCAAGATGGTCCCTCATTAAACAGGGGGAGAGGATGTTTAATGAGTCTCGTTTTTACATGACCCACGCAGACACGGGGAGAATGTGCAAACTCCACACAGTCAGTGACCCAGGGCCGGGATCGAACCCAGGTCCTCAGCACCGTGAGGCAGCAGTGCTAATTATTGCGCCACTGTGCTGCCCTGGGCTTGTTTATACAACAAGTCATGACTTTCATTTCATCACAATTTGTAAAATCTTCCAGTGTATACAAGGACTTTTTGTGTGTAAAAATGGCTGTTAATAGGCAAATATGAAAAGGTACTTTAGAAATATAAATGCTTTCTTTTTTTTTAAAACCTAGATCATACTTTTGATTATGTATATTCAATTATTGTTAAGGACAAGACTTTATCTCTGACTGCTGTTCATTCGCAAGATTCTGATTAGATTTCTGCAGCTCACTGTGATTAGAAGAAGTACCATGGAATGCCTGATGAAGGTATTCCCTGAAATAATATTTGATTTTTCAGAGGGTCATCTAGTCCCTTCACATTATTATGTTGGATCGGCAGAGACTGGCAAAAGGTACCAAGACAGGAGGCGCTTATCCAAGTGAGTGCGGGTGGTGGGAAAAGCAAAACAAATATTGCGGCAAAGCAATGAAACCTTTGTTCTATGCATCTCATTTCTCTCCCAAAAATTAGGAAATAGGCATATGTGTTAGGACTCCGACTTTCTTATTTCCACCTGTTGAGTTGTTGATCACATATTAGTGTCCTTGGAATCGTCCAACTTTAATTTCCAATTGTATTCTTGCCTTCAGTTCATAGCAGTGTCTTAGGGCGGCACGGTTGCACAGTGGTTAACACTGTTGCTTCACAGTGCCAGGTACCCGGGTTCGATTCTCGACTTGGGTGACTGTCTGTGCACAGTCTGTACGTTCTCCCTGTGCCTGCCTGGGTTTCCTGCGGGTACTCCGGTTTCATCGCACAAGTCCCGAAAGATGTGGTTTCTTTTTTTTTAAACGGTGTATTTTAAGGTGTTGGACATTTTGAATTCCACGTTACCCGAACAGGCACCAAAGTGTGGCGACAAGGGGATTTTCACAGTAACTTCATTGCGGTGTTAATGTAAGCCTACTAGTGACACTAATAAAGATCATTATCGTCATTTGTTCAGAGGGAGGAATTCACTTGTGTTCTTAAATGCACGCGATGGATAATAAGCCTGTCAACTTTGGTGGTGAAGCTCTGGCACTTCGGCCGTATCTTTTTTCTTTCAAATTTAGAGTACCAAATTAATTTTGTTGCCAATTAAGGGGCAATTTATAGTGGCCAACCCCCTAACAACCCACATCTTTTGGGTTATGGGGGCAAAACCCACGTAAACACGGGGAGAATGTGCAAACTCCACACGGACAGTGTCCCAGAGCTGGGATCGAACCTGGGACCTCAGCGCTGTGAGACAGCAGTGCTAACCACTGGGCCACTGTGCTGCCCACTTTGGGCTTATTTGCTCAATCAATGGGAATCCCGTTTCTTTTTCCTTTAAACTTTGCTTCCTTTCTCCATGTGCCATAGATGCAAACACCTGTCACTGGTGGCCAGAATCAGTGTTTTACAATGCTGTAAGGGGATGGGTGGTTCATAACCTCGGGTCAGTTGTCCAAAAGAGCGTGCACTCTACTTTCCAAGACTGGAGAAAAAACAAGTAGACTTGGGTAGGAGAAGACAAACTGAAGGGGACCTATCAAGAACCAGTGGGCAAGAGGCAGGACTCCCCCATATGAACATGTAGTGAAGCCTCATGAACAGTTGCAGCAACAATACACAGGGAAAATAAATTTTATCTGAGTGACCAAGAGCTGCATGGAGTGGGGGCTGCCAGATTTGACACTGCAGGAGTGGGGGTCAAGCACTGGTTTAGTTTCCGGTGTATAATGGCAAGGAAAATAAAGGAGGAGATCCAAACAGAGATGCTAAATGCCTGGCACTGTTTCATTGTCCATGTTTTAACAAGATTGGTCTATTGTCACATAGATTGTTTGAAGGGATTGTTGTCTGCTTCCATATCTAACAAATTAAAGGAAGAATTAGAATTGATTAAGTAATGAATTCCTCCTTTCGCTGACTCAGGTAATCAGTCCAAGGTTACGACACAAACCCAAGGTTAAGAGAGCGCCTCTCAATCAGTCTTCTTGAAATTATTCTATTCATGGGTGGCGCAGTGGTGGGGTGGTTAGCACTGCTGCCTACGACGCTGAGGACACAGATTCGCTCCCTGCCCTGGGTCACTGTCCATGTGAAGGTTGCACATTCTCCCCTTGTCTGCATGGGTTCCACCCCCACAACCCAAAGTGTGCAGGGGAGGTGGATTACCCCTTAATTGGAAAGAATTAATTTGGTACTCTAAATTTTTTTTTAGAAGATCTCTTCCCATGGATTTCCTACTTTGAATACATATAGATTTTTCAGACAAACTCAAATTCACTTGCACACGTCTCACTGACAGATGAGTCTGCATAACAGTTGTAAACACTACAAGTACACTGAAGAAATATGCTTGCTCAGCACATCCACTTCCTCTTTCTAATTTACTCTGAACACAATTTTCCAACATGTGATTCAGTTATGAAAGGTAATAAAATTCTGTTACGAATTTTACGTACAATTAATTCAGAAAGAATACCGGGGCAGCACACAGCAAGAACAAGGAATTTGTCAAGTGGCCAGGTGATGAATTGAAACCCTGTATTTCTGGTCACTTACTGGGAAAGGAATAGTGAACCCAGGACTCACAAGCAGTGCATTTAATGTTTCACCGTTGGTCTTTCTTCTTTCCCCTCCAATGAGGACTGCTCTTGAACAAGTCAATTTATCTCATGACTTGGCTTCATCACAGCTTTGTTCAGCCTTCCCCAACCCAGGGGAGCTGTCATTGCAAGCCTGTATTCCGCCATGTCGCAGCATATCAACAAACCGTGACAGCAATTGCACAAATTCTGAACAATAGCATGGCTTATTTCTGAGAAATCTGACACACCAGTCCACCTGACTAAAAGTACAGACACTTAAAATTTGCATGAAGATTACATTCAGCAAAAGACGATATGTGATGCAAATCCCCAACTCTATCCTGAAATTACTTAACAGTAACTCAAAAGTGTTGCATCCAGTTCTGGGCACGACACTTGAGGAAAGATGGAAAGGTATTCGAGAGGGTGCAGAACCAATTCATGAGAATGAAATTCCTTATCTCTGGAACCAGTTACAGAGAAAGGCTGAAGTACTTTGGACTGTCTTCCTTGGAGCAGAAAAGATTCAAGGAGATTTAATAGAATGTTTAAAATCCTGTGGGGTAAGTACTGAGGAAGTAGGAATACACTATTCGTTTTAGTCAGAGGATCAAGAAGCAGAAGGCACAAATTTAAGGATGCTGGCAGAAGAAGAAACAGCACCATGAGGGAAACTTCAAGCAGCAAATGATTAGGATCTGGAATTAACTGCCTAAGACTGCAGCTGAGGCAAGCCTGAGATTGTGATGGAGGCAGGCTCAACTGAGGCTTTCAAAGGGGAACTGCATCATATCTGAGAAGGAATATTGCAGGTCACCGCTTAATGAATTGCTTTCAAGGGTCAAGCTCAGACACAATGGGCTGAATAGCCTCCTTTGATGCTTCAATCACTGTGGTCCAGTGAAATGCTAAACGCCGATGACATTATTAACCAAAATCAGACAACAGATATTACTGCTAATGCATCAAAAATATTCCAGGCCAGCAACTTTGGAAAAGGTGAACACCACAACAATTACCCTCAATGCAGCATGTGGTAATGATTGCTTCATAGAACATAGAACAGTGCAGCACAGAACAGGCCCTTCGGCCCTCAATGTCGTGCCGAGCCATGATCACCCTACTCAAACCCACATATCCACCCTATACCCGTAACCCAACAACACCCCCCTTAACCTTACTTTCATTAGGACACTATGGGCAATTTAGCATGGCCAATCCACCTAACCCGCACATCTTTGGACTGTGGGAGGAAACCGGAGCACCCGGAGGAAACCCACGCACACAGGGGGAGGACTTGCAGACTCCACACAAACAGTGACCCAGCCGGGAATCGAACCTGGGACCCTGGAGCTGTGAAGCATTTATGCTAACCACCATGCTACCCTGCTGCCCTTTCAACTGTGGGAAAGTACATGAGGGCCAATGGAAAAGAAGTGAGATAAACGTGCAGGGCAACAGGATAGAGCAGATGCAGTGGACATGCTGGCATTACTTGATGAGCACAAATATTAAAGTCAAAACGATCTCAATCCAAATTCTGCTTCTTTGTAAACTGAAGACTGTGTTGAATTCCTTCCATCTGTGCATCGTTTGGGAAATAAATAACTTACTTCAGTACTTGAAATGCTTGGTAGAAAGTCAGTGTTACTGTCTACCGCTTCAGCATTAGAGTTCACAGAATAGCGATTTAACCAATGCTTCAATGGGCTCACATGATACACAGTTTTCATTTCAGTTAGAGCAAAGCCACACCATATTTGTCAAGATATGTCCCATTGTCAAGGATAAGGAAGAAAGAATGATTCTACTGGTTGGGTGCAGCAAGACAGAGACACAGAATTATAGTCTTTTCAAAGGATTACTGAGCATCATCACAATTCCCACCAGTGGAGCAGCGGGCAAGTCTGAGGTGCAGGTACTGTAAGAAAACGTGCAGGCCATATTACTTCTCAATCTTCTATGACATCCTTTTCCTAGTCATACGAGTGCCTAACTAGTTTGTTTCACACAAATAACGAAGTAAACAAAATTAAAATGAACTGAGGGACAAATTAAAGGGTCAGTCGCTTAAAGGGCAACTGCCTTAAAACAAAAAGCGAATCACAAATGAGACTTAAAACATTGAAGCAAAACGTGATTAACATGGTGAATAAGTCAGGAAAACTGCGCTGACTAAAGTGAAAAATATTAACGTCAGTTTTATTTACTTTTGAACCGCAATCACTGAATCATTAGTTTTCAGCAGAGCTAGAAATTCATAATACAACAGGTTAATATGTAATTGAAGCCCAGTAAAAAGATGAATTACAGAGCTCTACCTTCGACTACAGGACGGCATGGTGGTGCAGTGGTTAGCACTGCTGCCTTACGGCGCCGAGGACCCACGTTCGAACATGGTCCTGGGTCACTGTCTATGTGTATTTTGCAGATTCTCCCCGTGCCTGTCTGGGTCTCATCCACACAACCCAAAGATGTGCAGGGTAGGTGGATTGGCCACTCTAAGTTTCCTCTTAATTGGAATTTTTTTTGAAAAAGATAGGTGGCTACATTCGCAGCTGGGTATCCCCGGAAAGGGAGCATGCAATGCCAACAGGTGCCCTCGAGCCCTTGCTGCCCATTGGACACTGCAGGGGTTGGGGTGTGTTATGGACCCTGTTAATCACATTTTGGTTTAATGTTTGAAGTCTCAATTGTGATGAAGGTAGTTTCCCTTTAAGGAAGTATCCTTCCGTTCATTTAAAAGGTAATTTATGTTAATCAGTTTAGTTGCAGTTCAACAAGGTGAATAGAGTGAAGGTCTTTCCGCATTGAATTGAACATGGTGAGAGGTCAGGTTGGCACGGCGGCGCAGTGGTTAGCACTGCTGCCTCACAGCACCGAGGAACCGGGATCAATCTCAGCCGCGGATCATTGTCCGTGGGGAGTTTGCACATTCTCCCCATGTCTGTGTGGGTCTCACCCCCAGAACAGGGTAGGTGGATTGGCCACACTATGTTGCCCCTTAATTGGAAAAAAAAAATGATTCGGCACCCTAAATTTAAAACAAAAGTGAAGGGAGTTTGGCACACCTTTCAATAATTGCGCACAAAACCAGACAGACAAATGTCACCGGTTCCAAATAATGTTGTGACAACCTGTGGTTCTCTGACGTGCTATCGAAGGCAGTTTTTATTTCATTTTCATTTGCTTGGTATTATACGAAACTGTTGTAATACCTCAACTGATATCACACCTGTCTCCCATTGAAAACATTATGGGATCCAAGGCCCTTGGGCCCAAAATCCAATTAAACATTTCAATCATCTGCCGAAGGACTGCAGCATTATCTTTCATATCAAACACAAAACCAACTTTTTATTCAAGCCATCAAAGAAATACCACATCCTTCCTTCAACTAACACTCCACAAAAGACCAACAGGTTGGTGATCTTTCTCCCTACTCTACGTGAATTGGCTGCTGTGTGCCTGCACACATCACAAGTGATCGGAGTTGAAAAATAATTCATTGGTTCTGAAGCATTTCAGGATGCCCTCACAATATCACAAAGCACGATGCAAATACAAGTTCATGCTTTCTTACTGGCTCAACTGTCATATATTGAGAACAAAACTATATACAACTGATAGAATGGAAGTATTAGGAATTATTACAGCCATTTGAAAACAAACATTTGAAATGTTGGTTCAATTTACAGTAAGTGTCTGAACTGAAGCAAAATCTCCACCATAACGGAGAATACAAACTTGGCCAGTGACCCCACAGTTTTCGGCAGAACATCATCCAACTGAAAGAGAAGCTGTCACAGACAGGCGGTGATCAATGCTATCCTCAAAGAACTGGTGTGCAAGAGACTCAAATTCACTCACATTCAGTTAAATATAAAAAGGTCTCCCAGTTAAGACAGGCATGAGGAGAAATGTGTTCTCGGAGGGCTGCTCATGGAATTTTCTTCTCCAGAAAGTGGTGGAGCTGGCTGCATCACTAAGACAAGATTCTTGATTGGGCGGCACAGTGACGCAGTGGTTAGAACTGCTGCCTCACGGCGCTGAGGACCCGGGTTCGAGCACAGCCCCGGGTCACTGTCCACATGGAGTTTACACATCCTCATTGTCTTTGCGTGCGTCGCATCCAAAGATGTGCATGCTAGGTGAATTGGCCACGCTAAATTGCCCCTTAATTGGGAAAGAAAAATTGGGTACTCTAAATTTTTAAAAAGCCAAGATTACTGATTGACAAGGGAGTCAAAGTTTATGGGCAATAGATAGGAAAGTTCAGGTCATGATTAAATCAGCCATAATCTAATAAAATGGCAGAATAGGCTCAAGGGGCCAAATAGCCTACTCCTTAGCACTGTTGCTTTACAGCTCCAGGGGCCTATGTTCAATTTGCAGCTTGGGTCAGTCTGAGGGAGTCTGCGCATCCCCCCCTCCATGTCTGCGTGGGTTTCCTCCGGGTGCTCCAGTTAGGTGGATTGTGCAAGTTAGGTGGATTGGCCACACTAAATTGCCCTTAGTGTCCAAAAAAGGTTAGGTGAGGTTGCTGGGTTACAGGGATAGGGTGGCGGTGTGGGTTTAAGTAGGGTACACTTTCCAAGTGCCAGTGCAGACTCAATGGGCCGAATGGCCTCCTTCAGCACTGTAAATTATATGATTTGCAGCAGAGGTCACTGGATAACCACTTGAAATAGAAAGTTGTCTGATTTCCAATCATGAGCACAGAAGTTGTGAGGCTATTTTTAGCATGCTTGTCAACACTCAAGCTAAATCTGCCAGGTCCTGCTTGTAAGCTTTAAGGAGGGACTTCAATTGGACTTTTATTTTTGCTAAAATTTGAAAACGGAGGCACATGCTGGTGTTTCCACACTCTTCTGCAAGACATCACATTCAAGGCCACATTCAATACGTTCTTCAGCCTCACAGTCTTCCCGCCGCCATGAGCCCGCTGCACTCCAATTGTGGCCTCGACTTCCAAACATGAATCATTTCAGCACTGGCAGCTCGAAATGTACTCTCTGCCCTTCTTTCCTCCGTTAAAACACTTCAGAAAACCTAACCCTTTGGTCATCAACCCGGATATCTCCTGCCGTTCAATGCCGAATTTTGTTCATTATCACTCCTGGGATATTTGGTTATTACATGAAAGCTGTAGTTGTAAAACCAGCTACCCGCTACCTGACAACTTGCCCTCCCAAGCTTGTGCGAGAAACTGTTCCTTGTCATGCTCTGTTCTTCAAATTAATATCTAGAACTTATGGAGCTGCATAAAAGGTTTTTGTGAAACAAAGCTGAAATCTCTGTTCTAGGGTGTTAATGCTTCCAAAATACTATTACAGTTACATTGATTATAAATGAAATTATCCTTATTTTACGGATCACAAATTAGAAAAGGATACATTTCAGCTGAAAAAACCTGCTGGCAGAGACTAGGCTTGATTCTTTACCATACTTTGCAGGATATCTGCTGCTCTGCCTACTTGGTCTTGTCATGTTACACAAGCTCCCAGTCGGAATGAGGAGGTAAGCTCCTTCTGAAGATACTGAGAGATGTGGACATCCACAGGTAATTGGGCCTGCACTTTGTTTATTACTACCAGCTGGCCACTTTCATAGCAGAATAACATTACTAATTAGGATAAGTAAAGCACTCAATAATACGCAATAATCTACTATCGCAGTCTACATTCAGTCAAATATCATGCGTCATTACATGCTGGTCAGAAGCCTGGGGAGACTATTCTTGTTTTCTCCACACCAACTGGCAGAGATACAAGAAGATGACACTAACAGGTGTGAAGACACATCCAACCACATTAAGCATGTTAAGTATTTGTCTGTAAACATCACAGACTGTCCATTTCGAGTCACTCAGGTTTGCAACACAGAAAAGGCCCCTCAGTTCATCCCATCCACACCGGTCAAAAACAACGCCTAAATATTCTAATCCCATTTTCCAGCACTTGGCCCATAGGCTTGCATGCCTTGGCATCGCAAATGGATATCTAAATACTTCTTCAATGTTATGAGGGCCTCTGCCTCCACTCCGCTTTCAGGCAGTGAGTTCCAGACTTCCACCACCCTCTGGGTGAAAATGTTGCCCCATACCCAAAATCTATGCCCCCGGTTATTGCTTCCTCCACCAAAGGGAAAAAGATTCTTCCCGTCTCCTCACTCTGTGCCCCTCAATTTTATACATCTCAATCATGTTCTCCCTCAGTCTCCTCTGTTCTAAGGAAAACAACCGCAGTCTATCCAATCTCTACTGATAACTAACACTCTCCAGTCCAGACAACATCCTGGTAAATCTCCTCTGCACCCTTTCCAATACTATCGCATCCCTCCTCTAATATGGATTCCAGAACTGCACACAATGCTCTAGCTGTGGCCTAACCACCGTTTTATCTAGTTCCAGCATAATCTCCCTGCTCTTAAACTCGATGCCAAGTATACCATATGCCTTCTTAATCAGTGTATCTACCTGCCTGGTACCTTAAGGGACTAGTGTACTTCACACCAAGGTCCCTCTGATCTAAAGTGCTTCCCGGGATCCCAAGTGAAACATCTCACACTGGATTGAATTCCATTTGCCACTGATCAGCTCATCTGACCAGTCCGTCTATATTCTCCTGTAATCAAAGGCTATCCCTCTTCACCATTTACCATCCCACCAATTTTCGTATCCTCTGCGAAGTTGGTCAATCTTAACCTCTTCTTTAAAAAAAAAACAAGCTGACGCTGTTCTGGATTAGTCCCTGCCTCTCCAAATGTAGATTAATTCTGTCTCTCAGAATTGCTTCCCATAATTTTCCCATCAGGGGTTAAACTGCAGTTTCCTGATTTATCCCTTCCTCGCTTCTTGAATATGGCTATCATTGACTATCCTCCAGTCCTCCAGCACCTCTCCTGCGGCCAGATAGGAATTGAAAATTATTACCATCACTGCTTCTATTTCTTTCCTTGCCTCACTCAACAGCCTGAGTTACATTTCATCTGGCCCTGTAGATTTGTCAACTTTTAAGCATGATAGACTATGAATAACTTCCTTTCTGTCTATGCTAATTTCTTTAATTTTATCACAGTCATTTTCCCTGATTTCTATACCCACACTGGCCCTTTCACAAGTGAATACCGACTCAAAGTATTCATTTAGAACCCTACCCACATTCATTTTAATTTCATTTTACATCCTCCTGTTCCACGCACAAATTATCATTATGGTCCTGAATGGGCCCTACTCTTCATCGAGTTATCCTTTTACTCCGAATGGACTTAAACAATTTCTGATTTTCCTTTACTTTACCTGCCGATATCCTTTCATGTCCCCTTTTATGCTCTCCTACTTTCCTTTTTTAAGTTCCCTCTTGCACATTCTATACGCCTCTTGGACTTCCACTGTTTTGAGCCCTCAGTATCTGCCATAAGCCTCCCTTTTTCTCCTTATCCAATGCTGTATGTCCCTCAATATCCAGGGTTCACTGAATTTGTCGGTCCCACCCTTTTTCTTGATTGAACATCCTGGCCCTGTACTCTTCTTATTTCCTTCCTGAATGCATCCCAGTGTTCTGTCACAGATTTACCCAAAAATGTCTGCTCCCAGTCCACTCTGGCCAAATCATATCTTATCTTAAAAATCAGCACCCCCCCCCCCCCCCCCCCCCCACTCCCTGGCCAAATCGTACCATCTTGAAATCAACCTTCCCGCCCCACCCAAGGTCAGAACTTTGATTTCATGCCCAACTTTATCCTTTTTCATGACATTCTCGAATCTGACAGAGTTATGATCACTGTCTGCAAAATGCTACCCCCACTGATACTTAAACCACTTGCTCAGCTCCATTACCCAAAATTACATTCAGGACCTCTCTCTCTCTCTCTCTCATGCAGGACCGTCTGCATACTGACTTAAAAGGTTCTCCTGAATGCATTTTAAGAATTCCGCTCCCTCCAAACCTTTTACACTATGACTACCCCATTAATGTTGGGGAAGTTGAAATCCCCTACTGTCACTACCCTAGTATTTTTACACTTAATCTGAAATTTGCCCTCATATCGGCTCTTCTATTTTTCGCAGACTATTGGGGACTCGACAGAACACTTCCAGCAATGTAATTGCTTCTTTTTGGTTTTTAAGTTCAGCCCATACAGCTTCATTTGAAGAGCCTTCTAAGATGCCTCTTCTCTGATTCTGCACTCAGTGCATCTCTCATCACAACAAATGGAGAAAAACTGTCTGCATGCTCCAGAGTTACAGTCGACTCTGAATGTCCACTCTCGTGCCAGCCATACATGGAATATCTTGCTCTACAGTTCGGAATGCTTGTGACTTACAGAAGTAATTTTTTCCATTGCCCCCATGAATAATCAAAACATTGAGATGGTATTTCACATGTCAAACAGGAAAAAAAATGTCAAGCCTTTAGTGCGACATTGCACCAGGAGACTGTATAAATGCACCCATCAATTGCAAAGTATGTTCAGTGATGAATACTGCTGCCACACGGCGCCAATGACCCAGGTTTGATCCCAGGTCCTGCCCGTGTGGAGTTTGCACATTCTCCCAGTGTCTGGGTAGGTCACACCCCCACAGCCCAAAGATGAGCAGAGTAGGTGAATTGGTCACACCAAATTGCCCCTTAATTGGGGGCAAAAAATAATTGGGTACTTTTTTTTTTTAATTTTTAATTGCAAAATATTTACTCAATAGAAACAGACCATTTGGTTCACCTGCTTCAAGCTACCATTTGTGTTCTTTTACCCTTCTTCATGTCACCCCATCAACAAATCTTTCTATACTTGCCACTGAATGCATTTAGCACCCCTTTCTTTCTGCTGCCATTATATTAATACAATTACACCAATATCCACCCTTTTCCCTTCCTGATTATATTATAACCAGAAACATTTCAACCCACTCTTTCAGTCACCATGTTTCAGTCACTCAGCTCTTGGCAGCTGGTATTGCTTAATTTTGGATTTTGTGCATACTGCTTCAAACAGTGCGTTTAATATAATTTCTAATACTGGTTCCATTTGTTTTCTTTTTTACTATCCTTTTAAAACTTGTTTTATAACTATATTTGTTTCTTTATATTGACGTTATCCTTGATCTGATCTTCACTCTCATGTCCTATTTGATTTGTCTTCAGACATACAGAAACACTGAATTTGTGTGTGGATGAGGACATGAATGGGGAGCACAGATTAAGCATCCAATTTGCTACTGTTAGTGGTACAAATATCCTCCAACGGAAGCCTTAAAAAAAATAAACTGGGCCACACCTTGGGATTGAATATTGTCACCTTGGAGACACAGATCCAAATGTATTCCAACGCAATGCAGCTAAGTCTCATTTCTCTGGTAAATTTCAAGGTCCTATGTCAAGAATGATTTTGGAAATGTCCAAATGTACAAGGAAGAGACTCAAAACCACTTCTAATTTCCCAATAAACTTCTCCGGTTGCATTTGGAGCTGTTGCAGTATGCAGAAAATAATGCACCAGGACAGCAAGTAATGGTGTTCTGAAAACAGACACTGTGATATTACTGTGCGCACTGGACAGAACTTCATAATCCATCTAATTTCTATGTGTGATCGCTGATCATTTGCTGTTGGCACTGCTTCCTGAATGGTTCTGTTCCATTTCCCAAAGCTCAGTGGTCAGCTCAATGAAACCTAATTCAGAAGAATAATTTCTAAAGATGCTAGTTTCAAACCCTCTTTTCATTTCAGCTGTTTTTTCCTGTAGCTGAGACATTTGCTAGGGTACCAGTGACAGCTTGACCAAGTGACAAGTCTTTACATGTGAGATGAGTGGGAATGTCAGCAGTCGACAGTACCGTAGAGAATACCAAAACTCACCTTTCTTGCTATATATGTGCATACATATTGCCATGCATTCACTTACAAAGTGCAGTTACTTTCCAATCTTGCAGCTGATTCTTTTCCCTCTCTATCTTAGTGTTGTTGATTGTCATTCCTTAACTGCTGTTGCCCCAACCTAGTTCAGCTAACTCAACATAGACCAGGAATAAAAAATGGGACCTTGTTAGTGCTTCAACAGGCAGTAGCCTGATTCAAAGGTTGATCAAAAAGCTTTGAAAATAACTCTAAAAAGCTCATCATCCACAAACAAGCCCAACATCATCCACATAAATCATGATGCGTCCAGTCAAAACAGCATCACTGGCAGTCCCTGATTCCATTCATCATGACATTAATGTTCTTCACGGATTGGAATTTCTCTCCTGTAACCATTGTTTATTGTATTTATTTAAATTCTTCATTCACATGTCCTTGGGTCTTACAACCATTGACTGGTAAGGACTATTTAGTCATCCCGACTGGTAGCAGGTTGTCAATGGGCCCATAACTTCCTCGGCAGTGGAAATCAGCTTTGGATTACCACTCCTTAGCGACTTCGGGACTTTGGATTTCATGCAGAGCTGCCTCACCAGACCTTCCCAACTCAAGCCGGATGAAACTGAAAAAGTGCTATTTTTTCTTCTAACTCTGAGTAACTTAAAATCACTTTGTCAGATGGTTCCCAACCCAGCGCAAATGTCCAGGGGAAGTTCGCTCTTCTGGACAATTGCCAGGTAGTCCCTTAAATACTAATAATAATCTTTATTATTGTCACAAGTAGACTAACATTAACACTATTGTCACAAGTAGGTTTACATGAACACTGCAATGAAGTTACTGTGAAAATCCCCCAGTCGCTACACGATGGCGCCACTTCAGGTACACGGAGGGAGAATTCAGAATGTCCAATTCGCCTAACAAGCACTTCTTTCAGGACTTGCGGAAGGAAACCGGAGCACCCAGGGGAAACCCACACAGACCATGCAGATTCCGCACAGACTGTGACCCAAGTGGGAATCGAACCTGGGATCCTGGAGCTGTGAAGCAACAGTGCGAACGATTGTGCTACCGTGCCGCCCAGGAGGCATGCAAAGTTCCTGGAGGGATTCTCCAAAAACAATATTTGGGGTGCCTGGAGGTTATGGCCCAAGACACTGTGTTCCAAAAGAGTGTCGGCGGGTGAATGTCTTATGAAAACTAACTTGTGAGTATTTCAATTGCAAATTTAAACCTTCATTGCCCATCATTAGGAAATCTGCACAAGACTGCACTCAGTATCAAAACTGAATTGTAAACCACTATTTGCCGGTCTGCAGTCTTTTATTTTAAGCAAGATGAAAAGATTTAAGTGTGTAAGATTTTGTGTGACATTTTTCAACAAAAGCGTTATTTTAGCCCATCATCTGAGAATGTTGGTTGCTCAATACAGGATGGCAGCAGTTTGTCAGGTAGCTACAAACCATTAAGTAAGCGGTAATGAAAACCACAAGAGCAAAACCTCAGAATTTTAGCAATGCTAGCAGACACTCTTACATTTTTCTTAAAAATTGTCTGAAGAGTATTTTATTCTCCAATTGTTATCAGGTAAAATTCAGTGCAATTTTTTAAAGCTTCCAAAAACAACAATTTTCCAACAGAATCGCATATATTGCAGGTGAACAGTTCAGCGAAGACAATTCAAATGGCGGCTTCTGGAAAACCAACATCCTTTTTACCTTCTCCCCAGTATCAATGAGGAATATGTCTTACCCATCACCCAGCATCAGTATCACACATGCATGGCACAACACATTCAGATACAAATGCTTCCTCAAGTTTTTGATAGTTAAATGTCCTTTCACATATGGCTGAATTAGACAGATGAAATAACGGTGATCGAAGATGACGAAGTTCGCTGAAATCAGTGCCGTAATTGGCCTCACCAGGCCAAAATTTGGCAGAAGGAATTGGCAGTGTTGAAGATGACTTTTAAAAAATTGTTTGGTGGGCGGCATAGTGGCCAGCACTGCTGCTTCATGACGCTCTGTTCCCGATCACTGCCCTTGCGGAGTTTGCACATTCTCCCCCTGTCCATGTGGATCTCACCCCCACAACCCAAAAATGTGCAGGGTAGGTGATTTGGCCACGCAAAATTGCCCCGTAAGTGGAAAAAAAATTGAGTACTCTAAATTTATAAAAAGGGAAAAAAGAGAGGGCAGCACAGTGGTTAGCACTGCTGTCCCACAGCGTTGAAGATCTGGGTTTGATCCTGGCCCTGCGTAAACTCTGTGTGGAGTTTACACATTCTCCCAGTGTTTGCGTGGGTTTTCCCCCACAACCCAAAGATGTGCAGGGTAGGTGGATTGGCCATGCTAAATTGCCCCTTAATTGGAAAACAAATAATTGGGTTGTCTAAATTTATTCTTAAAAAGTCTTAATTTCCACAATTCGAATTGGTCCCTTTTGATGTTTGCCATTCACCATTTTGCAAAATATTTCCTTTGCCCACTCACATTCCAAAGTAATATTTTATCCAACCACACTCGAGCAGAAAGATATCCTGTTGGATATAGCCAACATTCTAATTTATCTCCCAGGATCAGACTGAAAGGAAAGTGTTTAATAAAGGCTTGTGAATTCTATAATGGATGGATTCTCATATATTCCTCAGAACTAAATACAGATGAGCAAGAAAATCTCCGGCACCATTGACAGCAATGTGGACTTCCAAAAATCTCAAACTACAAAGAAGGAATTTGAACTGGACTCTCCCTGAAGCTACAATAGTCTGCACGCTCCACTGAGATGTGTTTCCTCAACATCCAACTCCTTCTCAATCAACATGCAAAAAAGACAACAGAAAATAAAATTTGTGCATGAGTAATCATTTTACATCATTACATGTTGAACTGGGGATGTGTTGCTACAAGCTCTGGAAAGTCATCACGACATGCGCAACAGCAATATATTTGCAGTCCATATGTTTTTGCACTGATGCACAGCTAAGAGCCACAACAGAGCAGAATTCACCACAGAAAAAAGCGCGGCTTATTACATTTGAAGACAGAGCCACAGCAATGAATGTTAAAATAAACAGAACACATTCCAAAATTTAGTTTCAGTTACTGCAATTTGAAAAAGGGATCCAGGGAACAAAGGCTGATGCTGACTTCGCGCCAAGTTCCTCCAATATCCACTTTGTTCCTTTCCAGTTTCCATTAATATGATTCTTGAAGTAGTAGGTCTCGTCAATTAGCCTTTCAGATATTTCGATAGACATAGCCCAGACCAGGAGTAGTGGAATTTAACAGTGTATTCACATCACACTTAAGTGTCAAGCAAAAGCCCAAACTGACTCAGCAACAAAGTGAAACAAGACTTCCGTCTGAGGTGAGTCACACTTCACTCTTAGATCAGGCCTCAAACTCAGAGCTAAGCTGCAATTTCACCATAACTGCAGTGAGAATTTAAAACACTTCACACCCACACTACGCTAGTTTGCTGTAGGCAAAGAAAAGCATGCATTACCTTACCGCCATGATCTCTTCCAAAAAGCATGCTTTAGATCGTGTTTGTGAGACTAATGAAGTGAACGCAGGATGTAAGCCAGTCCCAAAGGAGGACTGTCACCTCAGCCAACTATTGGGAATAGAATGAAAAGGCTCGGGAGCAGGTTTCAAGCCTTGAGAAAATACATGAGCCGAAAATAAAGAAATAAAAATCTATTGAGTTTGAATTACAGGGTCCAGAGAATGGTAGAGCTGCTCCTCCAAAGCACTATTTGCTCATAACATAAGAAACTCGATGTTCATCTGCCCAACACAAAGCAAAGGTTGCTATGATTGGTACATTCAGTGGGCATCTCAAATGTCCTTTTGAATGATATTTATGATGCCAACATGTTCAATGATTCTATCTTTGTGCTATTTTTCCAAAGATATTATTCAATAAACAAATATACTTTCATTGGTGGTGTAGTGGTTAGCACTGCTGCCTATGGCGCTGAAGACCCGGGTTCGATCATGGCCCCAGGCCACTGTCTGTATGGAGTTTGCACATTCTCCCCGTGTCTGCGTGGGTTTCGCCCCCACAACCCAGAAAGATGTGTAGGTTTGGTGGATTGCCCATGCCAAATTGGAAAAAAATAATTGGGTACTCAAAATTTATTTTAAAAAACAAATGTACTTCTCATTAAAACTGATCAATGATTTGGGTTCATCTATTGCTTTGTCAAAATAGGATAAACTAATTTGCAAACAAGTCTCCATTCATGCGCTCAAAAATAAAGAGGTTAACAGACAATTACCCCTTCGTGCTTTGGCATTACTGATGTATACGGACAATTTGTTTGAGCACTAATGTGCAGGTTCAGAGTGCAAATGCTCAATGCCCTGCCCTGAGCACACCAAACCCATCTTTTCCTTGACTGCAGGCGAAGTGACAAATACAAAAGATATTAAAGTTCGAACACTAACTCTTATCTCCAGGCTGTTGTCCAATTGGGGCATTGGCTGCGGTCTGGAAACAACAATAACTTTCATTTATATAATGCCTGGCAGGTAGTAACACACCACTAGAAACATCAGCTGACAAAATCTGACACCTAGAAGGAAATATTGAGAAAGATGACCAGAAAGCTTGCTCAAAGAATTTGTTTTCAAGTAGTGCTCCAAAGGATAAGAGGTGGAGAAAGGGAGAGGAATTTCTGTGTTCGTGACTGAAGGTGATGGCATGGCTGGCAACAATCGGACAGATATAGGGGGACACGCAAGATCTATGGTTGTAAGCACAGAGTTCTCAGTGGGTTATATGCCTGAATGAGGTTCCACAGGTAGGGATGGTACAATAATGGAGAAATTTGACAACAGGACTAAAATGGGTTTTTTCCAATTCACGGTGTCGCTGGACCAGGTACCAGTGTATGTCAGCGAGCAGAGGGATGATGGGCAAGTGAGCATTGGTATAGGTTTGACTATGAACAACACAATTCGGGATGAGCTAATGTTAATAGAGGGTGGAAGATGGGAGATTGGCAAAGACAACGCTGGAATAATCTAGATGTGGGGTGACAAACACCTGGATGGGGAGTTTCAGCACGATGGCACAATGGTTTGCACTTCTGCCTCACAGCACCAGGGACCCGGGTTCAATTCCGACTTTGGGTGACTGTGTGGAGTCTGCACATTCTCCCTTTGGGTATGTGTGTTGTATGTGTGTATATGGAAACTGCTCCTCAACCAGGACTGGAGGATGAGAAATGGGAGAGGGGCAAGAATAAGTCCATCAGGGACTCAATAGATAACAGTGCTGGTCAAGAAGAGAAGCTATTGAACAGATACTTTGACATTGACCTTACAGTATAGAACCAGGTGAGAAGAGTCCCACTCTGGCCAACAGCTGAGAGGACAGTTGAACCAATTTTGCCAAAGGTTGTTGAGAGATCCAAGTGGACAGAAATAATTTTTAAAAATACAATTTTGAAAAAGAACTGCCAATAAAGAAGTGCGCTGTGAATTATTTTCTGACTTTACTGGGCTGGAACACAGAACCTTTAAGTTTGCAGAACCAGGCACTGATTAGAATGAATTAACAAATTTATGTTGAACATTTTTGGAAGTGCTGTGAAATATGAAGCTGTACCTGGACAACAGGATTTCCGCAAATTGTTTTGCATTCTTCAGGCTCCATCTTGACAGCTTTATGTTCTTGGCTCTCGGTGCTGGCAGAATCATGCTTATTCCTTTTCTTTTTCTCCTTTTTTAGTTTGCGAGCCACTGTGGGCTCAGCAGCCTGAGCCTGCTGTTCATTCAAGAGATCCCCACAGAGTGAGGACTCAAATAGTGCCTTCCCATTATGGTAAGTTTTAGTGATACGCAGCTTAATCTCCGGAGAGCCCGTCTTCTTCGGGGTGACGGGTTCAGGAACAGGGGGAGAGGGCACTTTCTCCTGAATCTCAGGCTGTTTCACCAAGTAGTTTCCCCCTGTATAACAGTCAGTGGAACTAAAGTTCCTAAACGTTCCATATCCATTGGCAGATCCATTGGGGAGCTGGGAGTATGCTGGGTATTTGTTTGGTGTTTCATACATGTTAACACTCGAGTAGCCATTGGTGACCGGTGGGACTGTATCAGCACCAGAAGCAGGAAAGATAAACCCTTGCTGTAGGGAAGCCTCATAGGATTGCCCTCTGTCTTCCCTAATGCCACTGCTGGCATTCAGAACGTCAGGAACCTGCCTCATATTGGCTGAATCAATAAGTTGTTGCGGCAGTTGAATCGTGTTTCCCATGATACCTTTCATGAATGTGAAGGAGAGATCCATCGTGTTGCCCCCGCATCCTCAACTTTCCCTCTCTCCTATTGAGCCTATGGAGTGATGACAAAAAGACACCATTATTCATCACCCTCACAGCAATTTGCAACAGAACTCTAGCTAAAACAGGACACATGCAACAATGCACAACTCCAAAATATTTAATAATGCACATCAACTAATTAACTTAATCAAGATTGTCTTGACTGTTAACACCAGTCATTTGAATAGTCTCTCATGAACCTGCAATTACGTGATGCCTGGGAGACAGTAAAACATCACAAGGTATTTCCCAGGAGTGTCATCTGACACCTAGCCAAAGAAGCAGATACTGACAGAGATGGCAGAAAGCTTGGTCAGAGGTCAGATTAAAGGAGTGTCCTAAAGGACAAGAAAGAAGGAGCGAGATAGAGAGGGATTCCTGAATTTAAAGTGTCAGAAGATGAAGGCATGACTGCCAATAGTTGGAGAGGGAGAGAGAGAGAGAGAGAGAGAGAGAGAGGGACGTGTACTGTTGTTCGCACGTAGAATTGTCAGTGGTTTGGAGGCCTCATTGAGGTTCCAGAGACCGGGAGGGGTGCAGCCGTGAAGATGTTTTGTATCAAGTTTACCGAGTGTTCAAAACCAACTATTCAAATTCCTTTTAAAAATGATCAAACCTCAAACTGCATTCAGCTGCAAAAGAACAGGAAATGTAACCCGCATCCCCTACACCCTCAAGATCTATCATCTGATCTGACAATTTGGTCAATCACCATAAGACACTACAACACTAACATGAAAATTGATTTCCATTGTGATGCCAAGATTTAAACATTTTTTTTTAAAATAAATTTAGAGTATCCAATTTTTTTTCCCAATTTAGCATAGTCAATCCACCTAGCCTGCTCATCTTTAGGTTGTGTGTGTGTGTGTGTGTGTGTGTGTGTGTGTGTGTGAGGTGGGGGGGGGGGGGTGGGAGACAGAGACACGGACAGAGACACTTGTACAAAAAACAAATGGTACAAGCACTGAACTTGGCGCTGGAGAGACCAGATACCCTCGCCTCTGTACAAACAAAAGGGAAAGAGATGTGGTGGGGAGAGAAGGGAAAGGAGGGTGGTGGGGAGGGAGGGAGTCATGGTGGTGGAGGGAGGGGTGGGGGGGGTGTGACCAATAGGACACTGCCTGAACTATTTACAGTAAGAAGTCTTACAATACCAGGTTGCAAGTCCAACAGGTTTGGTGTTGTAAGACTTCTTGCTGTGCTCACCCCAGTCCAACGCCGGCATCTCCACATCAGAACTATTTACGGAGGCAGAAAAACAAAAGAACCTTCAATTATGATGTGCCAGAATCTGGGAGTCCTCCAGAGGGGGGGGGGGGGGGGGGGGGGGGGGGGGGGGGGGGGGGGGGGGGGGGGGGGGGCAACACAGTATCAGGCACGGGTGAGCCCTGCACCCGCTGTAGAGAGCCTCATGGGCACCCTCCGCTCCTGGCACTGGGCAGCTGACAGCCTTCGGACAGTCACTCTTCGGGTCCAAATCCTCCACCACACTGAGTACGGTGGGCGACACGGGCCCACCAACCAACCCTTGATCCCTAAATTGCCCCTTAATTGGATAAAACAAATTTAGAAGGAGAATGATATGGTTCACCGCAGGAAACCATTTGTCAAGTTATTATATGCTACTGAAACATTTTTACTTCTGTGGAACTGAAAGACCTGAGTCTTGTGATCTTGTGTAGATTGAGAACAAGTACACGAGATATATCCCAGTAACAAAAAAAAATTGCATTTAGGAACGAAGCAAATTTTATATGGGACTTTTATTTCACCCAGTCACTGATATAACATGAGAAATGATTAATTACAGAGGGACATAAGCCTTATTTGGTTCTGTGAATGGCGGGAATAAATGTGTGGGAAATGAAGGAATATTATACAAGAAGTGGTATCAACACATAACTATTTGCCAATAATCTTCAAAAAAAGGAGAGGGGAAAAAAAAAAAGAGTCCACCATTACCCAGACTCCCATATCTGATTATCAAATATGAAATCAAAATATGAAAGCTAGCTACGAGGATTTAGCCAAGGTACTTTCGGATTTCAGCTAATGGTATTCTGGAGTACATTTCCTTCAAATCGCTGCCAATAAATGTGAGAAGTGGACGCCTGCTCAAAACCTTCCTGAACAACATTGTTGAAATCAGTGTACTGTGCTGTGCTTCCTCTTTGCTCCTCCTCCATACGCCTAGTTACTCATTCTGTGTGCGTAAGATGCAACAACAAGAGGCTGCCAAGAAGCTCTTCTATTTTTAAAAATGACATCTAAAAACAGCACGGCAACAGCACACTTTACGGTAGCCCTTAAATAACAAAGATGCAGCCAGTAATCCAATCATCAGCACAAAATCAGCTGCAGTTTCTGTTGCTAGCATCAGGAAGAGGGATGTGACTGAAGGCATACGTGCGATGACATGCAACAGCAGATCCCAATACAACAGGGATAACAAACAAATGAAGAAAATGGAAAACAAGTGGCCGAAACCATAGGTTTGCAACACCGCAGCACAAATATATCAAACCAAACACTGGAGAGGACGTCCAGGATAGTTTAACTTCTTAATTCACCTATGTGTCTCCTTTATCACGTAGAACTGACACAAGATTAGGGACATTGAAGCATTGTTTGCTTTTTATTTGCAAATAGACATTATAGCCATCAAGTACGCAATTAAAAATAAATGTTCTCTGGGCGGAGAACTCCTCAGACATACTGAATACGTGACAAGGGACTGACTAATACACACCGACAAATAAATATCAATGTCCATTTTGACAAAATAGTACATGATAAAGTAATGCATATCAACCTTCTGATTTTATTGAACTTTCAATGAACCCCAAGTTCTAGAATTACCTCCCAAAATCTCACAATCTTGGTTTCCCATTTTAAGGTGCTCCTCAAAACCAAGCTTTGGTTATCTGATATTTCAATGTGTCCCTTGCTGTCAAATACAGCTTAATGAAGACTCCCGCAAGGTAATTTGAGAAAATTTATGTTAAAGACATTTTATTAATACAAATTTCTGGTGTTGTTGAGAACACAAGTCTTGTGAGAAAAATTTCAAACGTTGCATTTAAAATGCTCCCTTCAAAGAGAAAACGATTTCAAGTCCCCAAAGGTTTGACTCATATGCTGTACATCATACGCATTTGCAACATTTTGTACATCAAAACTCAAAAGCCAGACTCGAGCCCTTTCATAATGAACTGAACCTCATCAGCGCTTGTACAATAATTTTAAAATATCACAGCATGCTGTCATTCGCAGACAGTTCTCAGTAGTGCAAAACTCCCATCAGAATAGAAAACACTGCATTGCTGAATATTTTAAATTAACTTGCAAAATGTCCATGACTTTGTCTCTTTCTTTTAGTAACTAAAGAAGCAGCACTGACCTACACCAACAATTAAAATTTATTGACATTTCTGCTGCAAAACTAGCTTTCCATTCTGATTTTCTTTTTACAAAATTCCCCACTGATCTTATTCAAATGAACAAAAACATCTAAACATACTTAATTGGTTAATGTACCAGTCAGTCCCCAGATACCAGGGTCCTTGAGTTACATTCATCAGTCTATTCAATATAAAGTTACCTTATTGCAAATGTGCAGTTCTCATTTATTTTAAATAATTTAAATTATCGGCTGATTAAATGTTCTTTGTTCATCAGAAGTCTAAATGGAGATGGATCATATATAGTCCAAGTGGCAAGACTGACACCACAATTGGCTTCAGGGGTTACAGAGTGGATGGGGGTGAAAAGAAAAAGATATTAAATCACATTGGTCAGGCCTGATTCTAACAGGGCCTTCAGAAATATGGGCTTGTGCAGGCATCAGGCAAATGCCTCAACACAGGCAGTGGCTTCAAGAGGAAGAGAGAAAACTGGGTTTTTGGGGTGCAGAGAGAGGTTCAGAAGAGGAATGGAAAATTTCATTTAACAGCTAAAAGCTGCAAGAATTTACATCACCGTATGATATTGCAAATTGATGGGTTGCTTCAGCAAGCAATGCATATTTGTGGTGATAACTGCAAAACAGAACACAAGAAAACGGCATGTCATCAAGTAAAACAGTGAACAACCATATTTTATCAGGAACAAGAGAGTGATGCATCATCGATGTTTGTCTGCTCAAAACAGAAAACGTCAGTGCTGACATTTCTACCTAACAATATTGCAGTTTCCATGCTCAAAAAAGGGTTGAAAAGAAACCTGCTCACAGATGTGTACGAAGCAGCTGAGCAGCTTGTTGGTGCACGGAATGACTCAGCTGCTCACGTTCGTTCGTTCGTTCGTTCCCTCCCCACAGGGAGTCAACAAGAGGGACTTGCGTGATTTCAGAGTATGAACCCACATCCTTTCTCTCTGCATCATGTGCCCTATTCAGGCAAAGAATTTTAAAGTATCACTAATGGTAGAAGATAGCTGGAGAACGAACCCTGGCCACATACCTTCCCGAGGGGTGAAACAGGATTATCATCTGAAATAAACAAAGCAAAAACTGGGCCTTCGCAAAAATGTCATCAGAGCCATTTGGAATATTGTAGCACCATCATTATCAGAAATGCCAGTCTGGTTCTGGGGATTGTAAGCCAGTAATCAATCTGCGCGAGGAGCATAATGTTTTTTTGTGAAAGCACAACGCCTGAGAAAACAAACTTGCTTTTTCAAAAACATGACATTATTAGTTATTCTTAAACTCAAATCTTCTTTGGACAAAGAGCATCTATGATTTGCTGCTTTGCCATGAAAGAAATAAGTCTGAATCCTGCATTGAAAGTGAAAAATATTACTGAGGTTCCAGATTTGGATAATACATTTCCAGACAAGCTAATAATTTAAAAGCTCCTGTCAATTTCAGCAATTACTTTGTACCCCTCTTTAACGAATTTGGAGCAATCCTAGAGATGCTTCACTATGTAGAGAATCCACAAGCTCCCAGTTCCATATTATGTAACAATCTTTTTTTCTACTTTCTTAGAACACATACTATTTGATGCAGACACTTTGTTGCATTTGGAGTCCCGAACTGTATGATTTTAAAAGCTTCAGTGAGCACTAAAGGCTGAGTAAGGTTTTTTAAAAATCCAGTCTTTGGTAAAGAGCTATGTTGCAAGAGGCTTTATTTCCTCCCTCAATATTTTCTCATGGGCCAGCCATTTCATGCTGGGATACATGCAATCGTCCAGCGTCTCATCAAAATAGCCTTTTCTTAAATATGAACTCAGATAACTAAGTATCTCATGTCATTTGCAAGACGTCACTAAATAACAACATACTCAGGATGATTTGTAAAGCAGGCCACAGTCAGCCAGTGGTAGGTAGTACTCTCGACCACGTGGCTGTTTTGGTGAGAACTAGGCCAATATGGCACACAAGAGCTTCTATGCTGGTAAACAACACCTGGCGGGGAAATCAGGAAGTGATATGTTGACATCTCGCATTCAGAGTTATCCTCCAGTCGATAAATTTTCTTAATTCAAGTTCAAGCCTCACTGGAATCAGATTTCACACATCAAATATATTTCTACAGTCGTCACTTGAATTGTTAAAATTGTTACTGTAAATACACAAAGCCTTTAATGGGCTAATTTGGAGCCAAGTACTCGCCAGAAAATCTTTTGCAAATCACAAATAAAATCGTAAAATGGACACTGAAAAGTATGGGGCGGGGGGAAATAGAACTGATTAGGGTCCACAAATTAGGCAGAGGGTTAGCAACACGTGGTCATTGTAAAATATGACGTTGCCACAGCAGAAGGAAGGAAGGAGCAGAGAAATTGGATGGGATAAAAATGCTAAATAGGAGGTAGTTTTTTTAAAAACTGGTAGATGGGGCACATTCTGGGTTGCTAAGTAAACTGACGATGGAGATGGTGTATTTTATGGCCGCAATCTTTCAATTCTATTTGGATAGAACAAGAGGCCCGGAGGTTTAAAAATGTGACATGCGTGTTCAAAAAGGGATAAATCCAGCAAACGTAGGCCAATGAGCCCTTCATTAGTGGTGGGAAAAGTGTCAGAAAAGAGATCAACTGTGACTTGGAAAAACATGGATCAATAGTGACCGCTTGAAGGATTTGTTGATGTGTATATGGACTTTCCAGTCTTTCCAAAAAAGTATCACATACAACAAAAAAACCTGTTAACAAAATTGCAACCCATGGTGTGAAAGGGAAAACTGGCAGTGCAGGGACAAAATTAATAAAGAAAGCAGAGTCACAAACAGTTGAATTTCACATTGAAAGGGATGTAGGTAGTGGTGTAGCCCAAGGGTTGGCATTAGGATTAGGGCTTTCTTTTGACACATGATAACAACCTAGACGTATATGCCAGGTATTTGGCACACAATGTCAAAGCTTGTGGATAATATGAAACTCAAAAGTACAGTTAACAGTGAGGTGGACAATGGGCTGAAGGAAGTGATAGATTGACTGGCAGGGAAGTGTCAATTGGTCCTTTTTGGAAGGAAGAAGCAGAGAAGGCATTATAAATGAATGCTACAATGTTAACAGGAGTGCAGGAACACAGAGACTTGTGGGGGGGGTTTACCTAAACAAACCTTTCAAGGTGGCCTGACACCTGGGAAAGCGGTTTGACCAAAAAATAATCATTCTGGATTCCTGGTTTTCCAAATACAGGAGTAGAGTACAAAAAAAACAAGCAAGTTAAGCTGCCCCTTTGGAAATGACTTGTTTAGTCTCATTCTAAAATGTTATTGGATACAATTGACAGCTGAGCCTTGGAGAGCTTGCAGAAGAGATTTGCAAAAATGGTACCAGTGATGAGGGACAGTGATGATGGAGTGACTAGGTAAACTGAAATTGTTTTTAGAGCAGTAAATGTAAAGGGAAGACCGAATAAAGGTATTCAAAGTCTTGGGAGATTTTGACGAAGTAAATAGAGAAAACTAGTTTCCACAAGTGTGTCAGTAGCAAGATACCGAAAGAAGATATTTGGCAAAGGGATCAGAGGGGAGATGAGGAGAAAATGAAATGAAATGAAAATCGCTTATTGTCACGAGTAGGCTTCAATGAAGTTACTGTGAAAAGCCCCTAGTTGCCACATTCCGGCACCTGTCCGGGGAGGCTGGTACGAGATTTTGGTTTGAGAGAGAGTAATGTTTAATGCACTGTTTGAAAGGGTGGTGGAAGAAGATTAACTAATTTTCAAAAGTGAGCTGGATATATTCTTGGAAAGGACAGATTTACATGACTGTGGAAAAACAGCAGAGGAATGAGTGACTAGATAGCACTTTCAAAGAGCTGGGACAGGTGATGTGGGCCGAATGGCTTCCTTCTACATCATATTAATCTAAAAAGCAACAGCCTGCACAAAAAAAAATCTAGTTTTTTTTTAAACTTGTCAGCTAGTTACATGGTTCACAAATAAACTTTTCAATTTAACCAATTGCATCAGCAAACATCAGTTTCTGCTCATAAACATTCCTTCCCTTCCTCCCTATTTTTCCCCAAACTACAGCAGAATTACATTTCAATTGTCTACTTGCAGATCCATCCTGATAAACATAAACATCAAAAGTGAACAAAGCAGGGATATCACCTGCCAAAAGCACTTCACCAAATAATCTCTTGAACAGCTCAGCCAGATGAGAGTTCACTTCCTCCCCAACACCCCAGTTCCACAAGAATTAAAAATATTAAAAGCTACACAGGCATCTTAATGTCTGACAGGGAAGGGGGGGACAGTTTGGGGGAGAGGCAGGGAGGAAGGAACAGAATGTATAACACCAAGTAGTAAAACTACACTGAAAGACAAGTCAGAACATAGTATTTGTACACTAAACTTCATTTTATGTCCTCAGTCAGGAGGAGAGAGGGAGACAAGTAGTGACAGCAGCAACATGGCTGCCACTGCCCCTTTAAATCCAGTAATGTACCTTTTTCCCTTCTCCATCCTGCCTCATCACCACCCCCTCCTCCTCCCTTCCTCCCTCTCTCCCCCCCACCACCCAGCAAAGCAAAATAAAAAGCAGCACCAACAACCACCCTCCCTCCCTCCCTCCCTTCCAACCCTCAGCACCCATGATCTCTCCTGTCAATAACATGAAACGAGAGCTGTGTCCGGGGGGGGGGGTCTGAAAATAAGAGGGAGGGAGGGTGAGAGAGAGAGTGTGTAAAAAAAAAACACTACCTGCAGGTTGTTCCATTATAGTCAGAGCCAGACAGGCTCAGCTTGATGGGGATTCACAGGCTGAATTAATCCAGGGAGGGAGGAGGGCAGAGTGGGAGGATGCCCAGGCCGCTCGCAGTTTAATGAGGGAAGGGGGCGGAGGGAGGGGTGGATGAGGGAAGGGGGTGGATGAGGGGAAGGAGGAGGAGGAAGGCGGTGGGGAAGAGAGATTTTTTTTTTTTAACGCCGCGGTTTTGGAGCTGCCATCGTCAGACTGGCGAGCGAGATGGCCGCCGCCTCTGGGGGCGGGATGTTTTCTGTGCTGTGTTTGAAGCTGCCGCTGGGCCTGGGCCTGCTTCGCCCCGGGCCTGCCTGCCCCGGCCTGTCTGTGTGGTGCGCGCTGGTGGGGGTTTTTTTTTTGGCCGCTTTCCCTTCCCCAGCCGCACAAAGGCCCCGGGCCGCGCGCGCTGGGCGCCCAAATCCCCGCGCTCCCATTGGCTGCCGGCCTCCGCGTGCGCCGCGCGGCAGCACGGGAGTTGTAGTCAGCCCCGCCGCGAGGCATGCGCAGGAGCCTCCAGCCTGTTCCCAACCCTCCAAGGATTGCCCGGGAGTCCACTGGGACTGAACATCCAATCTTATTGGGGGGGGGGGGGGGGACCTACATTCTTTTTCTCCAACATTTTTCTTCAAACATTCCCTTGTCTGGGTATATTGAAACCCATTGGGGCGACGCAGTGGTCAGCACTGCTGCCTCACGCCGCCAGGGACCCAGGTTCGATTCCGACCTTGTGTCACTGTCCGTGAGGAGTTTGCGCATTCTTACCATTCTACCGTGTGGGTTTCCTCTGAGTGCTCCAGTTTTCTCCCGCAGTCCAAAAATGGATTGGCTATGCTAAATTGCCCCTACATGGGATTGCGGGTATGGGGGGGGGGGGGGGGGGTGAGTGGGTCTGTATAGGGTGCTCTTCCAAAGGGTCAGTGCAGACTCGATGGGCTAAATGGCCTCACTGTCAAGATTCTATGATCATATTGAAAACATAACACATGGGAGCAGAATTAGGCCACTCGGCCCATCGCATCTGCTCCGCTAGTCAATCACGGCTGGTATTTTTTTCATCAACGTTCTCCTGCCTTCTCCCCATAACCCCTGATCCCCTATTAATCAAGAACCTATCTATCTCTGTCTTAAAGGCACAGTAATTTGGCCTCCACAGCCTTCTGCTGCAAAGAGTTCCACATGGCGAACAGCTGAGCAAAATTCAACTGTGGGCCTCAGACCCAGGTCCATTTCCATGGGTTCAAAGCCGACCATGATGAAACTGGTGAAATTTCAATGCGTGAACTTGGAATGTAAAGTCAGTCTTGGTAATTGTGATGCTACCATTGATTGTTGTGAAAACCCATCTGGTTCACTGACAGAGTCATTGGGGCTCAAAACGTAAACTCCGTTCTCTCTCCAATATGCTGTCAGACCTGCTGCGATTGTCCAGCATTTTCTGTTTTTGTTCCGTCTGTTTCACTGATGCCCTTTTGTGTCAGAACATTTGGCGTCCTTGTCTGATTGACATGTGACTCCATGCCCCAAAGCAATTGGGTTGACTCCTTCCCAAATGTTGGGTAAACCTAGCAGGTCGGACAGCATCACTGAATAACACTGAATTATATTTTTGATCAGCAAGGGTAATGAGGGGGGTGACGGAAAAGTGGAATGCAGGCCACAATCAGATCACCTTGGTCTTTTTGAATGGCAGAGTAGGCTCAAGGGTCGAGTGGCCAACAATTAAAAATAAGGATGAGTATTTTTAAATGAAGACTTGGCTTGGGAAAAGGGGTGATGGTTGAATGCCACTTGATACGACTAAGAATATAGAGAGCAGTGTTCTGGATGACCTGCAGTTCCTGGATAGTACAATGCTGGAAACCAGCCAGAACAAAGATAGCTTGCATTTATATAGCTCCTTTCATTACATCATTGTGTTTCAAAGTCCTTCATAACTAATGAAGTACTTTGTGAAGGGCTGTCACTGTGGGAAAGTCAACAATCAATTTGCACACAGCAAGCTCCTACAGCCAACAAAGTGATCATAGAATTTACGTGCAGAAGGAGGCCATTTGGCCCATCGAGTCTGCACCAGCTCTTGGAAAGAGCACCCTACCCAAGGTCAACACCTCCACCCTATCCCCATAACCAGGTAACCCCACCCAACACTAAGGGCAATTTTGGACACTAAGGCCAATATATCATGGCCAATCCACCTAACCTGCACATCTTTGGACTGTGGGAGGAAACCGGAGCACCCAGAGGAAACCCACGCACACACGGGGAGGGTGTGCAGACTCCGCACAGACAGTGACCCAAGCCGGAATCGAACCTGGGACCCTGGAGCTGTGAAGCAATTGTGCTAACCACAATGCTACCGTGCTGCCCGTCTGTTTTTGTGAGATCAGGTAAGGAATAAATATTGGCCCCGACAGCAGGGTAACTCACCGGGTCTACTTCAAAATAGTGTCATTGGTCTTTCAACTCCATCTGTAAAAGCAGATTAGACCTCAGTTTAAGGTCTCATCAAAGGAGAGCACCTCAAGAGCGCAGCATTTGCACTGGAACTACCATAGAGTGTGAATCTAGATTTCTATCCTCAACACTGGATTCAGACCATTGACACTGTCCTTCATACTGTACAATGTCACACACTGTTGCAATTCAGACGACAGTTCATGTCTATATTCATATCAGTTACATCAGGCATGGCTCAATTTGCAGCACTCTCATCTCTGAGTTAAAAGGTTGTGGGTTCAATTACCACTGCAGGGACTTGAGTTCAAAAATCCCAGATGACATTCCAATGTCATGTTGATGGAATGCTACACCTTGTGCCATCTTACAAATAAGATATCTAGGGTGGTGCAGTGGTTAGCACTGCTGCCAACGCTGCTGAGGACCCGGATTTGATCCCAGCCCCGGGTCACTGCCCATGTGGACTTTGCACGTTCTCCCTGTGTCTGCGTGGGTTTCACCCCCACAACCCAAAGATGTGCAGGTTAGGTGGATTGGCCACACTAAATTGCCCCTTAATTGGAAAATGATACATTTATATTTTTAAAAAACAAATGAGACATCAAACCTAGCCCTTGTCGGACATCAAACTGAGTCCTGATGGTCATAGAAGGTCATTTGATAGTAGTTCAAAGAAGATTCAGGGAATTATCTCCTCTATCCTGGTTAACATTCGTCTCTTGATCAACATCACAAAACAATACATGATCTGGTCATTTTGAAGTCCAATCTCAGGTGACCGTTTGTGTGGAGTTTGCACTTTCTCCCCGTGCCAGGCGTGCTCAATTTTCCCCTCACAGTCCAAAAATGTGCACAGTAAGAAGTCTTACAACACCAGGTTAAAGTCCAACAGGTTTGTTTCAAACACGAGCTTTCGGAGCACTGCTCTGAAAGCTCGTGTTTGAAACAAACCTGTTGGACTTTACCTGGTGTTGTAAGACTTCTTACTGTGCTCACCCCAGTCCAACGCCGGTATCTCCACATCAAAAATGTGCAGGTTAGGTGGGTTGGCCACGCCAAATTTCCCCAATGTCCAAAGGTTAGGTAGGGTTACAGGGATAGGGTGGGGGATTGGGGCCTAGGTAGGGTGCATTTTTGGAGGTTCGGCGAAGACTCGAATGGCCTCCTGCACTGTAAGGATTCTCTGATCACGTCAGTGGTTGTTGGAGCTTGAAACACAAGACATTCAAGGTCAGGAAATGCTAAATCATGGAGATTATTTTACAGAGAGATTCAGGAAGGAACTTGTGCCTCAGGTCACAGTGGTACTTAAACAAGGATAGGATTGGTTCTGTAAACATGTTCCTGGTGAATAGTGAGAGACAGAGAGAGGGTCAAATGTTTCAGCATACTCTCGCCAAAGAAGGTCGATGGTGAATAGGATGGCAGGAGGAGCATCCGCTGGTGGAGCAGGTTAGATATAGAAAATCAATATTATGATCAATTAACCAATATGCTGAAAGGAAACAAAAAGAGAAAATGCTGGATAAATTCAGCAGGTCTGGCAGCATCTGTGGAGACGGAAACAGAGTTAATATTTTGAGTCCATATGACCCTTCTGCAGAACTGAAGAGGGATAGAAATGTAATGAATTATATCATTGGCGAGGGGGACTGACACAAAATGCAACGTCAATGACAAAGTGGGTGCAAATGGTGCCATTAATGACTGAAGTGCTCATAATGGCATAAAGGTGAGAGCAGAATATGTTAATAGGAGATCAAAGGTTAGTGCTCAGAGAAAGTAAAACTGAAAAACAAGTGGCAGCTGCCCCCCCCCCCCCCCCCCCCCCCCCCCCTGGAGAAAAGTTCAGTCTAATGTTGTTGAACACAATACAGGTATTGAGTTCTTCATGAGTCTCACCCCCACAACCCAAAGATGTGCAGGCTAGGTGGATTGGCCATGCTGAATTTCCCCTCAATTGAAAAAAAAGTGTACGCAGCCATTGCACATCTAAAGAAACAGACCACAAACAACAAAGAACATTAGAGGGATCACTCGCTGCAAGGCATATATTGATGTCCAAATTAAATTGATGCATGCTGTATTCGAGTGTTTACACCTTAAAAAGCACAATCATTTCACACACTATTTTAGAAATTCATTAACCCTACTACTGGAAACTTTGAAGCTCTGGATGCAAAAAGTTAGGATCAAAATAACCGACAAACATCTCTGTTCTACAGTGACAAATAACAATTTCGTTTGACTGTATAAATTAGAAAAATATACTCACTGTGATTTTTGTGTACACAGCTGTTTGTCGAAGATCCTTTGTTACGATCCCACACAGGAAGTTTCCTGCATCAAGTGGCATACTCCAGTGCCCAATATTTTAACTGGATCATCAGATCAGTTACACGCTTGCTATCATTGGTAGATTGTTCAATGTACGACTATTGTTCTTGTGGATGGGTTTAATCTGAATTGGGAGTTTGCCTAAGCCATTATACCAGAGAGCTGAGTAAAGAAAAACACATCTTCTGTCACTGCAAAAAACCTAATCCCTAGGATAACGCTGTTGGAAATTGAGAGATGGACATCCTGTTCCGGAACTTTTTTAAAAATAAATTTATAATAACAATAATCTTTATTGTCACAAGTAGATTTTCATTAACACTGCAATGAAGTTACTGTGAAAAGCCCCTAGTCGCCACATTCCGGCGCCTGTTCGGGTACACTGAGGGAGAATTCAGAATGTCCAATTCACCCGACAAGCACGTCTTTTGGGATTTGTGGGAGGAAACCGGAGCATCCGGAGGAAACCCACGCAGATACGGGGAGAACGTGCAAACCCCACACAGACTGTGACCCAAGCCGGGATTCGAACCTGGGACCCTGGAGATGTGAAGCAACAGTGCTGCCCACTGTGCTACCGTGCCGCCCAATTTCGTGCACCAAATTTGTACATCTTTGGGTTGTGGTGACGAAACCCACGCGAGCATGGGGAGAATGTGCAAACTCCACACGGATAGTGACCCAGAGGCGGGATTGAACCTGGGTCCTCGGCGCCATGAGACAGCAGTGCTAACCACTGCACCACTGTGCTGCCCTATGTTCCTGAACTCATGATATGTTTTGACATCCACACTCTTTTTGTCAGCTGTGGCTTAGTTGGTAGCACTGTACCCTTTGAGTCAAAAGGTTGTTTGTTCAAATCTGACTCTGGGATTTGAGGAGAAAAGTCAAGGACGACACTTCTCTGCTGCACTGAGGGAGTGCTGCTTTGCTGGAGATGCTGCCTTTCAGATGTGGCTTTGTATTCTCGTTCGGTGCCCAGGTACAATATCACAGGCCACTATTTAAAAGATAAGCAGGGAACCTATCTCTAATATCCTGTGCAATATTTATCCGTCACTGAACATCACGCAAAAAAAATGATGTCGCCATTATCCCATTGCTCTTTTTGGGAACTTGCTGAGCGCAAATTGGTTGCTGCATTTTACGCATTACAATTGACTACGCTTAAAAGTACTTAATTGGCTGTAAAGCACTTTGGGATATCTTAATGCAGTGAAAGGTACTTCAGAAATATAGGTCTTTATTTATTTTTCTTTCTAATCTGCACAAAGCAGAGCACTCCTCCTGCCCAGCAGTATCACCATGGAGCACCAGCCCAGACCTTGACGAGTACTGCCATATCCCGGTAACTTGGCAGAGTTCAGGATTTTAGACGGGGTGGGCGGGGAGGGGTTATATTATTAATACTGTATAAAGTTCATAAACCTAGTTATCACCCCATCTGACTCACAGTAAATCACTACATTCATTTACCTTTGTGTACTGAACTGTAAGACACTGATAAGCATGTATTTTTCGTTCTCCCTTTCAGGATTTAATTTGTCAACAAAGCTACAAATCATAATAGAAATCTTAACCCAATCACAACCAGGACAGAGGGGACCTCAAATAATTCCATTTTTGATACGGCACAGCCCGTGCTTTGTGACCCAGATCTTTAGTTTACAGGAGAAAAAAATCCTTCATCTAAAACAACTGAAAGGTCTAGACCAATGGATTAGATTGAATGACCTCTGTCAAATTCTGGTGTAAACAAGTGCAGCGAGTTCCAGGATAGGTTATAATGCTTCAACTTCTCAGCCATGAAAATAGTTAAGTCAGCATAAATGCTTGCGATTGTGGCTATTAGAACTTCGATTTATAGAATCTTTACAACACAGAAGAGGCCATTCTGCTAGTCCTGCCCATGCTAACTCACGGCAAGAGCTTTTCCGGGAGCTCAGCAATTTCTTTCTCTTCAGGTGATTATTTAATTGCCTTTTGAAAGCCACAACTGAATCTGCCCCCACCAGACTCAGGAAGCACATTCTAGATCTTAACTACTGACTACATTAAGAAAATTTCCCTCTGCATTGTCACCAGTCCTTCCTTTGCAAATCACCTTAAATTGACATCCTCTTGTTCTCTCAACCCTTCTTTTTTTTAATAAACAATTTTATTGAGGTAGTTTTTGGCTTTGTAAACAGTTACAAACATCAATAGAAAGAAAGCAAAAAAGGCAAAAATGTGCAAACATCCATGTACTTTCAATACTTCAATCGTAACATACTGCACAAGCCCGCTCCTCTCCCCCCGGTACTACCCGCTATTTTTTCCCTCCTACTCTACTCTACTCTACCCCCCTCCCCCCCCCCCTCACCCCCTGCTGACACTCACTCTCCCGCAAAGAAGTCAATAAATGGTTGCCACCTCCGGGCGAACCCCTGTACAGATCCCCTCAAGGCGAACTTAATTTTTTCCATACCCAGGAAACTTGACATGTCCGCAAGCCACAACTCAGTCTTCGGGGGCTTTGAGTCCCTCCACGCCAATAGTATTCATCGCCGGGCTATCAGGGAAGCAAAGGCCAAAACATCGGCCTCTTTCTCCCCCTGGACTCCCGGGTCCTCCGAAACCCCAAAAATTGCCACCCCTGGGCTCATCACCACCCTTGTTTTTAGCACCCGGGACATGATCCCCGCAAATCCCTCCCAGTACCCCCTCAGCTTAGGGCATGCCCAAAACATGTGAACGTGGTTCGCTGGTCCTCCCGCGCACTTAGCGCATTTGTCCTCTATCCCAAAGAATTTGCTCATCCGAGCCACCGTCATATGGGCCCGGTGAACGACCTTAAATTGAATCAGCCCGAGCCTAGCACATGTCGCGGTCGAATTTACCCTACTCAGGGCCTCTGCCCACAGCCCGTCCTCCATTTCCCCGCCTAGCTCCTCCTCCCGTTTAAGTTTCAGTTCCTCTGTCTGGGACCCTTCCTCCCTCATGAGCACCTTATAAATACCCAAGACTCTACCCTCCCCTTCTTCCCCCCTAGAGACTATTCTGTCTAGGATCCCCATTGGCGGGAGGCATGGGAAAGATGGGACCTGTCTACGAACAAAGTCCCGCAACTGTAGGTACCTAAAATCATTTCCCCTTACCAACCCAAATTTCTCCTCCAAGCTCCTCAAACTCGCAAAGCTCCCTTCCAGGAACATATCCCCCACCCTTCCCACCCCTGCCCGCCGCCATACTCGGAACCCCCCATCCATACTCCCGGGGGCAAACCGATGGTTGTCGCAGATTGGCGCCCAGACAGACGCCCCCATCTCCCCCACATGCCTCCTCCACTGGCCCCATATCCGCAGGGTCGCCACCACTACCGGGCTGGTGATGAACTTGGCCAGCGGCAGCGGTAAAGGAGCCGTGACCAGGGCTGCCAAACTGGAGCCCCTACACGAAGCCGCCTCCACCCGCTCCCAAATAGACCCCGTACCCACCATCCACTTCCTTATCATAGCGATGTTGGCCGCCCAGTAATAATTAATCAGACTCGGCAAAGCCAGCCCTCCCTCGCTGCGGTTCCTCTCCAACATCGCCTTCTTCCCCGGCGGGAATTTCCCGCCCAAACAAAGCTCATGATCATCCTGTTAACTCTTTTGAAGAAGGACTGTGGGATAAAGATCGGGAGGCACTGAAAAATAAACAGAAATCTAGGGAGGATTGTCATCTTTACAGTCTGCACCCTCCCTGCCAGCGACAGCGGGAGTGCATCCCATCTCCGAAACTCTCCCTTCATTTGCTCCACCACCCTGGCTAAATTTAACTTCTGCAGCCTGCCCCAGTCTCGTGCCACCTGGATTCCCAAATACCGGAAATTTTCCTCAACCAGCCTAAACGGTAGTCCTCTCAATCTGTTCTCCTGGCCCCTTGCCTGTACCACAAACATTTCACTCTTGGCCATATTTAATTTGTATCCTGAGAACTGGCCGAACCTCCTCAGCATTCCCAGTATACTTCCCATCCCGGCCACTGGGACCGACACGTACAGGAGCAGGTTCTCTCAACCCTTCTGCCAGTGGCAAAAGTTTCTCTCAAGCTGTTCTTTCCAGATTCCTCATGATTTTCATCACCAGCATCAAATTTCCACTCGACCTTCTCTTCCTTCAGGAGAACAATCCAGTTTCTTCAATTGATCCTCATAACTTATCCCTGGAACTAGTCATGTTAACATTTACTGCACGTTTTCAAAAGCTCCTAAAGTCCAGTTGTCAGATTTGGACACAATAGTCCAGTTGAGACCAATCCATATATAGAGGTTCATCAGATCTTTCTTGCTTTATATTCCATTCCTCTGTTCATAAAGCCCAGAATCCCATTTGCTTTTTCACCATGTTCTTTTTAAAAAATAAATTTAGAGTACCCAATTGTATTTGCTCCAATTAAGGGGCAATTTAGCGTGGCCAATCCTCCTAATCTGCACATCTTTTGGGTTGTGGGGGTGAGACCCACACAGACACGGGGAGTGTGGCGCTAACAATTATACATAAAGCCGAGAGACAGGTACAATAGAGGCTTTATTCCTGTACGATGTTGTCCCTCCATCCGCAACTGTAGACTGAGGGACTGAGCAGCTCTCGTACATATTTATACATAAGCTCCCTGTGGGCGGAGCTAGCCGGCAGGGGCTGACCGGAGGAACCTGTATTACAGGTACAGGCATACATCCCCCTACTGCAGTACACATGACTCACCTAACTACAGTGGTTATCTCACCACATTCACCCCCTGTAAAAATGAGTCCGGCGGGGGTGACATGTAACTGTAATATAAAAGAAAACTATTTACAAGAGGGTCCAACATAGAAAATCAAGAGTCCATCCGGTTAGCAGGTTACAGGTTGAGCCGAATCGGTGGTCGGACGTTCCGCTGTGATCGGCGTAGCTGTGGTGGTGACGTCGGCACAGGCGGTGATGGCCCCGATTGTGCAGGTGCTGGCGGTGTTGGTGCTGGCAGCTGGCGGGAGGACTCCGAGAGCAAGCCGAAATCTTCCATGTCCTCCAGGGTGGGCAGGGGGATGAGGGATGGACCTGATGGGGACGAATAGGGGGGCGCTGGGGTTGGCGCAGGAAGGGGTGTGGGCATGGGATCGGCACCTGAGGGAGCCAGGTCCCGGAGCGAGACAGTGTCCTGGCGGCCGTCGGGGAACTCCACGTAGGCATACTGGGGGTTGGCGTGGAGAAGGCGTACCTTGTCCACCAGGGGTTCCGCCTTGTGGTGCCGGACATGCCTACGGAGAAGGACTGGGCCCGGAGTCGTGAGCCAGGTCGGGAGCGACACTCCGGATGTGGACTTCCTGGGGAAGGCAAAAACACGTTCATGGGGTGTACTGTTAGTTGCGGTGCACAGTAGCGACCGAATGGAATGGAGCGCATCAGGGAGGACCTGCTGCCAGCGAGCGGCTGGGAGGTTCCTGGACCGTAGGGCCAGCTGGACGGCCCTCCATACCGTCCCGTTCTCCCTCTCTACCTGCCCGTTTCCCCGGGGGTTGTAGCTGGTCGTCCTGCTGGAGGCGATACCCCTGCTGAGCAGGAACTGACGCAGCTCATCGCTCATGAACGAGGATCCCCGGTCACTGTGGATATAGTCGGGGAAACCGAACAGGGCAAAAATGGAATCCAGGGCTTTGATGACGGTGGCAGACGTCATATCCGGGCATGGGATGGCGAAGGGGAACCTAGAAAACTCGTCGACCACACTAAGGATGTAGGTGTTGCGGTCGATGGAGGGAAGGGGCCCTTTGAAATCCACGCTGAGGCGTTCAAAGGGGCGGGATGCTTTCACCAGGCGCGCGCGATCTGGCCGGTAGAAGTGCGGCTTGCACTCCGCACAGACCTGGCAGTCTCTGGTGACTGTCCGTACTTCCTCGACGGAGTAGGGCAGATTGCGGGCTTTGATCAGATGGTACAAGCGAGTGACCCCCGGGTGGCAAAGGCTGTTGTGCAAGGCACGGAGCTGGTTCACTTGTGCGCTGGCACATGTACCTCGGGAGAGGGCGTCTGGGGGCTCGTTGAGCTTGCCGGGGCGATACAAGATCTCGTAGTTAAAGGTGGAGAGCTCGATTCTCCACCGCAAGATTTTGTCGTTCTTGATCTTGCCCCGCTGCGTGTTGTTGAACATGAAGGCTACCGACCGTTGGTCAGTGAGGAGAGTGAATCTCCTGCCGGCCAGGTAATGCCTCCAGTGCCGCACTGCTTCAACGATTGCCTGGGCCTCCTTTTCGACAGAGGAATGCCGAATTTCAGAGGCGTGGAGGGTGCGTGAAAAGAATGCCACGGGTCTGCCGGCCTGATTTAGTGTGGCGGCAAGAGCGACATCTGAAGCGTCGCTCTCTACTTGGAATGGCAGAGTCTCGTCTACGGCGTGCATCCCCGCCTTGGCTATGTCAGATCGGATGCAGGCGAAGGCCTGTTGTGCCTCGGCCGAGAGGGGAAAATGTGTGGACTGGATAAGTGGCCGGGCCTTGTCTGCGTATTGCGGGACCCACTGGGCGTAATAAGAGAAAAACCCAAGGCAGCGTTTGAGGGCCTTGGGGCAGTGGGGGAGCGGAAGCTCCATGAGGGGGCGCATGCGGTCGGGATCGGGCCCCAGTAGTCCGTTTTGGACTACGTAGCCAAGGATGGCTAAGCGGTCTGTGCGGAACACGCATTTCTCCTTGTTGTACGTGAGGTTCAGGAGAGACGCGGTGTGGAGGAATTTATGAAGGTTGGCATCATGGTCCTGCTGGCTATGGCCGCAGATGGTGACATTATCGAGGTACGGGAAGGTGGCCTGCAGCCCGTACCGGTCAACCATTCGATCCATTTCCCGCTGAAAGACCGAGACCCCATTCGTGACGCCGAAGGGAACCCTCAGAAATTGGTACAGACGACCGTCCGCCTCAAAGGCAGTGTAGGGACGGTCCGATTTACGGATGGGGAGCTGGTGGTAGGCGGATTTCAGGTCAATAGTAGAGAAGACCCGGTACTGTGCAATCTGATTGACCATCTCAGAAATGCGGGGGAGGGGGTACGCGTCGAGCTGCGTGTACCGGTTGATGGTCTGGCTGTAGTCCACGACCATCCTGTGCTTCTCCCCAGTCTTAACCACTACCACCTGGGCTCTCCAAGGGCTGTTGCTGGCCTCGATGATACCCTCCCGAAGCAGCCGCTGGACTTCGGACCTGATGAAGGCCTTGTCCTGGGTGCTGTACCGTCTGCTCCTGGTGGCGACGGGCTTGCAATCCTCAGTCAGATTGGCAAAGAGGGAGGGAGGCTCGACCTTGAGGGTCGCGAGGCCGCAAACGGTGAGGGGAGGTAGGGGTCCGCCGAATTTGAGGGTGAGGCTCTGGAGATTGCACTGGAAATCCAGGCCTAGTAAGAGGGAAGTGCAGAGGTCGGGGAGAATGTACAGGCGGAAACGGTCGAAATCCACGCCCTGTACAGTGAGTTTAACCAGGCAGAAACCCCGGATAGGGACAGAGTGGGAACCGGAGGCAAGGGAGATCTGTCGGTCAGCGGGATGGACCGCAAGGGAGTAGCGCCTTACCGTGTCTGGGTGGACGAAGCTCTCGGTGCTCCCGGAGTCTATGAGGCAGGAGGTCACATGGCCGTTGACCAGCACCGATGTGGAAGAGGGTGCCAGGTTGCGAGGACGGGACTGGTCGAGCGTAACGGAGGCGAGCAGTGGCTGGTCGGCGATTGAGTCCGATGAGTCCGACGAGGAGCGGTAGCGACCCGTGTCCCGTGATGGCGGCCCCTGGAGTCTAGATGTCGGCATCCGCAGCACCTGTGGGTAAAATGGCGGCGTCCATGGAGCGCCCGTCATGGGGTCGGAACAAAATGGCGGCGCCCATGGAACGCACATGGCTGTGGTAGATGAAGATGGCGGCGCCCATGGGGCGCACGTGGCGGGGGCGGCAAAAGATGGCGGCGCCCACTGATCGCACGTGGGGTCGGGAGAAGCGGACGGCGGGGCCCATTGGGGGAGCGGCTGAGGCGAGGGGACCTGCGGCGCGATAGCGGCGACCGTCCGGGACTGACACACCGCTGCAAAGTGGCCTTTCTTGCCACAAGCTTTGCAGGTCGCTGTGCGGGCCGGGCAGCGTTGGCGAGGGTGCTTCTGCTGACCGCAGAAGTAACAGTGGGGACCCCCAGGGGGTGCGGTGCGGCGGGCAGCGCAGGCATGGTGCGCGGGGGCGGCTGCTGGGGGGGCCGTTTGCGGGTTCCACGCGGGGTAGGACGGATGGGCCTGGGGGGCCGTTTGTGGGGTCCACGAGGGGTAGGACGGGTGGGCCGAGTGGCTGGCGGAGTAGGTTTGCGCACTACGGGAGGCGGCCGTCATGGAGAGTGCCAGGGCCTTTACGGCCGCGAGGTCGGGAGCGACCCCTTCCAGCAGTCGTTGCCGGATGGGGTCCGATGCAATGCCTGTGACAAAGGCATCGCGCATGATTAGATTAGAGTGCTCCGTGGCTGTGAGGGCCCGGCAGTCGCAGTCTCGTACCAGAGGTATAAGGGCCCTCCAGAAGTCCTCAATCGACTCACCCGGCTGCTGGCTGCGAGTAGCCAGTTGATGCCTCGCAAACAGGGTGTTCGTCGATGGTGCATAATTCTCCTTGAGCAGTTCGATAGCAGCGGTGTAGTCGGTCGCATCTCGAATGAGCGGAAAGACGCTGGAGCTCAGTCTGGAGTACAGGAGTTGCTTTTTCTGACCCTCCGTCGGGGGAGGGTGTGCTGAAGAGATGTAGGCCTCGAAGACTGCCAGCCAGTGATCAAAGTCTTTTCTGGCGTGAGGCGAGTGTGGATCCAGCTGCAGACGGTCAGGCTTGACTCTGATGTCCATGGTGACTGGGAAATCGTACAGGAATAAATTGTGGCGCTAACAATTATACATAAAGCCGAGAGACAGGTACAATAGAGGCTTTATTCCTGTACGATGTTGTCCCTCCATCCGCAACTGTAGACTGAGGGACTGAGCAGCTCTCGTACATATTTATACATAAGCTCCCTGTGGGCGGAGCTAGCCGGCAGGGGCTGACCGGAGGAACCTGTATTACAGGTACAGGCATACATCCCCCTACTGCAGTACACATGACTCACCTAACTACAGTGGTTATCTCACCACAGGGAGAATGTGCAAACTCCACACAGACAGTGACCCAGGGCTGGGATTAGAACCCGGGTCCTCAGCGCCGCAGACCCAGTGCTAACCACTGCACCACATGCTGCCCTTTTTTCCACCATGTTCTGAATCTGTCACCTTCATTGACTTGTGCACATAACCCCCCACCCCGCCCCAGATCTCTTTGTTTCTGCACCCCCTTTTGAATTGCATGTTTCTAATTATATTGCTTCGGCTTGGCCTAACCAGAATTAAACTCTTGACATTTCTTTGTATTAAATTTCATCTGTCACGTGTCCACCCTTACCACCAGCCTGCCCATGTTTCCTTTAAATCTCTTGTTATCCTTGTCACCATTCACAACCTCGTGTTGTCCTCTGCACACAGTACAAATATTGAAAATGTGCCCTGATCACCCAAGTCGAGCTCACTAATATAAATTAAGAAAAGCAGTGGTCCCCAGTAAATTGCAATCCACCTTCCTCCAGTCCAGAATTCAACTGATCAGCACTACTCTTATTACCTGCCACTGAGTCAACTTTGTATTCATATTACCAGATGACCCTGATCAACCCTCTGTTACCTCATCAAAAAAGAAATGTGTTTAACAAATCCATGCTGCCTTTTCTTCATGAGCCCACACATATCCAAATGATTTTGTCCTTTCTCAAAGCTAACCTCATGTCAAGGTTAAATTGACTGGTGGGCAGTTTCTTGGTTTATCCTTTCCCACCAAGGCTGACAATTCTCTAGTCCCGTCACACAATTCCTGTACCTAAGAAGAACTGGAAGTTTGTGGCCAGCACCTCCACATTTGCTGACTTCCCTCAGTATCCGCAGATACATTTTGATCTGGTTCTGGTGATCTGTCAAGTGCAGCCAGCCTTTCTGTTGTTTGCTTTTAAATAAATTTAGAGTACCCAATATTTTTTTCTCCAATTAGGGGGCAATTTAGCATGGCCAATCCATCTACCCTGCACATCTTTCGGTTGTGGGGGCGAAACCCACGCAGACACGGGGAAATTCCACATGGCCAGGATCGAACCTGGGTCCTTTGCACTGTGAGGCAGCAGTGCTAACCACTGTGCCATCATGCTTCTGTCTCCTTTTTTTTTGCCAATTGTTAGCCCATCCAGTATCTCAGATAGAATATCTCTGCCTCTTCTATTCGGACTTCAGTAGTGTCTGCTTCCTTGAGAAAGATAAATGCAAAGAACTCTTTTGATACCTCAGTTAAGTCCTTGTCTCCTTGCATTTGTCCCCTCTTTGGTCCCAAAATTGGCCCAATGCTCCACCTACGATCTTACCATGTATATGCCTGCAGTGCAGAAGGAGGCCATTCGGCCCATTGAGTCTGCACTGACCCACTTTAAGCCCTCACTCCAATCCTATCCCCGTAACCCAATAACCCCATCTAATCTTTTTGGACACTAAGGGCAATTGAGCATGTCCAATCCACCTAACCTGCGCACCCGGATGAAACACACGAGACACGGGAGAACGTACAGACTCTGCACAGACAGTGACGCAGCGGGGAATCGAACCTGGGACCCTGGCACTGTGAAGCCACAGTGCTAACCATTGTGCTACCGTGCTGCCGCAAACTTTTGGATTCCCTTTTATGTTAGCTGCCAATCTCTCCTCATACTCAATCTTTGGTTCTTCTTTTCTTTTTTACTTCCCCCCTCCCCTCCAAACTTCTTATCTTTAGCCTAGTTCTCATTTGTATTACCAAGCTGACATCTGTCACAGTCCTCTCTTTTCCACTTCATCTCATTCATCATCTGGGTAACTCTGGCTTTGGTTGTCATACCTCCCCATCCCCCTTGTGGGAAAGCACCTCAATTGTACTGAACCATCTTCTTTTTAAAGGTAGCCCATTGTTCCCTTTACTGTTTTGTCTGCTGATCTTTGATTGCAATTTACTCGGGACAGATTCATTCTCATCACACTGAAATTGGCCCTCCTCTAATGAAGTATTTTTACTCTAGATGGCTCCTGGTCCTTTTCCATAATTTAAAAAAAAAAAATTTAGATTACCCAATTATTTTTTCCAATTAAGGGGCAATTTAGCATGGCCAATCCACCTACTCTGCACATTTTTGGGTTGTGGGGGGCGAAACCCACGCAGACACGGGGAGAATGTGCAAACTCCACACGGACAGTGACCCAGAGCCGGGATCGAACCTGGGACCTAAGCGCCGTGAGGCAGCTGTGCTAACCACTAGGCCACTGTGTTGCCCCCTTTTCCATAAATAACTGAAACCACATGATACTATCATCACTGTTTCTTAAATATTCCCAACTGACAGCTGATCCATCTCATTCACCTGAATCCTCAATTTATTCTTCCACATTGTGCAGGAAACATGCTGACAGATAAAATGATTCTGAATGCACTTCAGAAACTTTTATTCTTCTCTGCCTTTTACACTATCCAAGTCTAAAGTGAGATAACTACATTTACGGCTCTACACTTTTCCCATCTGTCTGTAATTCCCTTCCTGACATCTTTCTTGTTGCATTGCATTTGGAATATACCCGGGGCAGAATGGCACCAAGAATGTTTCTTAACTCTAACCAAATAGATTCTGACACTGACCCCTGCAGAACATCTTCCCTCTTCAGCACTGTGATATTCTCCTTAACCAATATTGACATCCCTCCTCCTTTCTTTCCTTCCCGATCTTTCCTGAACACCTTGGGAAGCACTTTCCCATCCCACCTGTGGTGGGTTTCAGCAGAGCATCGAGTGGCGGGCGAAAGGTCGGAAACCTGCCTGTGTAAAAACAGTTTGCAATTCTCCCATTGGCGGGTTAATACCGGGTTGGCTCTTCCACTGCTTCGTGGTTTGAATGCTATTTGCATTCATCTACATCTCATGAATGCTCATTAAAGTAGCTACTCGCTGGAATCTCCGCATGCCTTCCAACCTGGGGTTTCTTAGTGTAGCACATTAGGGATGGTCTGCATGAAGACTCAGGAGTTGGCAGGATATGGCTTGGGGGAGGCACTGTTGTCCTTTGCCCTCTGTGAAGCCTTTGGTCTGGGTGGACGTAGAAAGGATGTTTCCTCTTGTGGTTGAGTCCAGAACGAGTGGGCACAGATTTCAAATTGAGGGTTGCCCTTTGAGGACAGAGGAGAATTCTTTTCTCAGAGGGTTGTGCGACTTTGGAACTCTGTCTCAGAAGGAGGGGGAAGCAGGGCCAGTGAATATTTTTAAGGGTGATAGATTCTTGTGAGGCAAGGGAATCAAAGGTCACTGGAAGTAGGCAGGGAAATGTGGAACTCAACACAAACAGATCTTATTGAAAGGCAGAGCAGGTTCAGGGACCAAATAGAGTACTCCTGCTCTTATTTTGTATGCTTCACAAAATATATTTACAATGATAGCGCACCCATGAACCAGAGATACATTAAAATCTTTCCAAACCCTTCCACTATGCCTTGGTGCAGCCCGCAGTAGAGATGGTGGCAACCTGATGACTGCTATGTCCCGATGCCTGTGATTCCGCAAACCTGACAAGACCACTGGATCGCTGTCTCCATGGTGGTCACCAACCTGCCCATGGTGGTTGCCATTCTCCCCATGGTGGCCTCGAGCGTTTTCATGTTGGAGCTGCGACATCAGACAGAACGCAGATGGGCTCCTCCACCATTTGCCCTCGTCTGTTAAGTGACTGCTGAATCTCTACCTCATGTTCCGCCGCTCGTCGTTCCATTGAGTTGCAGCCGCTTCCAGTGGCTCTTTGTCTGACTTGGACTGAGTGGGTGGCTGGTCTCCAGCAGCACTCCGAGTGCCAGAGACCTGGGCTGTCCTGCCTCTGACTGCTGCAAAGATGTGTCAGTGAGGTGTTCTTCAGAAAGTGACCCTGCATTTAATCTAGAACTGCGCCCCACTGAGGTGTGTGTCCCTGTGCTGTGCGCTGGTGGACGGCGTGGATGAGTGTTGTGATGGCTATTCGTGTCTCTTCATCCTTGGATGTGGTTTGGGGGCTCGGAGTGCAGCTCAGCAGTCTGGAGGGCCTCGATTTGCTGATGCCTAGACCAGTCATTTTAAAAGTCAAGGTCACAATCCGTGGGTGGGCCAGGATGGCTGTCAGGAGGGTCGCGGTGCCAACCATCGCAGCGTCAGAATCACGGGAATTAATAATGCGCAAAGGCTGCAGCAGCGGCTTTTAAAAATGCCGACTGTGATCGACTTTAAGAATGATGGCCGCGACCGGCTTTCAGAATGCGGACATGCTGCGCATGCATGTCTGCTGATTAGTTCGCATGTCCGGAGTCCAGCAAGAAACACTGCCTCCTCCTGAGGTCAGCACACTGACCCAGCAGAAGACTTTTTAAAATTCAGTGCAGTCTTTCTGCCTGAAGCCACGGCAGAGAACAGGTCACGTGCCCCGAACACAGACGTCAGGTGCTCTGGGTGTGATTGCATTTTGTCAGCAGCAAACAAGCAACAGGACTGTAAAATTTTAAATGGATCATTTTATAATAAGGAAGAGAGGGCCAAAGACACAAGCAGACCAGGATCTCACAGCTGAACCTGCGGGAGAGAGTGGCCCAGGAGAATCCACAGCAGGGCAAAGCAATGGTGGTGTGAGCTCCAGGACCTCCTATGAACAATCCATGCAGAAATGTAACATTGAATGACAATGCAAGTGAGATCGTGATGAACAAGCAGGCTCACCTGGCGCAAAAACAAAAGGGGCAGCACAGTAGCACAGTGGTTAGCACTGTGGCTTCACAGTTCCAGGATCTAAGGTTCGATTCCCGGCTGGGTCACTGTCTGTGCGGAGTCTGCACGTTCTCCCCGTGTCTACGTGGGTTTCCTCCGGGTGCTCTGGTTTCCTCCCACAAGTCCCGAAAGACGTGGTGCTAGGTAATTTGGACATTCTGATTTGTCCCTCTGTGTACCCGGACAGGTGCCAGAATGTGACGACTGTGTTTTTCACAGTAACTTCATTGCAATGTAAGCCTACTCACATTGAAGATAATTATTATTAAAGGTAAGCAAAAGCGTTGGGTCACGAAGGTCAGCTGACGTGGGTCGCGATGGTTGACCGGTTGGTAAAAATGGTTCCCCGGAATAAGTTTGAAAAACACTGGCCGAGACAATAGAGAACAGAATTTTAATTGATGAACATAAGCTATATAAGACTACATGTGGCTCACTGTGGTTGCCAAAATTTGATCACGTGATGGAGCTGTGAGCCATACTAGGTAGTTGGGATCCTACAGGATCGATCCCCGTACACCCTCAGTCAGGTCAGCTCAGCCTCCTCCAATTCGACGAGAACAAAGATCTCAGCCGTTGGTCCCTCAGCCTTGCTTCGCTCTCGCTTGTTGTGTACCAGCTTTGCCCGATTGAAGACAAAATGTATGCTATTAGAGGGGATGGAGCAGAGGTTGGGTGAGATGCATGTCCTCTGTACATGGTGAGCATTCTCCAAGAAGGGGCAGAGGATGGAGTGAAAGCAACATTATAGATGGAATTTGGTGAAGTGAAAGTGTTTATGAGAGAATCAGTGTTAATATGTGTCCACCCGCTCATGGATGTGTGAGATCCATGAAAAGAGTAGCTATGTGAGTACATGATGCCATGATGAGAGTTTGATACTAGAGGGAGTTGCAAGCTGACTTACCCTGAAGGAACGGATGAGATCATTCATCCACTTCCTGCACTGGATGGTGCATTAGGTGCCGTTGCTAGCTGCGCTGACCTCCTGGACAACAGCCTCCCAGGCTGGGGAGGTGAATTTGGTACATCTCCTCCACCCATGTTGAGGACGTTTGTGCAGCCGGATTACTTGGATCAAGGTCTTGAGGGCCTGGTGGCATCTTCTTGATGTTGCCAGCCTTTTCTTTGTGCCTTGCAGACATGTTTCATGGTCTTGTGAAGGCAGATGGGCTGCAGATGTATGTGCTGGGCTGGGGTCAGGACTTTTGAACCCACTAGCTGACAGATCAGCTCCCAACCCACCAGGTGATATCCGCCTGTGAATAGATTGAGCTTCCAAGGGCGCAATCGGGTGAGAGTTTCTGCCATTCTGGCTAGTGGGAAGAGCACCATCGGATGTGCCTTGTACCTAGGAATATTTAGTGCTCAGTCCTTCCCTTTTTTTGAGCCAAGTCCCCATTTTCGCCACAACATCATACTTCCACGGAGCTATCTTTTTAAAAAATGAATTTAGAGTACCCAATTCATTTTTTTCCAATTTGAGGTGTAATTTACCGACCTCGCACATCTTTGGGTTGTGTGGGTGAAACCCACGCAAACACGGGGAGAATGTGCAAACTCCACACGGACAGTGACCCAGAGCCTGGATCGAACCTGGGACCTCAGCGCTGCGAAGCAACAGGGCTAACCCACTGTGCCACCGTGCTGCCCCCTTTTTTCTCCTTTCCAATGCTTTGGAAACATCTTTGTACCCACATATCTTCTCAGTATGTGCAATTTTTCACAGCAAAACAGTTGCAAGGCATTTCTCAAATAAATACGAGGGTTCCATTACTCCTCTTCTTTTTTGCTTTATTTGATCTGGGGAAGGACAGCAGCCGTTCGGCTGTTACAATTGTGCTGGGATGAGGTACAGATGAAATCAGATTTCCCACTTCTAAAATGCTCTCCACTGGAAATTCATATCAAAGTGTTGAATGAGGACAAAATCAAGTTTGAATATGATTCCTTCTTCAGCAAATAGCTCGTGAGGTAGTGACAAACCACAGGTGCCAACAGAACTGTACCCCAAGATGTAATACTAGTGGGGGTAGATGGGACGAAAATTGAAAAGGCTAAGAATGGGGAAAAAAAAGACTAAAGAGATAATGCATTGATGGTTATCAGACCAGGGAAGGAACGGGTTAATGAGCTGCCATGGTTGAATAGATGCTGCTGCTTACTGTCTAGACATACAAATGAAGAACAGTCACGTTAGAAATGCATGTCACTGGAACCTACATAGAGGAATGCAGCATAAAAATATTCTTAGTGTGAATGAAAAGGTTGTTTTTTTGTTTTTACAAAAAAAGAATCGAATAATCTGAACCAATTCTGAAAAAAAAATTCACTCCAGCTGTGAGCACTTCTTTTTAATGTGAAATCTTTTACTGGCATTTCTCTCATGTATGGAAAGCTGCAATGCACAGATTTCTATTAAATCCATTTGAAGCCCACAGGGCAACATAAATGCAGTTCAATAATGAGAACACGCACACAAATCCACAGAGGCTGGCATTATCTGTAATGCATAAAAACAAGACAATTACATAACAGTTAATTAACATTTTAAAAGATACACAAGAATGCAGCACCTAGAATAGACAAAGCAAGGAAAATATATGAGAATGGGAAGTTAATTAAATTATATAAAGTCCATTATAATCTTGGTCAAAGGACATGTTGTGCAGCACAAGAAACACAAGATTGGACTTTACTCAGTTCCAAGTTCTGTTTTATTATTGGATAAATTTGGAAAAGCCTGAGGCTTGAGTGATGTAGCTTTGGAGAGTACAAAAGCGAGGGAGAGACAGAAAGAAAGAAAGAAAATTGCTTATTGTCACGAGAAGGCTTCAATGAAGTTACTGTGAAAAGCCCCTAGTCGCCACATTCTGGTGCCTGTTCGGGGAGGCTGGTACGGGAATTGAACCGTGCTGCTGGCCTGCCTTGGTCTGCTTTAAAAGCCAGCGATTTAGCCGTGTGCTAAACCAGAGGGAAACAGCACGATACAGGAAAATAAACAATGGAAATAATGAGCAAGGTGAGGCAGCAACTGCAGAAAGAGTAATAACACTTCAGTTCCAATGACCTTTCGCTGGACCTGGGTTGTCCCATCCACTGATACGAGGAGCAATGAATGAACTTCCAGCCCTTCCAGATATATTGAAGACCAGAGACTTCGGTCATAGATTGCAAGAGCTCACTTTGTAACTGGTGTTGGGAAATTTGTAAATTGACTGCACATAAATTGTGAAAATATTTAATGTAACACGAATGATGATGCAACATCCAGATTTTATGTAGATGTTGTAATTGTGTAAACCGCTGAACATTGGCCTGTTTTGTTTCATATTAATTTGAACGTCATTAAGGGTATGAGAAACGAATGGCATTGTTGCATGTCCCGCAACAATTTAATCTGCGACCAATTCACAATTTTCTTTGAAGCAGAGAAAATTGGTCAACCTGGATATTCAGGGCAATCTGGGTCACCACAAGATTGAAGGTTTGCACATGGGCAGCACGGTACCACAGTGCTTAGCATGGTTCCTTCACAGCGTCAGTGTCCCAGATTCGATTCCCGGCTTGGGTCATTGTCCGTGCGGAGTCTGCACGTTCTCCCCTTGTCTGCGTGGGTTTGCTCCGGTTTCCTCTCATAGTCCAAAGATGTGTGGGTTAGGTGGATTGGCCATGATAAATTGCCCTTAGTGTCCAAAAAGGTTAGGTGGGGTTACTGCAGATAGGGTGCTGGTGTGGGGCTTAAGTGGGGGGTGCTCTTTCCAAGGGCCGGCACAGACTCGGTCCCCTTCTGCACTGTAAATTCTATGATCATGGGCCAAATGGCGGTTGCTGTTCCATGGAAACACGTTTCCGGAGGCCTCCTTGACCTTGACCCTTCTGCAATGTCCCTCAAGGCTGGTCCCAGGGCTCAGGCCCTTCTCACTCTGCCCGCCCGCCCCGGAAATCTGATTGGGTCACGCGGCAATGCCAATCACCGGTCCGGCCTCGCCATTGGCGGATGAAAATATCAATCATTAGGGGGAGGGGCCGTCACGGCTGGTGTGGGGGGGGTGTGGGGGGGGTGTGTGGGGGGGAGAAGGCAGTCCGCGCGGCGCGCGCCTGGCAGTTTGACGGTTCGTGTCTCTCTCCCCCTCCCCCCATGGACTGAAGATCCGTTATGTCTCGAGCCCGGCGGTTGAGGCGGGTGGGTGGGTGGGGCGCGTGCGCGGCGGACAGTGGCCACGGGAGGCGCTTTAATTGGAAGCCACTTATTCAAGATCCCAGACGGTGGGCGGGAGTGAGGGTGCCCCGCGTCTCTTCCCGGTGAGTGAGCGGCGGGAAGGGGAGAGAAATGGCCGACGCCGTGCTTCTGACACGCCCCTTCCCCACTCCCCCTTTGCCAAAGGGGGCGGAGCGCAATAGCCTGCGTTCAGACTCCATGGAAACTGGCGGATTGCAGCGCCATCCCCTCCCCCCCCACCCCCCCGGCCCTCATGCAGCAGCCCCTTTGCAGAGCTGCGGCGAATGAGGGGCTGGCCTTGCACTGCTGGTTGCATTGTCAGTTTGACCCGGCCGCAATGTCAGTCTTGCAGCTGCAGGTTCAGAGAATGTTGGCTGCAGGAACATTGAGCAGAGGAGACCATCTGGTACCTCAAGACCTGTGGTGGGGCAGCTTCCGTGCACCCTCAACCGGAGTCATCAGCCAGTCTTGCACTCTCCTTGGCAAGTGCAAAGATTCATCTGTGGAACTTTGCTGCAGGAGGCTGTGGAGGGCAGATCACTGAGTGTCTTTAAGACAGAGATGGATAGGTTCTTGATTAATAAGGGGATCAGGGGTCATGGGGAGAAGGCAGGAGAATGGGGATGAGAAAAATATCAGCCATGATTGAATGGTGGAGCAGACTCGATGGGCTGAGTGGCCTAATACTGCTCCTGTGTCTTATGGCCACTCTAAATTGCCCTTGATTGGCAAAAAATTGGGTACTTTTTAATGAAAAAAAAATCTAAACTTTGTCTCCGTACACTGCTGTCCTCATGTCAGCGCTGACACCAGATGTATTTCTGGATTAAGTAGACTTGGCCTGTACTTACTGGAGTTCAGAAGAATGAGCAGTGATCTCACTGAAGCATGTCGTCATCTCCCAATGGACCTGGCAGGGTGTATACCGGGGGGACATGGTTTCAGAGTAAGAGGACAGCCTGGAAGGGTGTTAGCATGGTGGCACAGTGGTCAGCACCACTGCTTCACAGCGGCAAGGACCCGAGTTCGATTCTGACCTCAGGTGATCCATTTGTGGAGTTTGCACGTTCTCCCATGTCTACGTGGGTTTCTCTGGGTGCTCCTGTTTACTTCCACTGTCCAAAGACATGCAAGTTAGGTGGATTGGCCTTGCTAAATTGCCCCTAGATGGGGTTGCAGGGATAACGTGGGGGATTGAGCCTTGGTGGGGTGCTCTTTCAGAGGGCCAATGCAGCCTTGATGGGCCAAAAGGCCTCCTATTGCACTGTAGGGCTTCTGTCATGAGTTCAGAATGAGGTGAAGAGAAATCTTTTAATTCAGACGTTTATGAATTTTTGGATTTCTCTAATCCAGAGAACTCTGCCCAGCTCTCGTCATGGCCGAGATCTATCGTCCCTGAAAGGAGCAAGTCATATGAGAATTAGTGGGAAAGTGGCATTAAGGTTCAGGGTTAGCTGCGATCTGACATGTGATCAAATAGGCTTGAGGGCCTGTACAGCCTCCATCTATTTCTATTACTGATGTTCATATTTTGGTGCTGACACGGCAGAATGTATTTAACACTCTTGTGCAGAAAAATTACTTGCAAAGTTGGCTCATTTTCAGAAGTGCCTCCCCTCACCTAAAAAAAAAGTAATTGCTCACAAGACAGCAGTGCCCTGTGCAACACTGTATTGGAAAGATCAAACTTTTAAAAAGTAAATAGAGATCAGGGAGGCCACACGACGATCATCAATTTTTCTTTGCGGTCCCTTGTTCTAATCATCAAATCACACAACTCTGAAGAAGGCCAGTGGGGATGGCATGTGGCACAGTGGTTAGCAGTGGGACTGCGGCACCGGGTTCAAATCCCAGCCCTTGGTCACTGTCCATGTGGGGTTTGCACATTCGCTCCGTGTCTCTGTGCGTTTCACCCCCACAACCCAAAGATGTGCAGGTTAGGTGGATTGGCCACGCTAAATTGCCCCTTAATTGGAAAAAATAAACAAATAATTTGGTACTCTAAATTTATTTTAAAAAGGCCAGTGGAGTCATCGTGTTACTGCAGGCTCTTTTGCAAGATCTATCGAATTAGTGCTCTTTCCTGCTCTTTTCTTGTAACTGCATTTCTTTTAGCTGATGTTGAAACATTGTTCCTGACTTGCCTTATGAGTCAAAACCTATTCACTGTACCTTCTAAATATACTCAAGTCAATAGTGGAAGTCGCCAGAGTCCACAAGGACCATAGGCTGCTCTCCCTCGTTTGAGAGTGGTGGTGATCTTACCTGAGGTTCACCATACCTCAGGCGAGGTGAGAAGACGGGGCCTTCATGGATAACCTCAGCCAGTACAGGTATTGAACCCATGTTGGCGTCGCTATGCTAATTGTTCCATTAGTTCATGTTTTAAATTTCCAAACACAACCCAAGTTTGGGAAAACAATTTTTTTGTTTTGTAATTCAATTAAACGTGTCTTTGTAAGCCATGCATTGCTGAAACTCAGTGTCAACAATGATTATTGCTTTTCTGTAAACCATATTTATTTAAATAGCTTTAAAAGTGCTTTGGAGATTGCTGATTTGGCGTAATTTCAATAATAGTTTGTTAAACAAACAGTCATTAAAATATCTTTTGCAGTTAAGTTACAATAGGCAATCTGGAAATTAAGTTATTTAGTTCCTTGAATGCATTTAATTCCAACATCTTTGTTTAAAACTGTCATCTCGTATATTTTAGAACCTATTAAGGAAATCAAATTTTAGGCAAGGAATTGTTTGTGGAACGAATCATACCCTTGAGTTGGACACATATTTTGAACCCAAGTCCTACTAGTAGGGTGGTTCTCCTACCGGATGATGTTCAAGCTGATTGACGGTTTCACCTTTTCTTCTTGAGTTCTCTAATTCAGAGCGCAGCGCACAACCTCTACCATGGGTAGGGCAAGGAGAGTCAGGTGGTAATGGTGTTGAAATAAGGACTGCCGTTTTTACCTTTTGCTCTAAAGGAAATGAAAAGAGTCTCAATTACTTTTTTCTTGTAATATCGTCACCCATTTTGTTGAAAAGCATCACATGACTTAGAGTTGCTGTAACCTTGAAGTGCCTGTTTTGACTCAGTTTTAGATCTGTATTTGTTCTATGTTGCAATCATGGTAATATGCAATCTTTTATCCTGCAGAAAATTTGCTTCAGAATGTTGGATTCAAGTTCAGTAAAATCTATTTCATTCCTTGTGTGTGGATGTTATTACCCTGCTTACCCTAAGTTTGAGTCATCTGTGAGAATGCTGAGGGGAGACAGAATTAAATTCAGCATAAGTCTTGCTTTTTGAACCATATCATTAAGGCCTAATAAGGCAAAAGGTAAGTTCATAAAGTCTGAATCATAAAATGTGCTGAGATAACTGGTCTTAGTGTGAATTGGAGTGTTCCTGTTCATCTTAAACCTGGATGAGGAAAAAAGCAGTCCAGTTCCAGGTTCTGGTCACAAATGACCCCTGCTGGTAACGTATAAAATAGATATTGAGTGAGGAAATATTCAGATCTGATCATGATACACCTCATGGTTAAAATTCACTGTCGAAGCTCATGTGATGTCAGGAAACACCGAATGATCCAAGAACATATTGCTTCGTAAACCAAGTGTGCAATTGGGAATTTGGTGCACAGGGGGAAGGTATTATTTTTGCCCTTGTTTGTTAGTCTGTTTGTCTGTAAACAAAATATCTCAAAAAACAATACTGGATTTCAATTAAACTTAGTGCACAGATAGGGTATGGCCTAAGGAAGACTGATTGGTTTTTGGCGAAGATACGCTTCTGGATCCTGCAACTTAAATAAAAATCCCTTAACATTGAGGGAAAGGGTGAATTGACTTTCATTTTAGAGTGCAGTAGTTTGTCTCAGCTGCCAGAATGGGAGCAGAGTTTTCTGAGCTGATTGTTTGATCCAGATTGGCCTGTACCTTCTCCAGTGAGATGGAAGCTCTGTATGAAAATATTCTTTATCAGCTTTGCAGTTACACAGTATCAAACAGGCAGGAAAAAGCCTCAAGAAGGAGCTGTGTAATTGTAATAATCTTGAGTCAACACTGGCTCCACTGAGTACTTTCTTCACATCTTCAAACTGACCATGGCAACATTGTGTCAGATATTATTCAAGTCGGGGAGTGAAAAGGAATGTGGTAATAGGTGACAGTAGAGTCAGGGGAACAGAGACTGTTCTCTTCAGTTGCAGCTGGGAGCCCTGAAGGTTTTGTTGCCTGTCTGGTACCTGTATTAAGGATATCTCATCCTGAGCAGAGACGAACATCAAGTGGGAGGGCAATAATCCAGATCTCGTGATTCACATAATAATAAACAATATAGGTAGAATAAGCAATGATGTGCTGCTGATTGAGTTTGAAGAGTTAGGGTCCAAATTAAAATACAGAAACTAAAAGTGATCATCTCTGGATTGTTACTTGTTACAGAACAGTGCAGCAATCTGGGTAAAGCCAAGTAGAGTGGGCCAGAAAGGGATGGAGAGTTTAAGGGTAATAGTGCATCAGCGAATATGGTTCATGCAGGGAATAGCATCTGAATGTGAAAAGCATCTGCAATAAGATGGATGAACTTGTGGCTTAAATAGAAATAAATGGTTTCTATCTGAACACCATGATAGAGACATGACTGCAATCTCATCAAGGTTGGGATATAAATATTCCAAGATACACAGCATTTTGAAAAGACCGATAAATGGAAAGGTAACCCTAATATCAAAGGACCTGTGTGAGAAAAGCTCTTATCTTAGAAGATGAGAAAGTAAAATCAGTACGGTTGGAGATTCCCAGCTTGGGAACTCCCAGCAGAGTCTGCACGTTCTCCCTGAGTCTGCGTGGGTTTTCGCCGGGTGCCCCGGTTTCCTCCCACAAGATTTGAAAGACGTGCTGTTAAATAATTTGGGCATTCCTTCCTGTGTACCCAAACAGGTGCTCAATGTGGCAACTAGCGGATTTTCACAGTAATTTCATTTCAGTGTTAATGGAAGCCGACTTGTGGCAATAAAGATTATTTAAAAAAAAAATAATAAAATAATAAGTCTGGCCACCATGGGTCATCATCCGCTTTACTGGTCTCACCCCAGGAAATTCGGTCAGGGCTCACGCTCATGCCGAGTCTGTACGAACCGTCACGGCCTGATCTGGAAAAATGGCCTCAATATGTGCCGCCAGTGCTTCAGACAATACGCTAAAGACATCGGCTTCGTCAAGCTGGACTAAATTACAAAAGGAGCAAGAGTGCATTCTAATGCAGTACAAAATGGAAATTTAGCATTTGTCAAACAATTCTAACCTCCACCTGGAAGAAGCAAACTTTTGTGATGCTCCAATTTTGTAAATAAAATTCAATTGTCATTTTAAAAAAAAATAAGACTCACCAGCAGTTGGACAGAGCATTCAAGGATATATTATTGGAGCTTGTAATAAATGCAATGCACAAATTGTGGGGACTTTAACCTTCATGTAGACTGAACAAACTGTTAAAGGTGGTCTGGAAGATGCGTTTGTCGAATGCTCTAATGACATTTTCTTGGAGCAAATGCTGTGGAACCAACTAGGAAAAAGCTATTTTAGATCTATGAGGCAGGTCTGATGAGTAATATCACCATAAAAGATATGCTGGGAAATAGTGATCACAATACCTCAATTTCAGTTTAAATACTAATTGGTAAACAATTTTTCTTCTCACAGACGTGGGCAGACATTTTGGTTTTCTCTTGTTTCCAATAAACAACTTCTTTATTATCAGCACATAAAAACTGAAGTACCAACTTTTGACAAATTACCTCAAGCTGAGTGAATTTAATTTGTTACAAGCTCCAGTCATTTCTCCTTCAATGTTCTGCAACAGGTCTCCAGGAGCTTGCTAAATTGCAAGTTTCAATGTCGAGGAATGGACAATAAATTGTTGGGCTTTTCATTTGTAAGGAATCCATTACACCTGAATTCTTTCATTTTGTAATGTGCAGTTTGGCCGAAAATAGCTGCTTCGAGATTTAAGGCACACTCTTGCGTTTTTATTCCAGAGTCCAATTGTCATCCTGCATGGCTGTTCAGTAGCGAGCAACATAGATCGCCAATCTGGGATCTTCCTACTCTGATTAAGGCACAGTACATTGTTTGTTTATGTTGAGCTACTGGAAGAGCTTGGTTTTACTGATGGTGTTTGGAAGTAGAATGGGGATCTCAGCCATGGCTGAACTGCTCAATTCTCTGCCACCTTGGGGGGAAATTATCTGAAGATCCTTTTGGTTACTCTCCAGTAGTCCCTCTTGAAGAGTGTGGTACATAGAACAGTACAGCACAGAACAGGCCCTTCGGCCCTCAATGTTGTGCCGAGCCATGATCACCCTACTCAAACCCACGTATCCACCCTATACCCGTAACCCAACAACCTCCCCCTTAACCCTACTTTTATTAGGACACTACGGGCAATTTAGCATGGCCAATCCACCTAACCCGCACATCTTTGGACTGTGGGAGGAAACCGGAGCACCCGGAGGAAACCCACGCACACACGGGGAGGACGTGCAGACTCCACACAGACAGTGACCCAGCCGGGAATCGAACCTGGGACCCTGGAGCTGTGAAGCATTTATGCTAACCACCATGCTACCCTGCTGCCCCCTGGTGTATGGACATTGGCTGTGTTGGCTCACAATTGTCTAGTCAACTGACATTGCTGCCTAAATTGACATAAGAATGGCTATTTGAGTAAGAAAAGTGGGTTCCCATGGGACTGTACATTAACAAGATCCAACACGACTTTGCGGGGTGCCTGCTTCTCTTCTCCCTCTGACCTGTATTAAAAAAAAAATCAATAATTACTGTACTAGGTTTTCTAAAGCATGCACAGGAAAAGCATGGCTGCATTTCTGTGCTATCATTATTTCTGGCTGTGCTTTGTTATGTAGTTGCCTGGACAGAAAAGCATAATTCTTGATATATGCCTTAAAGATAGATTTGGGCAGTGCTTTACATATTGAAGTGACTGATAGATCACAATAAATTTGCACCAATTTCTGTTTGAATGCCATTTTTGAAATTGAATTGTGTCAATGATATGATCCAGCAAGAAATACACATGTATGTTCTCTTTACCACATTGGTGAATTGTTTTTAAAATTGTGTCATTATCATTATTCCATGTAATCCAGGGGTGGGCAAACTACGGCCCGACAAAGGTTTTTATGCGGCCCGCCAATGAGGTGCCCGGAATCATAACCGGCATTTTTGGAAAGCCGCCGGGGAAAAGCCGCTGAAGTAAATGCGCTTATTGAATAAGCGCATTTACTTCAGCGGCTTTTCCCCGGCGGCTTTTTAAAAATGCCGGTTATGATTCCGGGCACCTCATTGGCGGGCCGCATAAAAACGCGCGTAGTGGGGTGGATGAGTGGGGCTGTCTCATTGGTCGGTTTAGTTGGGTGTGCGACCAATAGGAGTCCAGGTTACAAACAATAAGCCTTATTATTGTTTGTAACCTGGACTCCTATTGGTCGCACACCCAACTAAACCGACCAATAAGGCAGCCCCACTCATCCACCCCACTACGCGCGTTTTTATCGTTGACTCGGCCGGGCTGTGCTTCTGTCAGTGTTAAGGATCAGCACAAGCAACTTGACACCTGATTTCAACAAACTGGTAAATGACTGCAGTCAGATGCATCATTCTCATTGACATTGTTCTGTTACTTACTGAGTTACTTTGTTTTTCAAATAAATGTGCTTTTTTTTTCTTTAATGACCTTTTATTTTAGCTATTTAAAATATTAATTATTTTACTTAATATACTATGCGGCCCTTTAAAATTGTGAATTTCTGAATGTGGCCCTTGCACGGAAAAGTTTGCCCACCCCTGATGTAATCCAATTAGAAAGATACATCACTGAAACATTTCTGCGGCTCTGCTTTTCTTTCTCCCTGCTTTGTCTGCCAAATCCCTCCTCTTATCCTGAAACTATTGACACCTTACTTGACATAAGACACGCTGTTCTTCTGCATGTCACTCAAATGGCCGCCCTTTTTGACGGACCTAGACGAAGGCCAGAATTCTCTGTCCATTCACGCCGGTGGCATTCTCTGGCCCCACTGCAGTGAATTGAGTTTTGGCTGAACACAAAATTCTCCGTTTTCGCTTGCAGTGGTGGCAGGGCAAACTCGGAGCGGAGCCTCAGATGGGCTGTTTGGGGGAGCGGAAGGGACTAGTAAAGCTGAACACAGTTCTGTTTTTACCTGACTTCAATATGTATAAATATAAGCTTGGGCTGATGACAAGGAATGTACTGTTTTCTTGGCTGAACATTGTAACATTGAAAGTAATTATAGCTTTACTGCTTTGAACCAACAAGTGGGAACTAGAGCGTTGAAATCAGAAACAAGCATTTCACTTATTGAGATCTAAACTGCATCTTATATTTTCTAGTTGCTAAATGTGGAGAATTGCTGTGTTAATTTATTCTTATCATTTAGGATTGTATGTTCTACTTTCTGAAGAAATGGCTTATTTCAGCCAAAGCTTACTTACCTCTGTTGCCAGATCAAGGTAAGATGGTGAATTCTTTTTTAAAAATTATATTAATGAGGAAATGTTAACTTTGAAATCTTGAGTTGTGTGTATTCTAACTGTTACAATCCTGGCTGATCCTCAGGTTAATCCGGCTGGCAAGATCCCAACTTGTGTATTTTGTTTAGCCATGTGGACAGTGGCTACTGAACAGTCACAGGAGTCAGCTGGTGAACTTTTAACAAAATAAGAAAGCATTTATTAAACAAGAAAATATATATATTTTTCTTTTTTTAATCAGTTTAGAATGCCCAATTCTTTTTTTTCCAATTAAGGGCAATTTAGCGTGTCCAATCCACCTACCCTGCACACCTTTTTTGGGTTGTGGCGGTGAAACCTATGCAGACACGGGGAGAATGTACAAACTCCACACAAACAGTGACCCGGGGCCAGGATCGAACCTGGGTCCACAGCGTCATGAAGCAGCAGTGCTAACCACTGCACCACTGTGCTTCCCCAACAGAAAAGATTAAGTATATTACTCTACTCCTTCACCCCAGCTATACGTTTACAGATAAATGAATAACACAAGTTACAAAACCTATCTTATCCTCTAATGTTCACAGTAAGTGCACAGTCCGTGTAAACCAAGAGGCAAACTGCGTTCAGACAATCTGATAACCAAGTGATCAATGTCACCCAAAAACCTTCTACAGGTTTCTCATCAACTCCCCCCAATTGTTTGTCACTAGAACTCTGTGTTTCACACAAGAGTTTCCAATCTCTGCCCTTGAAGAACACGTCTTAGAATCTTCTCCCGAAAATAATCTTTCTCTCTGATGTTTTCACCCAAGACCCACCTCCAGGGTTTCAACCTCTCCTTCTAATGTTTCTCTGGCTGCAGTGGCAGGTGAATTCACCGTCCATTCAATTCCTCTGATACCCAGCAATACCAACAGAACACCACTGCTTCCCAGGCCTGTAGGGGGAGGTCACCAACCTTTGGATCTCCTTCTAGTTTTTGCAAACCCACTTTATTCCATACCTGCACCCTGCAGACCTGAGTTTTACCTTGGAGCAGCTGCCTCTGCTCCTCACTCTTAACTTTCCTGAACAGAACCAGTTTTTGGTCCCTGTCCTTGTTCTTTGACGTGACTGTCATGTCACAACTTTTTCCTGCCCCATTCCCTCCAGGCTCTGGGACTTTGTTATTTTCTTCTGGGAAATCCACTCTCTGCAACTCCTACTCTTGTGTCCTACTTCTTTTGTGCCTCTCTGAATAATGGAGTTTTCCTCTGGGTCACCTGACCTGGTCTTTCACGCTGTTTCACTTTTATTTTCAGGTTTCATCCTTTTCTGTGCAGGTGCAAGCTTAACCTGAACTAAAAATGTAAAAGAGGACATCCGTTGACGAGGATGTGCTGAGTAGTCGCACATCTGGTGGAGCCTCCTCCATGCGGCAGAACTTCTGGCTGGATTTTGTCAACAATAGTACGAACAACAAAATGTCAGTGAGCAACATCTCGAGAGGCCGCAGGAACACCAGAAATTGTGGCAAGGGACAGGAGTGATGAGCAAGCGTGTCAGCGGACCCACAGGCTTGGCGTCTCCAGCCTCCCCCGAGAGAGGGAGACCGGCGACCCAGAAAAGAAGACAGGCAATGGATGGAGGCTAGACGTATCATATAATTTACAGTGCAGGTGGAGGCTATTCGGCCCATTGAGTCTGCACCGGCTCTTGGAAAGAGCACCCTACTAAGTCCACACCTCCACCCTATCCCCATAACCCAGTAACCCGACCTAACTTTTTGGACACAAAGGGGCAATTTAGATTCTATGAGATGGGCAGTGCCGAATGCCCCACATTTAGGTTGGATGCGACCCTCTTGGCTGACGAGGTCTTCTACCAGAAAATGTCACAGGCCATAGGCAAGTATGTCACAAACAACCGGAAGGGGGAAGTCTCACCTTCCACGTTCTGAGAGGCACTGAAGGATGTGATTCTGGGAGAAATACGCGCAGAGACACGGAAGACAGGACAGCAAGGCAACAACTGATCGACTCCATCCTTCGGTACTTCGGCCCCGACTGTGGAGCTTATGGCAGAGGAACAAACTACAAAAGGACTTTAACCTGATATCCACCAGGAAAGCACTGTACCAACTCCGCCTGACACAGGGGACCTTTTACGAGTACGGAGACAAGGCTAGCTGCCTATTGGCTCACCAGCTGAGAAAGCAGGCAGCCACGAGGGAAATAGCCCAGGTAAAGGATAACAGACAGACTGGTAGCTGAACCAGAAAAGGTCAATAAAGTATTTGAGGCTTCTACCGGGGACTGTGTCTCTCCAAAACCCCGGCGGGGACTCGGCGATTAAATAGTTCCTCGATGGACTGGACATACCAGTCATGGGGGCAATAGATGGGGGGAGAGGTCATGGAGAGCATTAACTCCATGCAGGCAGGGAAGCCTCCGGGACCCAGGACTTGTACAAAAATTTCACAACGGCACTGGTCCTGTACCTGCGGGAAATGTTTATAGACTTGCCAGCGAGGGGCACCCTACCTCTAATACGAACACATATCGCTGATACCCAAAAACGACAAAGACCTAGCTGAGTGCGGATCATACAGACCCATTTCATTGCTCAATGTGGACACGAAAATACTTGGAAACACTAACAATGGCAGCCATAGCAGAAAGAGTGAGGGGATGGGTAAAGGACCCAGTCACGGAATGGAGGAGTCCTTATGCATAGGGACAACCCTCCAGGCCCTCGGCATGCCAGCACTCCCAATCCTGCTAGCAAAACACTCCACAAGCCCAGTGGTGGTAGTGACTCTGAGAATGTGGAACCAATGAGGCAACATTTTAGTCTTGACTGATGTCCATCATGGCCCCCCATCTGTGGCAACCATAGGTTTGCACCAGCCACGCTTAACGCCACTTTCACGAGGTGGAGACATGCTTGGAGTGGGGGGGGGGGGGACGCTGATGGTTCGGGACTTTTACATGAGCAACAGACTAGCGACCTTAGAGTAGTTGACGGAGGAACTGGACATAACAAATAGGAACAAACTCCGACATCTACAGGTCAAAACCTTTCTCTGCAAAGGAGTGGCACCGTGGTTAGCATTGCTGCCTCACGGGTCCAAGGTTCAATCCTGGCTCTGGGTCACTGTCTGTGTGGAGTTTTCACATTCTCCACGTGTTTGTGTGGGTTTTGCCCCCACAACCCAGTCTCTGAGGCCCAATGTCCATTTTCAAAGGTAAGTATTATTTTTTCTTCTGGGGTCTGTAACATACTAGTCAATGCTAGGACCATTAAGTTGCTTTGTTTAATTTTCAAAAAATTCAATAAACATCTGATTAAAACCTACAATTGATAATCCCTTCATCTTCTTCCCAAAAAGAACACAGATGCAAGCATGCCATACCCTTCCATTTCCGACACTTCAGAGATTCCGAACTAATCCATGTATCAATTCCTATCCTCCAAACTGACAAGAGATGTACATGATGATTGGATCCTTGATGTTGCCAATACTGACAAAGGTGCACACATTATGTACAGTAATACCCTTCTCATCTCTCTAGTTATGAAAGTTCATAAAAGATGAGGGTTTTCATTTCACTGGATGCATGTAATTCAGGATATCATCTTTCCAAGTGTGCAAATGCGGCAGGATACATTTTTGATGCTCTTTTACCTCAGACTGAATTACACGGCATTGCTGCATCAAGGCGGGACTGTAAAATATGGCAACTGTTCAAAAGTCTGTTGACTTTGACTTTGGTGGGTCCGGAAAATACCATTGGTGGGAGGAGTGGTGAAATTCAGCCCCTTGACAACATATCCACAATTCATGAATGTATCTGCCATGTAAACAGCAATGAAAACAGTATATACGAGCATTCAAACTGCCTGATGGCCCACATGGGCATTGCTGTGGCACTCCAGAGCTTGGCCCAGTCACAAAGGGCCATGGATGAGGGCATCAAAAGCATTGGCCTGGCACTGACTGGCCTTGGCCAGGCACAGAGGGACATGGCACAGTCTCAGAGGAACATTGCACAGTGAGGTACATGTAAGAGCTGCATGGTGGCATAGTGGTTAACACCACTGCCTCACAGTGTCTGGTATCCGGCTTCAATCCCGACCTTGACATGAAAAATGAAAATCGCTTATTGTCACGAGTAGGCTTCAATGAAGTTACTGTGAAAAGCCCCTAGTCGCCACATTCCGGCACCTGTCCGTGGAGGCTGGTACGGGAATCGAACCGTGCTGGTGGCCTGCTTGGTCTGCTTTAAAAGCCACCAATTTAGCCAAGTGAGCTAAACCAGCCCCACAGTCCAAAGATCTGCAGGTCAGATGAACTGCCCACACAAAATTGCCGTTTAGTATCCAACGGTTAGGTGCCGTTATGGGAATAGGACAGTGTGATCCTAGATAGGATACACTTTCAGAGAGTAGGTGCAGACTCGATAGGCTGAATGGTCTTCTGCACTGTAGGGATTCTATGGTGTTCAGTGATGATCTCAGTGCTCCATATCGGTGGGCATCAAAACCATGGCTCAGACAAGGGTGGTCCAGCCTCGAGGACTGGCAGCGCCAGGTAACGCTCACTGTGGCACCTCCTCCATCCCCTGGAGTAGCCTGGGGGCCATCGAGTACCCCGAGGGAGGAGGACGTGAAGGAGCCCATGCTGATGCCTCCTGCAGGGTAAGTGCTCGAATACCTCAGCGCCTCCGAATCCCCCCCCACCTGACACTGGCGCATCTGGCGGGCAGAACAGGGTGGCAGAACATGTCATCACCTGTGACACCCAAAGGTTGGCAGGACCCATCCAGGCCCTCCAGAGGACAGCTGCCAAAGACATCACACATCAGAGGGCGAGACATGCAGCAGGCTGCCTCCACTTCTGATGTGCTGTCTGGGATAACACCTGGAAGGAGCGGTAGGCAATAGAAAATTAGAAAGTTAGAGATCACTTAAGTTGGCATGGGTGCAGCACATAGGTGATAGTTAGGGATTAGGGCACAACAATGTAAAAAGTTACCATTAAACAGTTTTGCACCAACAGTCCGACCTGCCTCTAACTTCTATCTGGTGGGTGTTGAAGTTGTGGTTACGGGGAGGGTGGGGTTGGGGGGTGGGGTGAGATGATGCTGGAGGATGGGGCGGGGCAGATCCCTTATGACACATGAACGTCCCACCTGGTGTCACCCTCAAAGAGATGTGGCCGGGCAAGGGGCCAGAAGTATGAGCCCGCCTTGTATGACAGCATCCCCAGTGAGTAACTTGTCACCATTCACCATCTCCCAAACCGCGCCCCACAGTCACAAAGAATATATGAGCCTGTGAGATGGATTGGCCAGAACACATGCATAGGTCACCGGGACGGACAGTGAAATGTGTTCCTAAACGCAAGGGTCAGACTTTGTCAGACTACGAGGAGCACCAGAACTCATCTCCCAGCGAGTCGTCATCATCCTCCGTAACATGGATACTGCCAAATTGGGACCAACGCCCTGTGGTGATGCGAAGGACCTTGGAGGGAGAGCTCTGGTTGTGGTCAGGAGTGAAGGGCTGTGGGACATGGAAGGTGGAGTGAAGGCTTGAGGGACAGGGAAGGGGTGAGTAGTTCTAGGGAAAGGGGTTCCATTTGGAAGTGTGGAAGGGGGGGGGGGGGGTGGGGAGAATGCAAAGTGGGACAGGGCAGCAGAACTGCCGGTGGCCAGGCCTCTTGATTGGCAAATTGGGAGGTGATAAGGTTGTCCCATATGCAGTGGCCCTGGAGCACATGTTGGGCAGTCAGCCCTGCTAGCCTGGGCTCCACGTCCGGTTCTTCCTGGACACCCACCTCATCCTCCTTGTCAGATGAAGCCTGGCGTTCTTCCTCCTCTTCCAGCATGTTGCCCCTCTGCTGCGTGATGTTGTGCAGGATGCAGCAGACCAGCTGATGTGCGAGACCCTCCTGGGGGAATATGAGAGCTCCACCAGAGAGATCCAGGCATCAGAAGTGCATCTTGAGAGGGAAGCACGGTGGCGCAGTGGGTTAGCCCTATTGCCTCACGGAATCGAGGTTGCAGGTTCGAGCCCGGCTCTGGATTATTGTCCATGTGGAGTTTGCACATTCTCCCCGTGTTTGCGTGGGCTTCGCCCCCACAAGCCAAAGATGTGCAGTGTAGGTGGATTGGCCATGCTAAATTGCCCCTTAACTGGAAAAATGAATTGGGTACTCTAAATTTATTTCTTAAAAAGAAGTGCATCTTGAGGATGCCGATGTTCAATGATGCACATCGATGTTAAATGGGTGTCGTTATAATGTATCTCCATGTCAGTCTGGGGCCTCCGGAAAGTGTCATTAGCCATGACCTCAGCGGTTAATCCATGTCGCCCAACAGTCAACCTCTCACTCAAGGGAGCGCCTAGAAGACACTCAGAACCTCCGAGTGCGCCAGGATGTATGCGTCGTGCATGCTTTGGTTTTGGGTATTGGGTGCAGCAATGCATCATGTCTAGCTGGTGGTCACGCACCAACTGCACATTCAGGGAGTGGAACCCCTTACTATTGATCAAGAGCACCTCCTATTGAATCAGAGCTTGTGAGGGGACAAGTGGCCATCGATCACCCCCTGGACCTGGAGCATGCCAGTGATGGTGGCGTATTCTGCTGCCCGAGCATCCTGGTGAGCCTGGTCTTGACTGAAGGTTATATAGTCTGCTGCCCGGTCGCATTAGGCACCTGTCATATCATGCGGGATAAACCCCATCTAGAGGGATACGGCACAAGGAAGTGCTGAGGGTTTTGGCAAAGGTTGGTATCATGACCAGTACAGGCTTGGAGGGCCGAAGGGCCTGTTCCTATGCAGTATTGTTTTTTGTTCTTTGTGCAGACATTTGCAAAGAACGCCACACAAATCCATGCTCAAGACCTGGAAAGTTCCAGAGGCATAAAGGTTCAGGGTGACTCAACTTGATGGCCACTAGCCCCATGGTGCCAGGTCCGTCACCACCTGGCACAGGTGGCACATGGTCTCAGTGGTTAGTCAAAGCCTTTGTTGGCACAGTCTGGGAGCTCCTCGAAAGACAAATGCCGACGGTATATATGTGCCCCGATGCAATACCTCCTACGCACCTCCTCCTCGGCCTGTTGAACGGCCAGCACTTGAGCCTCACCAGCTGGCCCCTGCTGTTCTGGGCAGGCCCCCTTCTGCAGGGTCCTCCCTGACTTGGCCCTGCTCCTCTAATCTCTGTACATCTGCACGCCAGTTGTGGCCAGGTAGACAGCATAGCTAGTTCTACTCTGAAATTCATTATCTGCAGGGGGTTGAAAAGAGAAGACATGTTAGCAAGATGAGCATTCCCTTACCCTTCCAAAGCCACCAAGTTCCATAGTCACCCTGAGTTGTATTGTTGAGCCACCCTCAACATGTCCCCTCCAAACCCACCCACCCTTCCAGCCCCTTCGACACGTCCACACTGCACCCTTTTCCTCATCAGTAAGTGGCACTGAGCCTGGGATGTGAGAGCCTCAATCCTGTTAACAGGTTCCAGTGGTTACTGCAAGCCGTGTTAGCGATTGGCTCTGTTGCTCGTGTCCTGATTCCTCCGTGGGATCTACTGTGGGTCTCCTCACTGGGTGGACTCTTTATTATCTCAGCAGCAGGGTTGTGTGGCAGAGAAGGTCACTGTGTACCACCAATCACCTTCATGCTTGGAGGCTTGGGCATGGGCAGGTCCTACAAATGGGAGTGAGGGAGAAAAGTGTGCATCTGCTGGGAGCTTAGCTGCAATGTGAGGTGGGCCCTGAGGGGGGGCTGTACGCCAGGGAGGGTGCCATAGGCCACGCAGCATGTGTCCTTTGTTTGGAGTGAGCTTTACTATTCCCCTGCAGTGGGGCTGTGCTTTTAAAAAATATTTGAGTGCCGAATTCTTTTTTTTCCAATTGAGGGGCAATGTAGCGTGGCCAATTCACCTACCCAGTACACCTTTGCGTTGTGGGCTCCAAAATGACTAGAGGCTCTCTGAACACTTCGAGGAGAGGGTGAGTAGTCGGCAGTGTGAGCACTAAAAGGGTGTGTTTAAAACACATAATGCATCAATGATGGTCTGAGACATGCCACGCCGATCCCGAGGGGAACACCCCGACTCCACAGAGTCAGCACCAAGTCATTCCCACTACTCCCTGAGCCCAGGCAACAAGCCTGAAATTATGGAACGTTTTTTAATTTTACCGTCTCACTGACCCCCTCAACAGCCATGGTGCCCAGGCCCGCTTGTAAATACTTACACCAATTTACGCCTGCATGACTTCTGTCAGGGCAGAACATCGCGGAAGGGTGGAGCATACTGTGTCCATGCAAATGATGGTTTTGCATGGATCTGCCGGCACAGAGCACACACTTTGATTTAGCTGCCAGTGAGGGACCTTAACTGCATGTGCAGCATGGTAGCACAAGTGGCTAGCACTGTAGCTTCATAGCGCCAAGGTCCCAGGTTCGATTCCCCGCTGGATCACTGTCTGCAGAATCTGCACGTTCTCCCCGTGCCTGTGTGGGTTTCTTCTGGGTGCTCCAGTTTCCTCCCACTGTCTAAGGATGTGCAGGTCAGGTGGATTGGCCATGCTAAATTGCCCTTAGTGTCCGAAAAGGTTCGGAGGGGTTATTGGGTTACGGGGATAGAGTGGAAGTGAGGGCTTAAGTGGGTTGGTGCAGACGCGATGGGCCGGATGGCCTCTTTCTGCACTGTATGTTCTATGTGATTCTCCGTCCGATCGCGATTCACACTTACGGCGTGGCGAAGTGGAGAATCTAGCCCAATTTGCACAGCTCTGAACATCCAAGATTTCTTTCCAGGTCTGTGCTGATTGAGGAGTTTACCTTTCACATGCCTGGGTTGTCCCAAAATGTTTCATAGCCAAGAAGTACTTTTGAATTTCAGCCGCAGCAATCGGTTTTACATAACATGGTCCGAGAGATCACAATCAGATGATTGACTCCGCTTTGTAAAAATTCATTCATGTGTTGCTGACAATGCCAGCATTTGCTGCCCATCCCCACTTGCACTTGGGAAGGTGGTTATAGCTGTCATCTTGAATCACTGCAGTCCCTGTGATGGTAGGTCCACCCACAATGCTGTTCAGATGGGAGCTCCACATTTTTGACCAAGCAAAAGAAGAAAAATGGCAATGCAGTTCCTAGTCAGGAAGGTGCATGACTCACAGGGGACTTTGCAAGTGGTGGTGTTCTCATGCATCTACTGCCCTTGTCCTTACAGATGGTTGAGATCAAAGAAGGCTTGGTGAGTTGCTGCATGTGCATCTTGTAGATGGCATGCACTGCTGCCACTGTGTAGTAAATGTTTAAGGTGATGGATGGTGCCGATCAAGTGGGCTGCTTTTCCCTAGATTGAGTGTTGTTGGACCTGAACTCATCTATCAACTGGAGGATATTCCATCACACTTTTGCTCTGTAGACAAGCTTTGGGGAGATAGGTGGTAAGTTACTTATCCAGAATTCCTAGCATCAGGCCTGTTCTTGTAGCCACGGCATTTATGTGCCTTGTCCAGTTAAATTTCTGGTCAATGTTAACCCCCCCACTCACCAGGATGTTGATGGAGAGGAATAAATCAGCGGTAATGCGATTGAACAATTTAGAAGATGGTTATATTTTTTCTTGTTGGAATTGGTCACTGTCTGGTACTTTTGTGACGGGCATGTTATTTGCCTCTTGTCAGCTCAAGCCTGGATGTTTTACAGGTCTTGTACATGGGCACAGACTGCTTCAGTATCTGAGCAAATGGTACTGAACATTGTATGATCATCAGTGAACTTCTGATGATATGATAAAGGGAAAGTGAGTAATGAAGCAGCTGAAGATGGTTGGGCGGCAATGTCCTTGGCTGAGATGGTTGGCCTTTAACAACCACAAGCACCTTCCTTTGTGCTAAGTATTGAGAGTTTTCCCCCGTTGATACATCATTTTTAGGCATGTTGATACTGCTCCTGGCATCCATTCCTGCAAGCCTCGTACCAGGTTTGATCCCTCGCTTTATGGGAAATGGCGAGTGAGCAAAATGCTGGGTCATGAGATTGCAGATTGTATTGGAATAGCACTCTGCTGCTACTGAAGGCTGAGAGTACCCCAGGAATGCTTGGTCTCTTCTGAAACAATCAGTCTTTTTACGATGGGCGGTGGTTAAGGAATAAATCTTGGCCAAGTCACTGGAAGAACTCAACTCAATTCCTCTTCTTCAAATACCAATGGCAACAAGACCTTGATTTCAGGTTTCAGCCGAAACATAGCACCTCTTCTTCCTCCCTCAATACGACGGTGTAATGTCAACCTACATTACCACTTCAGGTCACTTGAATGAGTTCAGGTACTCGGTTAGCACTCTTTAAATTGCTGACTATCCAACCTCATTTACTTCATCGAACCATTGAATCCTTGCAGTGCAGGCGGAGGCCATACGGCCCATCAAATCTGCACTGACCCTCTGTGGCCCACATAGGGCCACTCTGCCGTCCTACCTGTGTAACCCCCACATAACCTGCAAATCTCTGGACACTAAGGGGCATTTTTTTATCATGGTCAATCCATCTAACCGGCACATGTTTGGAACCGGCACATTGAGGAAACGCACGCAGAGGTGGAGTGAAAGTGCAAACTCCACATAGTCAGCCAAGGCTGGAATTGAAACCGGGTCTCTGGCGCTGTAAGGCGGCAGTACCAACCAGTGTGCTGTCCCCAATGTGGGGAAGGTTATGCTCAGCTAGGCTTTTTGTCGTGAAAGAAATTATGCACCCAAAATTCTTCACCTTTTAATATTCATTGGCCTGTATGTTACATGGGAGCTGAAAAAATATACATGGAATCAAAACTTCAAATTTGAAGAGTTCAAAACAAGATTGACAGGAAATGTTTCGGGTAAAGTTTTGGTTTGGCTATCAGCTAAAGTGGTGTCGTATTTATATTGTTGTGGCTGTTTTCGCAAGTCCGGGTACTGTTTAATCAAACCAAAGATTTCCCATTGTATTATTTGTTAGTCTTTTTGGAGGATTTGTCGATCTTGGCTTGGTACTCATCAGTGTTTAGGGTTATCTCCTTGCCAATAATCTGTGTGTTAATACCCAAAAGATCCAGCCTGTTTGTTCTACAGAACAAATTTCTGTGCTGACTGAGGATGAAACATCATTTTGTATTTTTTCCTTTTGTTGCAGTGCGTCATATATTTCAGGTTTGCTTGGGAGCATGCCCCAAACTTTAGCAGCATAGGACTCTTCAGCAGAATGCCTTATCCAGCTGCTGTCACAGAATGATGGCAATTGGATTGTTATGATAATCAGTTGGGACAGTATAGCTGGAGTTAATGATCATTTACTCCATTCAAAATCCAGTCTCTGTTAGATCTTTCTCTGGTACTTCATGTTTTGTCCATGTAGGCGATGCTGGACAAGTTCATTCATTGCCCATTGTCCTTTCCCTGGGAAGGTTGTGAAATACCTTCTCTGAACTGTTGCAGTCTGTTTTCTGATGGTGCTCCAACAGTGCTGTTTGGCAGCGAAAGGATTTTGATTTCGTGTCCAAAACAGGATGGTGCACAACACGGCAATTGTATCCACGACTTTGCTGTTCTTGTTCTTCCTAGTGGTTGGGGGTTGTAGGAACAGAAGGTTCTGTTGAAGAAACTCACCAAGGTTACTAAAATTCTTCAAATCTTATGTACCAACAGGTACATTGCATCAAGGATGGAGAGTTTGAAAATTAAGGCCAGTGTTTTGTCCTGGATGGTGTGGATTTTCTTGGGTATTTTGGCTGAATCTGTCCAGAGGAGTGATGAGAATTCTATCACATTCTTAAGTTGCAGTTCAAAGATGGTGGACAGGCTTTGATGAGTCTGGAGGCAAACCACTTATCACAGAATTGCTCGTCTCTGTCCAGATTTTGTAGCCACCTTGTTGATATGCCTGATTCAGTTTGACTTTGGTCAGTCATGGCTCCAGAGATGAATTTTAGGGCACTTGGCGATAACATCCTTCACATAAGATGGCAGTCATTGTCTGGCTGTTGTCAGGATTGAGCATGAATTTCCACTTGTTAGCCCAGGATGTTGAATGAGTCCTGTTGTAGATTGACATGGGCTAATTCACCATGAGCAGAATTGTGACTGAAACTAGACATCATGAATTGTCACACTGCGTTGAAGGGGATGTCATGGCTGAAGCAATGGTAAGTGTTTCTGAGCTGGATAATGAGGGCTTGGGAGCAGTTGAGCAGGAGGTCTTGCAGGCACTGGCCCTGCCCAATGCACTCACTACTTGTGAGTACAAGGAGAAAGACTGCAGGGAGGACAGCCACAATGCAGAGCAAGGTATCAGGGCTAAGAAGACTCTCGGCGATGGTGGTTGTGGAGCTTTAAGGTGGGGAAAGAATAGAAGAGAAATTTAGTAGTACGAGGGGAGTTTGTAATGAGGAGGATAGATCGTGTCCTCTACAGCGAGGATTGTAAATCTCAAACAATATGTTGCCTACTAGGTGCCAGGATGAGGGATATCTCATGGCAATCAGGTAGAACTTGGAAAGGAAGGGGTTAAATCCATTTGTTGTGTCCATGTTGAAACATATGTCATGAGTAGGAAGAGGGAGGAGGTCCTTCTGAAAGAATATTCATAGTTGGACTCAGTATAAAAAATAAATTTCATAACGGGCAATTTAGACTGGCCAATACACCTTGCCTGCACATCTTTGGGTTGTGGGGGTGAGACCCATGCAGATATGGGGAGAATGTGCAAACTCCACAGTGACCCAGGGCTGAGATCGAACCCGGGTCCTCATCGGCGTGAGGCAGCAGTGCGAACCACTGCACCACCATGCCGCCCTTAAGTGATTTCACATCTGGCCAATAAAAGGTGTGAAATGCTGGAGCAGCAGTATTGGTTGGAAGTAAAATTGGCTGAAAGAGAGAGGGTGACTGGCAGGACTATTAACTGCTCGTTGCTGAATTCGTTGATGGCTCTGGACTCCTTGTTGACTCAACGTGCTGAGGGGTGTTTAAAGTTTGCAAAACAAAAGCTTTTTGAGGTTAGAAACAAACTGAGTGGCTACCTTGGCTTTTTACTTTTTATCGGGCTATTCCCAAGGGGAATAGAATGATTGAAACAGAGGATATCAACAAAGCATTTAAGGGTTTTTATGCCCAATTATATAAAACAGTCTGGGTGTGTATCAAAACCCATAACCATTTCTTCTCTTCCCTTGAACTCCCAACAATCTCCAAGGACCAACAGTTGGTCCTGAATACTCCTATATCTAATGGAGGAAACGGCTCCTTGAAGGAGCTTCAATCTGGTAAAGCCCCAGTGCTTAATGGTTTTGGATGTGAATTTTACAAGGCATTTCAAGACTTGTTAATGGATCCGTGAATTGGCATGTATTGCCACTCATTTGAAGTGTTGACCCGATAGTGGGATTCCCTCGCGATGCATACATTTTATGGCAAGGGATACAGAATTGTTTTCCAATTTGCGCTCCTGGGAGGAATGTAAATCAGCAGCAATTTTCCTCAGGCGGGAGAACATAAACTCCCAAATGGGGAATCTTGCCCAAGATGCAGTCATTAAACTAAAACACAAAGTTCACTATTTAGAGCTCTTTGAGTTTGTTACATTTACCCACCTATTGGACAAGTAAAGATAGTTTCTCACCAGCAGAGTGACTTCCATCGTTGTAATTCTCTTTCAAAAACGAGTACAAACAGATTCATTATTAATTTCAATATTTTTATTTATCCTTCTTGTCCATTTCTGCTGAAATTCAGAATGCTTTGATTTTTGGGAATTATTTACCTGAATTGGTTATTTGGACTGAAAAATACCTCCCACTGATGTCAGTGATGGAACCATCAATTCAGCGAACACGTGTAGTTGGATCTGAACAGAGGCTTTAATACACTTACAATAGAGCCAGCCTATTCGTCGTTGAACTTCAGGTGAAATGGCAGGCTGGCTCTAAGGCACTGATCTTTATACATCGGTCCCAGGGGAAGGAGTCCTGGGCGGAGCCAAGGGAGGAGCCCAGTACAAACTCTCGCGTACCCCCAGAGCGACTCCCCCTGGTGGTCGGATAGCGCAACTGCACTTACAATGGGTAGATAATGAACATATATACATGGAGTGATATTGGCAACTATATATAGTGTGAATCACATTCACCACAGTCAGTTTCAAATACATTGAAGGAAAATGTTATTGAGAACAACCAGAAGTTACTGTGAAAAGCCGCCACATTCCGGCGCCTGTTCGGGGAGGCTGGTACGGGAATTGAACCGTGCTGCTGGCCTGCTTGGTCTGCTTTAAAAGCCAGCGATTTAGCCCAGTGTGCTAAACCAGCCCCATGCACAGTGTTTGTAGATTGCATTCCCCTGCTGCCTGTGTCTGAATGGAAAGGCTGAAAGTGAACATAAAATATGGGCTGAAAGTACATTAAATCTTATTCTTTGTTGAAATGTCACTGAGTAAGATTCATTTTTAATTTCACTTTTTTTAAAAACAGAGGAACATGCTGTTTCACACACAGCAATTTATGGACTCCAGTGATGGTTCTCCATGTACGTGATTTTCACTCAAATAGACTATATCCCAGAGATAAAGGACTTGGGAGGAACTGTCCTCTTCTCTTCTGCAATTCGCCTCACATGCACACTTCTTCAGTACCTGTGTGCAAATTCCACCTGTCAGCTCGGTGGCTTCAATTGCAGAAAAAATCTTCCGATAAAAACAAGCGCACACCAGATTCTGAGGCCAAAGACTCACTTTCCGAAACAACTGAAAAGGCTGTTGTGAAGAAAACTTGGAAGCAGAAAATTGTAAATGAACTGAAACACTACTACAACGGATTCCGATTACTTTGGATCGACACAACGGTAGCAGCAAGGATACTATCAAGGTTATTTTATGGACACCAGCTCAGCCGTCGAGAGAGACGGAGGGTAGGTAGGATCTCAGAGCTACAGTTAATTTCTCAAAGATGAACTATAGAATATTGCTTTATAATCAGTTTATTTTGGAGAAAGAAAGTTTTATATATTTCATTCCATTTTTTTTCTCTCCTGTTCTGAAGCACTGACTCCAGAATGTCTGTGTCTGCCACCTTTTGAATACTTCATAGAATCATTGAATATCTACTGTGCAGGAGGCCATTCAGCTCATTGAGTCTGCACTGACGGGGTAGCACAGTGGCGCAATTAGTAGCACTGCTGCCTCACGGCGCCGAGGTCCCAGGTTTGATTCTGCCTTTGGGTCACTGTTTGTTTGGAATTTGCACATTCTCCCTGTGTTTGCGTGGGTTTCACCCCCACAACCCAAACATGTGCAGGCTAGTTGGATTGGACACGCTAAATTGCCCCTTAAATGGAAAGAATGAATTGGGTACTCTACATTTATTTTTTTTAAAAGTCTGCACTGACCCTCTGAAAGAAGAACCTACCTAGGCCCATCCTATCGCTGTGACCTAACCATTGGACACTAAGGGGCAATCCACCTACCTAACCTGCATATCTTTGGACTGTGGAAGGAAACTGGAGCACCCGGAGGAAACCCACGCAGACTCGGGGAGAACGTGCAGACTCTGCACAGACAGTGACCCAGGGTCAGGATTGAACCCAGGTCCCTGGCGCTGTGAGGCAATCATGCTAACCACTGGGAACCTCATTTGGGAAGTAATTCTGCATGTGAAAGCTGAGACAGTGGTGAATCCTACTCTACTTTCCTCATTTTATTTTACTTTTAAGTATATTTGTTTCCAGCACACAGTAGTTTTGATATTTTCTTAATGTCTTAAGCTGTTATTAACTTGTAGTTAATTGAATTGAATTGAATCATGTCAAAACTGCCTTTCTAAAGTTCCTAGCTTGTTTTAAACGTTGTTTCAAATCTAAACTACACCTTAGTTACTGCACTACTCATGCATTTTTACTTGTGTGAACTGTACCAGCTTATACGAACATGCGTTGACCTCTTCCGCCTGGTTCCATTCTTGATTTTTTTGATTGTACCGTTTATGGAGTTCTTGCTGCCTGTCGTTTTAAAGTTGTTTCCTGGGATGTTACCGTCTACATTTGAATCAAAACTGACAAAGGTTGGTGGGATTTCTTTTTCTGACACAAGCTTATGATTTGATGGAATTATTTTAATTATAATGATCAGATGAAAGGTGCCAGTCGTGTGGGAAGGATGCTTGGTAGAGAGAGGAGCTGGAAAGCAGGAGTGTGGAAGAGACTGAGTCAAAATGATATCTTTGGAGCATTTTTGCTGAACAAAAGTTTTGTTCCCTGAAGTATTATGGAGAACAAGCTTTCGGAGAAATGACAGTTTGATTTCTTCCCTTCCACTAAACAAAGCTCTATTCAGCATGCTCCACATGAACAAGGTTGAGGCCAGAACTATTCAGCAGAGGGCAACACGGTGGCGCAGTGGGTTAGCCCCGTTGCCTCACGTCCCAGGTCCCAGGTTAAATCCTGGCTCTGGGTCACTGTCCGTGTGGAGTTTGCACATTCTCCCCGTGTTTGCGTGGGTTTCGCCCCCACAACCTAGGTGGATTGGCCACACTAAATTGCCCCTTAATTGGAAAAAATGAATGGGGTACTCTAAATTTATATTTAAAAAAAAACTATTCAGCGTAATTCAGTCAAAATGAAAAGGCACTTGGTGAAAACCACAGATACTGCAGCTCATTGTGATGGCCCCTCTGTTAAAAGAAAACTTACAATCTGTATTTGATCGATGTCTAAGGAAGAAGAATATGCTGCGCAGGTGTTGAGAATTACAAGGAATTACAATATTCAGACAAGGCTGTTTTGCACCATGATATACTATGACAAGTTACGAATAAGAGCACTGATGTGAGATGTCTAACAAACTGCAGTTCCCTAACTGAGGTGACAGTCAATGCAAGAATTTTGTCCAACTGAATTTGGTATTTTTTATATTTTCTAGGAAGAAAATCAGAAAAATACACTGGCAGCAAAACTTGAGGTTGCAAAATTTCTCCAGGAAACTATTGTAGAAATGGCTAAAAGGAATAAAGCAAAAAGTGGAGAGGCGACCAAACAGTTTTCTTCCTATGTACAGAAGGTTTGCTTCAAGAATTCATGTAACTCTCATGTTGTTAAGTGGCTGCTGGATACTTCCCCACAAGGGGGCTGATATGACCTCGCAAAGCAACTTGAATTTCTTCCAGTGGCTGGTTAAATGGGAATTCCTGCAGAGGAGAGTGCATGTCCTGGGGGAAAACCCAAAAACCCAAATAGTTTTAGTTGTACTTTGAGAGAAAAAGATACATGTACATACTAACACTGACCCCTGTGGGAATACTTTCCTCCAGCCCAACAAACAACTCTTCACCGCAAATCTCTGTTTGCTGAAACTCAGACAATTTTGTGTCCATGCTGCTACTGTCCATTTTATTCTTTCGGTTCCAACTTTGTTGACAAGTCTTTATCAAATGCCTTTTGAAAGTCCATCTATCCCACATTAACCGCTTTATCCTCATCAACTCTCTCCTTCATCTCATGAAAAAACTCAAGCAAGTTAGTTAAATATGATTGGCCGTAACAAATCTGTGGCAGCTTTCCTTAATTACTCTACATTTGTCCAAGTGACTGGAAATGAAAAAAATGAAGAATGAGTTGGTTTATCTCTACTTCAAAAATACTTTCATGAAATTTCATGAAACAGGCTATTCATTAATGTCTCAGAAATCAGGGTAAACACTGACAATGAATAGAAACCATTTGCAGAGTACAAAACAATCTTTGGTCAAGGAGTTTTATCAGAATGGCTAAAGGGGTAAGTACCAAGTACAATGCCTTAGCGTTCAGTGATCGACTACTACATCTAATTTCCATGCAAGACTTGGACTCAAAAACTAAATACAAAGTGGTCAAATGTGCAGAAGACATCAAATGCAAGGCAGTGGAATGGCAAAAGCAGCTGAGAAAATGCAGATTGAGTTGAACAAGCAAGCATGGGGAAAAGTTTAATGCAGAAAGAGAAACAAAGGCAAGTATTCCTCATATATGATGCTGTAATGATCAGACTGAATTTGAAACAACCCGAAGAGCAGTGTTTTTCAAACTTTTTCTCTTGGAACCCACTTTAGGCAATCGGCCTACCTTTGGAACCCACACTGGTCATCCCATGGGACCCATGCAGGCCAACCTTCGCGACACATGCCGATCGACCTTCGTGACAAACGCTGACCGACCTTGTTTGCTTACCTTTTAATGCAAAATAGGAGACTGCTTTGTCCTTACAATCTTACTTGAATCCGGTTCAGAGCTCATATCAGGTGCAGACATCAGTCAGTTTCTTTGTGCCATCTTCAACCTCGCATATTTAGGTCGTCATGGAAGGCACTAGCAACAAAATGCGCGTTTTACTTGGCATTGGATACTCCTGCAAGATGCAACACCAGAATGCTGACAACCTCATGGCCTTTTTTTGCGTGCTTTTAATGTGGTATACCTGGTACGCTGTATGAGGGTAGTCTTTTAATTTGAGTCAGCCCTCAGTTAGGAACTGACTCTGGGGTCTCAACCTCAAAAGGAATTTATCACCCACCACATCTCTTTCAAATTCTGAAACTTATCTCATTTGCCAGCACTTTCCTACGTATAACACATATGAGCTTTGCCTCCTAATTTGCATTGTCACAATTGACAAAATCATACCTCAAGAAATCATCTTTAAACTTCCTTGTTCTGAAAATGTGATGAACATGTGGAATAAAGCCAGATGGAGCAGTGGCAGAGCAATTTGCCATAATGGGGAGTCATTCAGACCTCTCGAAAGATGAATCAAGCTGAACCAAATTACCTTGGTCATCCATAATTATGCAGTGATAAAGATGACTTGTTATGTCAAACCATTGCCTAATTACCATTAACCTCGGGAAGCTGTCGTAATTTTTTTTTTTTATAAATGTTTTTATTCAGTTTTCATATTTTATATTGAACAAATTACAAATTGTTAGGAAAGAAAAAAAAAACAAACACGCAAAAATTAACATACATATTTACAGGTAAGCATCTTCGTAGTAGTAACTGCCCCCCCCCCCCCCCCCCCTCAACATGTTTATTTAGTTTGGTTTTGGGCCTTAGCTAGCCATCGAACCCCCGTAACGAACCTGTAGCCCCCCCCCCCCCGCTACCTTCCCCCGACTATTCTTCCTCTTGTACATTGGCCACAAATAGGTCCCGGAACAGTTGCATGAATGGCTCCCACGTTCTGTGGAAGCCGTCGTCCGACCCTCGGATGGCAAATTTGATTTTCTCCATTTGGAGAGATTCCGAGAGGTCGGACAGCCAGTCCGCAGCTCTGGGCGGTGCTGCTGACCGCCAGCCAAACAGGATTCTACGGCGGGCGATCAGGGAGGCAAAGGCAAGGGCGTCCGCCCTCCTCCCCAGGAATAGATCTGGCTGTTCTGAAACCCCGAAGACCGCCACTATCGGGCATGGCTCCACCCTCACTCCCACCACTTTGGACACAACCTCGAAGAAGGCTGTCCAGTACTCCACGAGTCTGGGGCAAGACCAGAACATGTGGGCGTGGTTGGCCGGGCCTCTTTGGCACCGTTCACATCTGTCTTCCACCTCCGGGAAGAACCTACTCATACGGGTTCTTGTTAAGTGGGCTCTATGTACCACTTTTAGTTGCGTCAGGCTGAGCCTTGCGCACGTGGAGGTGGAGTTGACCCTATGCAGTGCTTCGCTCCAGAGTCCCCACCCTATCTCCATCCCCAGGTCGTCCTCCCATTTCCTCCTTGTTGCGTCCAGTACGGTGTCGTCCCTATCTACCAGTCGGTCATACATGTCACTACAGTTCCCTTTCTCTAGGATACTTGCGTCCAGTAGGTCTTCCAGTAGTGTCTGTCGTGGCGGTTGTGGGTACGTCCTTGTCTCCTTTCGTAGGAAGTTTTTGAGCTGCAGGTACCGTAGCTCGTTCCCCCCAGCTAGCTGAAATTTCTCTGTCAGTTCGTCCAGTGTTGCGATCCTGTCGTCCGTGTATAGGTCCCTGACTGTCAGTGTCCCCCCGTCCTGCCTCCACCTTTTGAAGGTGGCGTCAGTCAGTGCTGGTGTGAACCTATGGTTGTTGCAGATGGGAGCCCTGTTCGACATTTTGGTCAGGCCAAGTTGCTGCCGCAGTTGGTTCCAGGATTGGAGGGTGGCTGTCACCACTGGGCTGCTGGAGTGTTTTTTGGGTGGGGATGGGAGTGCTGCCGTGGCAAGGGCCCGGAGGGAGGTTCCCATGCAGGAGGCCTCCTCCGCACGCACCCACTCAGCTTCTGGCTCCTGGATCCATCCCCTTACTCGCTCGGCTGTTGCTGCCCAGTGGTAGAATTGTAGATTCGGGAGGGCTAACCCTCCCCTGGTTTTTGTTTTTTGTAAGACCTTCTTTGGGATCCTAGCATTTTTACCCCCCATACGAACGCCATGATGAGTTTGTCCAGCGCTTTGAAAAAGGCCTTGGGGATGTAGATCGGAATGGATCTAAACAGGAAGAGGAACCTGGGCAGTACGTTCATTTTGATCGTCTGAACTCTCCCCGCGAGGGAGAGCGGGAGTGTGTTCCATCTTTGCAGGTCCTTTTTAACTTCCTCCGTCAGGCTGGTGAGGTTCCATTTGTGGATCCCTTTCCAGTCATGGGCTATTTGGATCCCCAGGTAGCGGAATTTATGTCGGGCTTGTTTGAACGGCAGCCCCTTTAGTGCTGCCCCCCCCCCCCCCCCCCCCCCCCCCCCCCCCTTGCGGGTGTACTGGGAAGATCTCACTTTTGCTCATGTTGAGTTTGTAGCCCGAGAAGGCTCCAAACTCTTTCAGGAGAGCGATGATTCCGTCCATGCTGCTTTGTGGGTCCGAGATATAGAGGAGCAGATCATCCGCATAGAGTGAGACTCTGTGCTCTCTACCTCCCCTTCGGATCCCCCTCCAATTTTTTGCTGCCCTGAGCGCGATTGCTAGCGGTTCAATTGCTAGTGCGAACAGCAGCGGGGACAGTGGGCATCCTTGTCTGGTGCCCCTGTGCAGCTGGAAGTATTGGGAGTTGGTATTGTTGGTCTGTACACTCGCCATGGGAGTGTTGTACAGGAGCTTTACCCAAGCGGTGAACCCTGTTCCAAGCCCGAACCGCTCCAGTACCTCTATGAGGTATTTCCACTCGACTCTGTCGAAGGCCTTTTCTGCGTCCAGGGAGACGATCACCTCTTGTGTTCTCTCCCCGGAGGGGGTCATTATCACGTTCAGCAGGCGCCTGATGTTCGCGGTAAGCTGTCTACCTTTGACAAAGCCCGTCTGGTCCTCTGTGACCACCTCAGATACACAGTCTTCTAGCCTTTTGGCTAGGATTTTGGCCAGTATTTTGGCGTCTGCATTCAGCAGAGATATGGGTCTGTATGACCCACATTCCGTTGGGTCTTTGTCTTTCTTAGGTATCAGCGAGATTGAGGCCTGTGCTAACGTGGGTGGCAACGTGCCCCTAGCTAGCGAGTCTGTGAACATCTCCCGCAGGTGCGGGGCCAGCGCTGTGAAGCTGTCGTAATTAAACTTTGTAGATTTAAAGGCAGGTGTGTTTTTGAACAACTGAATATGATGTCTGCCACATGGCATAATTATCTTATCCTTTTCAAGCTAATTGCACCCACAATTGTGGAGAAAAAAACTTTTAAAAATGTACTTTTTTACATTCTCTGTGAAATTTAGGATGTTTCTATTCAAGAAACCAAGTGACGTCTGTAGTCTTCATCCTTATCAGGTTTTACATTTTATTGATATCAGTTCTCTACATGATTGGAAGCATTTAAAATGATCAGAAGTCATCATTCAACCATTATTTGCAGCTGCTATTTTTAGTAAATATATAATCTAATGTGTTTGGGGCTTCTGTTTTATGATTGATGTTCATTGCTCTGCATGCATATTGCAACAAAGTACTTTTTATTGGAACAACTTGGCAGATGTACACAGCATGAGGCTTCAGGGCCACAGTTGCTCGAACTCCTGGTTGAAAGAGTGAATTTTTCTTTCAGGAAGCAACACATTTGAAAGAATAATTGTAAAATTGACACACAAAAAAGCAGTTTTTTACAGAGTTCTTTCTCTCTGCCCTGCCTCTGACTTAAACTGTTGGATTGGGAGTGGTTTCAGTTTTCAGAAACTCCTGCTCTTAATTTTAATATTCAGAAACTTTATGAAATCCTGTGCTTTTAAAAAATAAATACATTTCACTCACTTGGTCCTCATTCTCCAGGAACTAATTTCAGGATATGCCGCATAATATCATCAGGGAAGTCTCTCACATGTCTGTCCCAAATTCCATTCTGGTTTTGTGTGCAAAAACAAACCAAAGAAAATTAAAATTCCATATTGGGATAATAAAAAAACAATTCATTATTTTGGATACAGAAAGCCCAAGTGCTGAACAGAATGTGATTCAGTTGAAGAGTTAAAGTTTGTCCTAAGACCTCTTTACATTTTTACAATGGCATGGGTTGGCAATTAAGACACACAACATTTAAAAAAAATTTAAAGTACCCAATTCATTTTTTTTCCAATTAAGGGGCAATTTAGCGTGGTCACTCCACCTACCCTGCACATCTTTGGGTATGGGGGCGAACACGGGGAGAATGTGCAAACTCCACACGGACAGTGACCCTGACGGGTTCAAGTTGGGTCCTCAGTGCCGTGAGGCTAACCACTACGCCACCGTGCTGCCTCCAGACACAAAATATTAAACAAAGCGAATCATAATCATCAATGCAATAGCATTTTAAAATCCATAAAACTCCAATGAGCAATTAAAATCAGTTAATTAGTTTCTCCTTTCCTCAAAATGGGATGAGGGGCCCTGAAGAGTGCTTGCTTGGAAGCTACTATTGGAATAGGTACTTTGGAAGTGAGAAAATACTTGAACTTCACTTGCAAAATTTAAATTGCGGCAACCAATTCACAGTGTATAATAAAGTATTTCTGCATTTCATTTCAAATGAATTTAGATTATAAAGGAACAGTGGAACACATGAAGCTGGAATTTTTATTGTTGTCCAATTCTTTGTGTACTTACATGAAGGTGCGTCGCTCAGGGGAAAATCCAAGCACTCAGGACATAGTGCGTTTTTCCAAGCACTTTGAAGATGAGTTGACACTGGAGCATCTGAACCGTCCTCAACTCGTGGCACTGTGTAAGCTTTTGGAACTCCAGACTTTTGGGACAAACAACCTCCTTCGCTTCCAGCTCCAAATGGAACTAAGATCCATAAAAGCAGACGATGAAGTAAGTTCAGAATCACAGACAATGTTACTTTTGCCTTATTAACCAGAGAATAATTTTCTTTTCAATAACAGCTGCAGTGTTTCAAAACTTTGAACTTTTTACTTTGAGATTCAACTTTGTATTTTAGCATATGAGTGAATCAGTTTGTAATAATCCATTTTCTTTACCTTCTTAAAAGTAATTCACACTTCTAAACTGGTGGTGAAATAAATTTCATAGTGTACATAGTCTGTTGTTTTAAGAACTGAATTTCAAAGCAAAAGTTATTATTGCTGCTCTACAATTGGTAATTCCTATTATGGGTTTGAATTATAGATGATTGCCACAGAAGGTTGTAAATTTTTGACTGTGTCAGAACTACAAACAGCATGCAGAGCAAGGGGAATGAGATCATTGGGATTAACAGAAAAGCAGCTTCAGGAGCAGCTCACACAGGTGCTCAATATGGTAGAAAGTAGTATGTATGTCTGCATTCTTGCAATGTCACAGTATCATGAATATGCAAAGAAACAAGTACAAACTAAATCTGACTTACTGTATTAATCAAATTATTCTTCAAAATTCCCAACTATTTCACCTGGACACATCCTCTTAATCCTGTTTAATTTACAACGGTCTACTGAGCTGAAGGTTAGGGTTGAGAAATTGGGATAGAGTCAGGCAATTGACTAAACAAATTAAGTTTCCTTTTTCCTTGGTCACATTGCACACATTGTATTTTACTATGCCAGCTCTAGGGTGGCATGGTGGTTCTGTGGTTAGCACTGCTGCTTCATGGCGCTGAGGACCCAGGTTCGATCCTGGCCCCGGGTCACTGTCCGTGTAGAGTTTGCACATTCTCCACGTGTCTGCGTGGGTCTCACCCGCACAACCCAAAAATATGTGCAGGGTCGGTGAATTGCAAGGGAAACTAGAATTGCGAAAGTGATCAGTCGGGCAATATGCCTGATGCATCTGTAGATTGAAATTAAGATCGGTAAGGTTACCACTGTGACTTTTTGGACTATTAAACATCAAAGACTGAAGTGAAACAATCGTGTGGTGGTTTGCTACATTGACAAGGGAGGGAAGAGTTCCAACAATCCTATCATTAGCTTACATTTTAGTTTTCAGAGTCAGTGATCTGCAACATCTTTTTGGAGACCAGCTTTTTAAGTTGATATTCTGACAGGTCAAAACTTAGTATTCATCAGAGGTTTTGATTTAAGGTTACTTCCGAGTTTCATGTGTCACATTGGTTTTTCTGCCGCCACATAAATCAGAGTAGAACATTGTTTTCACTGTGTAGATGCTCACAGAGCCTCCGGTTATTTGAATCTTTTGCAGAGATGTGCAGGCCATCTCTCAGGTTATTCACTTATTACAGTGATGACCCAAGGAGATAATGGAGCCAATAGCTGAATTGACGATTCAGTGGTTCAGACTTAATGGAATGGAAGCAACTCGTTCCCTCATAACATTGTACTGAGTAACCATTTCAACAATGTACCCCAGAAAACATTACCAACATTACTCAGGGAAATTTCTGAAAAGGAGTAAAACTACACAAAGGTTTTTATGAAGCACTATTCTTCTTGATTGTAAAACTGATCTTTATGATGTGTATCTCTCCATTGAACAGAAGCAAAATTCTATAAACAAATCAACTCCTTTCTCTGCAGTGGCTTGATTTGCACCTGAAAGAAAAAGTGCCTCCATCATTGCTTCTGTTGTCTCGTGCGATGTACCTGACTGACGTCAAGCCAAAATCTGTGATGCAGAAAGTGCCCAAAATAGAGGTGACTTTCTTCTTTTGTGACTTCTTCCAAGATGGTATTGGTTAAGAAAATGGGAGGGAGCAGCAGACCAGTGAAGGAAACCACATAAAAACCAGAAAGAGATTAAACCACAAAAATGTTGGCAACTCCAGCTTCTCATCTACACCTTGCTATTGACCTTTTGTGCGTATGATTAACTGCAATCAATTGAAATGCCAGCATTCTAATGCATATTTATGCTCCCATATACTATGCCCGAGCTTGACAATGCCAATGATTTTTTTCAATGTGAATCCCAAATTGTCAATGGGTTAAGGGTTGAGGCTTGGAAAATAAGCAGGCAGGCATTTTGAGCTCCTACAGACCTGTTCGAACCTGACTGAAGATACTTTCGGAGGATATTTGACTAGGTATTCTATTCTGGCAGTCAAGATTTGAGCAGCAAAAAATAGAAATTATTTTTTCAAACGTAGGGGAATGAGGAAGTTTCAATGAAATGTATTCGGTGGACTGATTTTGCTGAACTGACATGAAGGAGAGCAGTTTGTAGACCTCTTAGCAACAACAGTTAACTTGATTTTATTTTCTGAATTGAGAATTATTATTTATAGCTGTTGTGGTCTTCATCCTCCAGCTAGGTATTACTGGTACCCCAAAGAAAAAGCCACAGGAAAAAGAGACCATTGAAGGATCTACTGTATCTACCCCACCAGATTCTGAGACATTGTCTGACATGGCCCCGACATTGAAAAGCATGAAGGTATGAATTTGATCCACGCAGCCCATACTTTTTTTTTAAAAATCAGGATTTCACTCTGCTAGGTTTGTTGAAGAATAAGAATTTTTAAAAATGCAAGCTGCACCTGTCTCACCTGTTCTCACCGCTGAAGCCAGAAAATCACTTGTGTCTCAACCCACTTCCAGATCATTATGTCTGGTGTCCTTTCAGGATTTATTCTAGTCCCCCTCTTAGTTTTCGTCTACTCGATGACAACATCAACCAAAAACACAGCACCAATTGCCACAAGTTTGCTGATGCTTCTTAGCACCGCCATGTGACTTGATCCCTTCACTGTGTAAGATTTTGATCCAACAATTAATTGAGAAGATGAAAGCCATAGTCTTCAGTTCTTTCTAGAAACTGGACTCTCTGACACCACCGGTAATTGAGGCTGAACTGGACTACTCAAAACTGTTGATGTCTTTTTTGAATCCAAGATGCACTTCTAACCACATCCCTGGATGATCACCAAGACCTGCAACCCTGTACCATTGTCTGATTCTGCTCTGTCTTAGCTCATCTGCCGCAACATCTAAAACTTAACTATCTCTCAAATGTCTATTCCAACAGTCCTGGCTGAGCTCCTATCTCTTCCACTCCATGCACTTGTGCTGATTCAAAATCTACTGTCTGCTTCTAAAGCCACATTCACCATAACTCTTGTGCTCTCTAATGACATGCATGTGCTTTATCCAGCAATGCCTCAAATGAAATTCAAATTCCTATCCCTATAATCTGCTGCAATTTTGTTCGACACTCTTCCAAGTCTGGCTCCTTTATTTCATTGACTCCCCACCTTCAGACATCTATGCCCAACACTCTGGAATCCCCTCTCAAAATCTTCCATTTGACTCCTTTGAAATACATTTCAGAACCTGTCTCTGTGACCAAAGGTATGGTCATCTCAGGGACCCAGTGGAAATGTTCATGATGATCCAGTGAAGTGTATTGGGATGTTTTCAAGTTGTGTCAGGTCCCAGATTTCCCTGATAGTTGTTAGTCAGACATGGTAATATGGTGTCACCAATTTCCCCTTTAAAATGAAATGAAAATCGCTTATTATCACGAGTAGGCTTCAATGAAGTTACTGTGAAAAGCCCCTAGTTGCCACATTCCGGCACCTGTCCAGGGAGGCTGGTACGGGAATTGAACCGTGCTGCTGGCCTGCTTGGTCTGCTTGAAAAGCCAGCGATTTAGCCCAGTGAGCTAAACCAACCCCAGCTAAACCAGCTAAAATTCAGTTGTTGCGAATGGTCGATTAGTTTCAGTGCATAGACCCTTTCTATTTTGGGCATTATCTTTTGAAATGGTTGTGGGTCTGCCCAACTCAATATTTTATTTAGCAAATAGTTTGCTGAACGGGGCTGAGAAATGGCTGGATTAAATTGGTCTATCCTTTCTAGTCCAGAGGTAGAGGAGGTTCGAATACTCCTCTGAGCAGCAAGAAGTATTTGGGTCCCTACTCTACAATGTAGGTGGTAGGAGCCAAAGGGTTAAAGGCAGGAGGGCTCCTGCTTGAGGAGGCAGAGAACAAGGGGCTGTTGGGCTCTGGAGTAGGAAATATGGGGCCATGGCAGAAGGCAAGAGACAGGGGAGTCGCTGTTCCTGCTCCCTACCTCCCCCCCCCCCCCCCCCCCCTGCCCCCCAGGCTGGGGAAGCAGTTGGGTTCCTTGGAGTGGTAAGTGAGATGTTCTTGCTCTCCCCCTGTTCCTGCTTGAGTTGCAGCAGGCAGGTAGCTCCTGGGTGAAAGAGGCATGGTGCTACCTGCTGTTGGTCCTGCTCCCGGAGACAGGTGATCGTGGGCTCCTGCTCCTATTCCTGTAGCTGCTCTGAGCTGCAGAGGACAGGATGCAAGTGGATCCGTGTTGTCTGGGGGCAGTAGATACAAAGCCATCTGTTCTTCCTTTGCACCTGGTAGGCAGGAGGCAGTAGGTTGCTACACCTGCTCTTCTTCTGAGTGATGGAGGGGGTCTGGTAGAAGAACACCTCCCCTAGGTCCTCCTCCAAGCTGCAGTACAATCCAATTTTGTGCTCCTACTCCATGATTGTACCTCTTTTTTCGTGCCCTGTGCCATCAGCCCCTACTCTGAAATGCATGAGGCACTGACCAGGAAACAAAGGGCAAAAGACAGGGCACCGACCTACACAAGGGGCCCTAACCTCAGTCTGGCCCGACCAGCAGGAGAGCCCCATCTCCTGCCCCTGCTCCGACCTACGAAAAGCCCTAACTGCTGCTCCCGCATCAACCTACAGGGGGCCCTAACTACTGCCCCAGTGCCAACCTACAGGTGGCCCCAACTGCTGCCCCAGTGCCAACCTACAGGGGGCCCCAACTGCTGCCCCAGTGCCAACCTACTGGGGGGCCCCAATTGCTGCCCAGTGCCAACCTACAGGGGGCCCCATCTGCTGCCCCAGTGCCAACCTACTGGAGGGCTCCCAATTGCTGCCCTGTGCCATCGTACAGGGGACCATGAATGCTGCCCCGTGCCAACCTACAGGGGCGGCCCCAACTCCTGCCCCTACGCCAACCTGTAGGAGGATCCGTGCTCCTGCCCCTATACCAACCTGCAGGAGGATCCGTGCTCCTGCCCCTATACCAACCTGCAGGAGGATCCGTGCTCCTGCCCCAATACTAACCTGCAGGAGGATCCGTGCTCCTGCCCCAATTCTAACCTGCAGGAGGATCCGTGCTCCTGCCCCTGCGCCAACCTGCAGGAGGATCCATGCTCCTGCCCCTATACTAACCTGGAGGAGGATCCGTGCTCCTGCCCCTATACCAACCTGCAGGAGGATCCGTGCTCCTGCCCCTATACTAACCTGCAGGAGGATCCGTGCTCCTGCCCCTATACTAACCTGCAGGAGGATCCGTGCTCCTGCCCCTATACTAACCTGCAGGAGGATCCGTGCTCCTGCCCCTATGCCACCCTGCAGGAGGATCCGTGCTCCTGCCCCTATACTAACCTGCAGGAGGATCCGTGCTCCTGCCCCTATACTAACCTGCAGGAGGATCCGTGCTCCTGCCCCTATACCAACCTGCAGGAGGATCCGTGCTCCTGCCCCTATACCACCCTGCAGGAGGATCCGTGCTCCTGCCCCTATACCACCCTGCAGGAGGATCCGTGCTCCTGCCCCTATACTAACCTGCAGGAGGATCCGTGCTCCTGCCCCTATACTAACCTGCAGGAGGATCCGTGCTCCTGCCCCTATACTAACCTGCAGGAGGATCCGTGCTCCTGCCCCTATACTAACCTGCAGGAGGATCCGTGCTCCTGCCCCTATACCAACCTGCAGGAGGATCCGGGCTCCTGCCCCTATACCAACCTGCAGGAGGATCCGTGCTCCTGCCCCTGCGCCAACCTGCAGAAGGATCCGTGCTCCTGCCCCAATTCTAACCTGCAGGAGGATCCGTGCTCCTGCCCCTATACTAACCTGCAGGAGGATCCGTGCTCCTGCCCCTATACCAACCTGCAGGAGGATCCGTGCTCCTGCCCCTATACCAACCTGCAGGAGGATCCGTGCTCCTGCCCCTGCGCCAACCTGCAGGAGGATCCGTGCTCCTGCCCCTATACTAACCTGGAGGAGGATCCGTGCTCCTGCCCCTATACCAACCTGCAGGAGGATCCGTGCTCCTGCCCCTATATTAACCTGGAGGAGGATCCGTGCTCCTGCCCCTATACCAACCTGCAGGAGGATCCGTGCTCCTGCCCCTGCGCCAACCTGCAGGAGGATCCGTGCTCCTGCCCCTATACTAACCTGGAGGAGGATCCGTGCTCCTGCCCCTATACCAACCTGCAGGAGGATCCGTGCTCCTGCCCCTATACCAACCTGCAGGAGGATCCGTGCTCCTGCCCCTATACCAACCTGCAGGAGGATCCGTGCTCCTGCCCCTGCGCCAACCTGCAGGAGGATCCGTGCTCCTGCCCCTATACTAACCTGGAGGAGGATCCATGCTCCTGCCCCTGCGCCAACCTGCAGGAGGATCCGTGCTCCTGCCCCTATACTAACCTGCAGGAGGATCTGTGCTCCTGCCCCTATACTAACCTGCAGGAGGATCTGTGCTCCTGCCCCTATACTAACCTGGAGGAGGATCCGTGCTCCTGCCGCTGCGCCAACCTGAAGGAGGATCCGTGCTCCTGCCCCTATACCAACCTGCAGGAGGATCCGTGCTCCTGCCCCTATACTAACCTGCAGGAGGATCCGTGCTCCTGCCCCTATACTAACCTGCAGGAAGATCCGTGCTCCTGCCCCTATACCAACCTGCAGGAGGATCCGTGCTCCTGCCCCTATACCAACCTGCAGGAGGATCCGTGCTCCTGCCCCTATACCACCCTGCAGGAGGATCCGTGCTCCTGCCCCTATACCAACCTGCAGGAGGATCCGTGCTCCTGCCCCTATACTAACCTGCAGGAGGATCCGTGCTCCTGCCCCTATACTAACCTGCAGGAGGATCCGTGCTCCTGCCCCTATACTAACCTGCAGGAGGATCCGTGCTCCTGCCCCTATACCAACCTGCAGGAGGATCCGTGCTCCTGCCCCTATACTAACCTGCAGGAGGATCCATGCTCCTGCCCCAATTCTAACCTGCAGGAGGATCCGTGCTCCTGCCCCTATACCAACCTGCAGGAGGATCCGTGCTCCTGCCCCTATACTAACCTGCAGGAGGATCCGTGCTCCTGCCCCTATACTAACCTGCAGGAGGATCCGTGCTCCTACCCCTATACCAACCTGCAGGAGGATCCGTGCTCCTGCCCCTATACTAACCTGCAGGAGGATCCGTGCTCCTGCCCCTATACTAACCTGCAGGAGGATCCGTGCTCCTGCCCCTATACTAACCTGCAGGAGGATCCATGCTCCTGCCCCTGCGCCAACCTGCAGGAGGATCTGTGCTCCTGCCCCTATACGACCCTGCAGGAGGATCCGTGCTCCTACCCCTATACCAACCTGCAGGAGGATCCGTGCTCCTGCCCCTATACGACCCTGCAGGAGGATCCGTGCTCCTGCCCCTATACCAACCTGCAGGAGGATCCGTGCTCCTGCCCCTATACTAACCTGCAGGAGGATCTGTGCTCCTGCCCCTATACCAACCTGCAGGAGGATCCGTGCTCCTGCCCCTGCGCCAACCGGAAGGAGGATCCGTGCTCCTGCCCCTATACCAACCTGAAGGAGGATGCGTGCTCCTGCCGCTGCGCCAACCTGCAGGAGGATGCGTGCTCCTGCCGCTGCGCCAACCTACAGATGGACTCCAGCTCCTGCCTAACTCTAAGCTGCAAAGGTTCAGCCTTTACACAGCTACAGGTGGTATGGGGTTTGTGACAGGAGAGATCCAGTTTATGTCTCTATTCCTCCTCCAAGTTGCCTCCTGCCTATACTCCAAGCAGCAGGAGGCCTCATGTATGAGTGTCTCTGCTTCTGCTCTTGGCCCTGTATCCTGGTCCTTGACTTGCTCTGGTTCGTGGCCAGTCCTCCTTCTCCTCTATATAAAAACAAATTACTGTGGATGCTGGAATCTGAAACAAAAGAGAAAATGCTGGAAAGTCTCAGCAAGTCTGGCAGCATCTGTAGGGAGAGAAAAGAGCTAATGTTTCGAGTCTGATGACTCTTTGTCAAAGCCTTCTCCTCTTCCTGCCCATGCAATGTCTTCCATATTCTAACTTCTGTTTTTTCCAGGATGCAGATGGAGAAGCGTCCCAGAAAGCCAAGGCTTCTGCAAATGGTTCAGGATGAATGAAGACACTGAAGCATCCATCACTTTGGAGAACCTCTGAACACCAGAGTACATCTTTTCTCAGTTAAACAATGTCAAGACAACTCTGCCAATAGACACTGTGGAAGAGTAGTAATAACCCCTGTGGCAACCACTGCTTCTGTTTTGCACTTGGGGGTTTCAATTACACAGCTTGCCTCCCGATAACCTGGAGATGAATGCAACCAAAGGACACTCCTGAATGAGGACAGGCATAGTGATCATGGCAGGACTCTGTATGTAAACTATTTGTTTATCTTCATAGAGGACAGTCATTCTGCAAAGCAGAACGACACGTACACAATGTAGACCAGTGTTTCAGTTTTGTCTGCAGTATGGCATTAGTACTGGGAAAACACTCAACTGCACAGTCAGTAATATTTAGAATAGATTGTTTTCCAATGACCAATTGACACAATTGTATTGATAGCTTTTGTTGGCATTACTGCCAGTCCTAACAGCACGATATAATCACACTAACCGCACACTGGTGTCAGTGTGCCAACTTCTCATGGCCCCAGATCGATGTTCTGACAAAATGGGCTTCTTCCTATAGCCTTATAATTCGGACTGGGACTGCGTAGGTCAGATCCAAGAACATTATTTGAACATTTTTCTCTGGTGCTAAACATAGATTTCTGCTTGCCTGATACTGTTTGTGTTCATATTGGAACAGATCACCGGCACATGTTGTCCTTTCCTTACCCATTCAGAGGTTTAATCTCTCCTTGATACATGATTTAATTCAATTTTATAACCCTGCCTATCATGTTTGTAATCAGTTGTTTAGTTTTGTGAGTTTTCCAAGCTGAAATTTTGCTCTTCTGTTCATGGCCTCGGTTCTGTCAATGATCTGAATTGCAGTTCCAAAATGCAATATAAAGACTCTGGAAATGTTCAAACAAATTTTCATCAACAGCTGTATTTACTGGTTCTTTTACTTTTGTTTGTTTATTCCTGTTCGGTCTCTTTTCTAAAATAAAATGATTAAATTTATACCAGTGTTACTGCTCCAGTCACACGGTAAACACTTTGCCAGATTAAAAAAAAATAAATTTAGAGTACCCAATTATTTTTTCCAATTAAGGGGCAATTTAGCATAGCCAATCCACCTATCTTACACATCTTTGGGTTGTGGAGGTGAAACCCATGCAGACACGGGGAGAATGTGCAAACTCCTCACGGACAGTGACCCAGGGCCGGGATTCGAACCCGGGTCCTCAGCGGCGTAGGCAGCAATGCTAACCGCTGTGCCACCGTGCTGCCCCTACTTTGCCAGATTTCACAGATTAAATAAAGGACACCAAAATCATTAAGATATTCCATTCTAATGTTGTTAAAAGCAGAACGATAAATAAATATTGAGATTCCTCTTTGATGTCCTGACCCATAAATTCAGTGTTAGCAGCAGTCAGTGGTATTTTTAAAAATTAATTTTGGCATGTGGGTGTTGCTGACAAGGCCAGCATTTATTGTCCACCCTAGTTGCCCCTTGAGAAGATGGTGGTGAGTTGCCTTCTTGAACCACTGCAGTCCATGTGGTGTAGGTACACCCACAGTGCTGTTTGAGAGGGTGTGTACTGCATAAGCGACCCAAATTCGAGATTTACAACACCACCCTACAATCAAGCCCCTTGTGGTTTGTTAGTTGTTGGCTAGGAATGGAGACCACACGAACTGGGAGCCATTTAGCCCTGTGGACCTGCTCCACCATTTAATAAAATTGTGACTGATCTGATATCAGCTTCAAATCTGCATCCAGGCTACCCCCAATAACCCTTACCAAGAATCGAGCCACATCTGCCTTTGCTTCCATTGCCTTTTCAAAAACTCAAGACCCAGAGTGAAAAACAATTGTCCCCATCTCCATTTTAAATGGGTGATCCCTTATTTCTAAACAGTGATCCCCCCCACAGGAGGACACATCCACTCCGCATCCACCCTGTTAAGATCCCTCAGCATCTTGTATGTTTCAAACAATAGCATCAAACACCACATGTGCAGAAAACACTGCTCAACCTTTTCTATTCATACAAACTGGTGCTGTGATAAATTACATGTCAGATGCCTGCAACACCAGCCCTCGAAAACAGGGTCAGGTCAGATGGGATGTCTAAACTTCAAATAACTCAAACCTTATGCCCACCACCAATCATTTCTGGGTTTAACAGACCGAGGACAAAGAACAGGCAGCCAATCCACTCAGGAGGCAGGTTGACCGTTTGAATATTTTAATGAGGCTGGCCAGCTCGTCTCCCTGGTACAGGGAAACCTAACAACGGAAAGGACGAAGCATCTACACCCCTGCCTTCCTTCCCAGGATCACGTTCAGACCCCAATACACTGGTGGTGATGGGCTACTAAAGTATCTTTCTTTGCCCAGAATGTTGCTGGAGCAGCATCTGTGCAGCCAAATGGACAGCCTTGTAGCTGATGTAATACAGAGGCTTTGTCAATTCAAGAAGATGAACTGCTGACTGCAGAATACACAGTCTCTGATCTGCTTTAGGGGCCAAGGCATTTCTTGTCGTTTGTCGAGTTGGCCTTCTGGTCTATGATGCAGAGGTGAAATCAGCTACTGCTGCAGAGAATATCTGTCACTATCTAGTATGCAAAGACAGAGCAAATATTCTTCACTCAGTGAACCCTTTACTTTCAAAAAGTGGAAAGTAAACCTGCAATGAAAATCTCTCTTTCCAAAAGCCAGTTCATCTGTATTAGATTTTACTGGCCATATTTTCAAGTTTCAGGCTCCAGAATTCAGCGAGGAGAATGTCAATGTTCAAAGAAAAATCACAAGTGTCAGGTGAGAAGAACAATAAGGTCTAGTTTTATTTATTTATTTTTCAAATGTTTATTTTAAAAATAAATTTAAAGTGCGCAATTCTTTTTTTTCCCAATTAAGGGGCAATTTAGCATAGCCAGTCCACCTACCCTGCACATCTTTGGGTTGTGGGGGTGAGACCCACACAGACACAGGGAAAATGTGCAAACTCCACACGGACAGTGTGGAGCAAAATACCATGCTGCAAAGTACACACCCATGCATTTTATTTATACTGCCAATAATTCCAAGGAGGAGGAGATGTGAGACAAATGGCATTCTGGGTCCATTACAGGCTTGTCCCATGTGAACTTTCATCATAAATTCAAATCAACATTTTAGCACATGCCTGTGTGAGTTCTGCACATCAGCCATCATAGTCTGAAAGCATTTTGCCCAATTATCTCTGAAGTCTGTGCTTGATTTGGATTTTGTTTATTGTCACATGTACCGAGGCACAGTGAAAAATACTTTTCTGCGAGCAGCTCAACAGGTCATTAAGTACATGGGAAGAAAAGGAAATAAAAGAAAATACATAATAGAGCAACACAAGGTACACAATGTAACTACGTAATACCGGCATCGGGTGAAGCATACAGGGGTGTAGTGTTAATGAGATCAGGCCATAAGAGGGTCGTTTAGGAGTCTGGTAGCAGCAGGGAAGAAGCTGTTTTTGAGTCTGTTCGTGCTTGTTCTCAGACTTTTGTATCTCCTGCCCGATGGAGGAAGTTGGAAGAGTGAGTAAGCTGGATGGGAGGGGTCTTTGATTATGCTGCCCGCTTTCCCCAGGCAACGGGAGGTGTAGATGGAGTCAGGTTTGTGCGATGGACTGGGCCGTGTTCACGACTCACTGAAGTTTCTTGCGGTCTTGGATCGAGCAGTTGCCATACCAGGCTGTGATGCAGCCTGATAGGATGCTTTCTATGGTGCATCTATAAAAGTTGGTAAGGGTTAATGTGGACATGCCGAATTTCTTTAGTTTCCTGAGGAAGTATAGGCGCTGTTGTGCTTTCTTGGTGGTAGCGTCGACGTGATTGGACCAGGACAGATTTTTGGAGATGTGCACCCCCAAGGAATTTGAAACTGCTAACCATCTCCACCTCGGCCCCATTGATGTTGACAGATGTGCGTATAGTACTTTGCTTTCTGAAGTCAATGACCAGCTCTTTAGTTTTGCTGGCACTGAGGGATAGATTGTTGTCGCTGTACCACTCCACTAGGTTCTCTATCTGCCTCCTGTATTCTACTCGTCGTTATTCGAGATCCGGTCCACTATGGTCGCATTGTCAGCAAACTTGTAGATGGAGTTGGAACCAGGTTTTGCCACGCAGTCGTGTGTGTACAGGGAGTAGAGTAGGGGGTTAAGTACGCAGCCTTGCGGGGCTCCGGTATTGAGGATTATTGTGGAGGTGTTGATGTTTATTCTTACTGACTGTGGTCTGTGGGTCAGAAAGTCGAGGATCCAGTTGCAGAGTGGGGAGCCAAGTCCTAGGTTTTGGAGCTTTGATATGAGCTTGGCTGGGATTATGGTGTTGAAGGCGGAGCTGTAGTCAATAATTAGGAGTCTGTTGTGGGTTGTGATTCCTTGTGGAAGTTGGTAAGAAAAATATATGTTAACCTTCTGTACTGTAAATTTTATGATTCTATACATGAAAATGGATTTACTGACACAGCAAATTGGAGATTGGAACTTGTGTGTGGAAATATTTGTTTTCGTTAGTGCTGCATGTGCATTGGCCACAAGGGGGCAGCAGTGATCCTAGCTCACAATAATATCTGAACGCATCATCACTGACATGTCCAATTTATCTTTTTGGATAAATTGAAAGTACCCAATTGTTTTTTCCCAATTAAAGGGCAATTTAGCATGGCCAATTCACCTACCCTACACATCTTTGAGTTGTGGGGTTTGACCCGTGCGAACACGGGAGAATGTGCAAACTCCACACGGAAAGTGACTTGGGGCCGGGGTTGAACCCGGGTCCTCGGCACTGTGAGGCAGCAGTGCTAACCACTGCACCACTGTGTTGCCGAGACATGTTCAATTTACATCCCTTACCTGCAGTCTCACCATCAGCAACTCCAAGCACAAGGGATGAAATCCTTGGGATAGTAGTAAAGGCACCATGGTTACTTCCACCCTCAGCACTTCTTGTCCAACCACCTGAAGGCATTAAGGCCGAACAGCAGGTTTTGCCAAGATCCAATTCTCAACATTGAAATTAGAGCTGATGAAACATCCCGACCAATTGACAGGGAATCCTCAGCTGAGAATAAAGAATCTTTTATGTACAGAGGGTGGAGTCTTTGCAGTAAACTGATGCAAAATAGTGGAATCTGGGTCATTGTCAGAATCTGCAGGCTGGACAAATCAGGTAACCAAAGAGTTAGAAACTAAACGAGTGTAAATTAGAAGCATCGGTGACTAAATTCTCGAGGTGAGGGCAGAAGTCGCCAATGAAATGGAAGGGATCGGAGTAGGATTGGAACAGTTATAAACACAAAAAAGAGACAAGTGACAGATATCGCCAAGACTCTCACAAAATGTGTATTCTTTTATCTGGAAGAAGTGAAGTTAAGTAGAATTTTCTTTCCCAGCTAGGATGAACAGGGATTTGGAGGGAATTTCTTGACTTGCTGTTGATCTAATGTCTCAGTATTTCAATGCTACACCATCGACATAACTATTTTAGCAAATTAGCATATTTAGCACAGTGATTAGCACTGTTGCTTCACAGCTCCAGAGACCTGGGTTCGATTCCTGGCTTGGGTCACTGTCTGCACGTTCTCACTGTGTTTGCATGGGTTCCTTCCGGGTACTCCGACTTCCTCCCACGAGTTCCGAAAGACGGGCTGTTAGGTAATTTGGACATTTTGAATTCTCCCTCGGTGTACCCGAACAGGCGCCAGAATGTGGCGACTAGGGGATTTTCATAGTAACGCCATTGCAGTGTTAATGTGAGCCTACATGTGACATGAATAAAGATTATTATTATTATTTACTTGTTTAAATCTTGACTTCCGAAGCATCTAAAGTTTGTTGGAGACAGTTCTATAGGCTTTAGTTCTGTTCAGACAGCCAGCATTTAGGTCTTAGTTTGTACATTGAGGGTGTGCCAAAGATGGCTCCACATTCACCCAGTGTCCAGCCAAGGTGAAATTTAAAAAAAAATTTAGAGTACCCAATTCATTTTTTCCAATAAGGGGCATTGCCAATCCACCTACTCTGCACATCTTTGGGTTGTGGGGCGAAACCCACGCAAACACGGGAAGAATGTGCAAATCCACACGGACAGTGACCCAGAGCCGGGATCGAACCTGGGACCTCGGCACCGTGAAGCAACAGGGCTAACCCACTGCGTCACCGTGCTGCCCAGCAAGGTGAAATTAACATTCTTGCCACCAGTGGCAGGCAATGACTATCTCTAACAAGTGACAATCTAACCATCTCCCTTAAAGTTCAAAAGCATGACCATCACTAAATTCCCCATCATCAACCTCATGGAAATCATTATTGACCAGTAACCTAACTGGACCAACCATAGAAATACTGTGGCTACAAGACAGAGACTGGCAAATCTCACCTCCTGACTCCTCAACTCAGGCACTTATCAAGAGTGTGATGGAATACTCTCAATTTCCTGGACGAGTGTGGCTCGAACAAATCTCAAGAAACTCAACACCATCCAGGATAAAACAACACTCTTCCTCGGCTCATCATCCACCACCGTATATATTTACTTTCTCTGTGTTATGGCGCTGAGGACCCAGGTTCGATCCCGGCTCTGGGTCACTGTCCGTGTGGAGTTTGCACATTCTCCCAGTGTCTGCGTGAGTCTCACCCCCACAACCCAAAAGATGAGCAGGGTTGTTGAATTGCCCCTTAATTGGAAACAAAAGAATTGGGTACTCTAAATTAAAAAATATATATAGTTATTCCCTCCACCAACGTCACACAATGTTGGCAGCAGTGTGTACCCTCTACAAGATGCAGTGTCGTAACTCGCAAAGCTTCTTTTATCATCACCTTCTAAACCCGGGATCTCTGCCACCTGGAAGGACAGGGGCAACCGGTACATTGGAACATTACCACCTGCAAGTTTCCCTCCAAGCCACACATCACCCTGATTTGGAAATATATTGCTGCGCCTGGGTCAAAATCCAAAACAAAAAAAGCAGATCCCTCCTAGGATATTGTCAATTGACAGTCCTCATTTTGGGGACTAGCAAATATATGAGGAGATAATTAATTTGATCACTTGCATGACAAACACCCTACTTACAAATTCATTTTCACAAGAGGAAAATGTACAGAATCTATTTGTATTTCAGCTAATCATTCTGTCCAATGGATCTGAACAAGCTGCTTTAACCAGCAAACTATTGGATTGAGGGTTCAAAAGAAGATGATGTCATGTGAGAGTACCTTTGGGAAATGGATGTTTATTACTGCAGTGATGTCAGAGAGTGGGTGGAGCTGGGCTGCCTGTCAGCTTTTTATTTTCGTTTTAGGCTGTTTGCTGCAGGGTGTGTTTTAGTTTAGTTTTCAGAGCTGGATAGCTGCAGTCACAGCCAGAAGGTGTATTAGAGTCTCTCTCTCTAATCTAAAGACTGTAAATCAATCCTGGTGATTTAAAACTAATAACTGCTCTTACTCGTGACTTTAACCTGATGTTCTTCTGCTGAAAGTTTTTTTAAAAAGTCTTCTGGATGTTAAAAGGACAGCTTACAAATTACTTAGTGTTGTATTCTTTGGGGGTTGTATTTGAATTAATGGTTGCTAAGATGGTCACTGTATGTTTTAAAAAGGTTAACTTGAGTTCATAGAATAAACATTGTTTTGCTTTAAAAAATACTTTTCCATTTCTGCTGTACCACAGCTGTAGAGTGGGCCGTGTGCTCCCCATACCACAATCTATTAAAAGTTGTGGGTCAGGTGAACTCCATGATTCACTTTGGGGTTCTCTAAACCCTGGCCCATAACAGTGAACTGGATTATTTTGCTGAATGTAGCAACATCAAACAAAGCAACATGACAGAGAACATGTTCAGTAACTAGTCGGTGCCATGGCACAGTGTGATCAGACGTTTACCCATCTGGTGTTTTATGCTCGTTGCTGTGTACTTCAACATACGTATTAAAAGTGAGTCTGAATCATATTAAATAGTGAAAAGCTACAATCGGTACAAATCGAAGAACAGAAAATGCTGAAAGCAGCCAGATCTTTCAGTGGCGATGAAGAAATCAGGGCCGGGATTCTCCAATAATGGGGCTATGTCTCCATGCCCGCCAGAAAACGGGCGCAAATCACTCAGGACTTTTTTCTAAAAGTCTCGGGGTAATTCTCCTTTTTTAAAGGGCTTGCAGGACCCCGGCGTGCGCTGCGGAGCTCCTGCGGAACATGGCCCCGTGGAACATGGCGGACCCGCACAGCGGGCCGGCGCAGTAGAAGGTAGGCCCCCCCAGATTGCGTGCATCCGCCGATCGATTGGCCCTCGATCGCGGGCCTGGCCGTCGTGGAAACTGATCCCCCCCCCTCCCCCAAACAGGACGGCCCCCGCAGCAGCGACGCTGAGCTCCTGCCGGGTGGAACCACACGCGAAACACGTCGGTGGGAACTCGGCCGGTCGACCACGGAGAATCGCCACGGGGGTCTCTTTCAATGGCCCCCGACCGGCACCATGTCGACCATGTACACGCGGCTGGTGGCCAGGGAATCGGGCAAAGGCGTCGCGGGTCTGACCCTCCATTCTCCGCCTCCGCGCCAGGCGCGATTGCGGCCTGGGGGCTCCGGGAATCCCAGCCCAGATTCTTAATGAATGCCTTGACTACATGAAAACTGTCAACACTGAAACAACCAAAAAAGGATGGGCGGCAGGGACACGGGTTCAATTCTGACCTGTGACTGTCTGTGCGAAGTCTGCACTTTCTCCCTGTGTCTGCATAAGTTTCCTCCGGGTGCTCCAGTTTCCTCCCACAGTCCAAAGATGTGCAGGTTAGGTGGATTGGCATTGTTAAATTGCCTCGTGGTGTCCACTGTGCAGTTAGCTTCAGGGGTTATCGGGATAGGGCAGGGAATTGGGCTTGGGAGGAGTGCTCTTTCAGAGGTTTGGCGCAGACTTGATGCGCTAAATGGTCTCAAAGAACAAAGAAAAGTACAGCACAGGAACAGGCCCTTCGGCCCTCCAAGCCGGCGCTGTCCATGCTGCCTGTCTAACCTAAAACCTTCTACACTTCCAGAGTCCGTATTCCTCTATTCCCATACTATTCAGGTATTTGTCAAGGCACCCCCTTAAACGTCACTATCGTACCTGCTCCTGACTCTACCAATCCCAACATCCCTATCATACACCCTGTCTTATCCCTGGCCTGCCATACTCTTCTGCTTTTGCACCTAATCCCCATATTCCTCAATTCCCTCAGAGGTCAAAAATCTGTCTCAGCCTCATTGAATGTGTTCCATGTTGGAGCTTCCACAGTGCTCTGCAGTTGAGAATTCCCAAGAATTATAAGCATCCACCTCTCGGTTCTGAACGACTGACCCTTCATCCCAAATACCCAGCTGGGGGAAACAACCTCTCAGTTTTTGTCCTGGCAAGATTTTCAGAGTCTTATAGGTGCACTGACAGATCACAGATCATGTGGTAGCATGGTAGCATGGTGGTTAGCATAAATGCTTCACAGCTCCAGGGTCCCAGGTTCGACTCCCGGCTGGGTCACTGTCTGTGCGGAGTCTGCACGTCCTCCCCGTGTGTGCGTGGGTTTCCTCCGGGTGCTCCGGTTTCCTCCCACAGTCCAAAGATGTGCGGGTTAGGTGGATTGGCCATGCTAAATTGCCCGTATTGTCCTAAAAAGTAAGGTTAGGGGGGGGGGGTTGTTGGGTTACGGGTATAGGGTGGATACGTGGGCTTGAGTAGGGTGATCATGGCTCGGCACAACATCGAGGGCCGAAGGGCCTGTTCTGTGCTGTACTGTTCTATGTTACACAAGCTGGAATCACTCAGGCCGCAGCTAGAGAATGGACAGACGAATTGACATCATCGTCCATTCCTCAGAAGTGGCAGATTAATCACACCCAAGTACACAGTAATCTCCCCTTTCCTTCCTTATGTGGCAAAAAAAAGACAAATATAAAAAGCCAGCAAAGAAATGTGGAACGCCAGTGAACTGGGAAAGATACAAATTGCACCAATGGAACAAAGCAAAGTGGTGAGAGGTGGAAAACCACCACAATAGAATTTACACGGACAGTAAATATTGAATATATTAAGGGAAAGAGTGGAAAAGGGGAATATAAATTCAGTAAAGACAGGCAAGGCCTTCCATCTGAGTCCCACTCCAAACACTGAAGTGCAAAATACAGGCTCACACTGTCAGAGGCGCTATCTTTCTCAAGGGATGTCAAACTGAGGTTCTGTCTGTCCTCACAGGTGGACCTCCAAGTGTCCAGGTCACCATCCAAAGCTCGGCCAGGGAGTTAACCCCAATGTCCGAACCAATGTTTATCCCTCAGTCAATATCAAACTTTGACCCAGAAGCAGTGAGAGTAAGGAAAATTACTTTAAAATACCTGGGAGTGTCAGGAACTGTTTTTGGAAATGTTTGAAAAGGACTTTGAAGATTTGTATCAGTTGTAAAGAAATGAATTGGAACTTTTCGGATAATAAGAAATACTCATCCATGTGACCTGGTGACTCTTGACCTGGAAGCTGTGCAAACAGGAAAGGAAGTTAAAATACGGGGGTCGTATGGCACACAGAAAGATAAGCAGAGGAAGACTTATGCAAGGAGGTCTGCCCTACAGGGAAAATAGCCGGTCCCCTCTTTACATGGAAGCTGCTGCCTTGAGAACTGGACAAGTCCTTGAAGGAAAGGGACTGGAACACTGCTTGGAAGAACTGCGTAGCTGAAACATGGACCGATAGGCATTGTGGGTCAGCTACTATATCACTGAGATGGTCTCTGTTATACCTACTGGTCCATATACCGGTTTTACATTTCCTGATAATTTACGTTCATTCTGATTTGTGCTCAGATAAATGTCACAGAAGTGAAATCTTATTGGTAATTTCTTCATTTGCCAGGGATGGGGTGGTGGAGGTTTGTTGGATAAATGTTATTACTTAGGTTTATGGATCTGCATAAATAGCCTTTGGAATCTTTCTATGTGCAAATTGGCTATCGTGTTCCCAACATTACAACAGTAAATTTATTTTAATAGAGCCCTTCATTTGATGTAACACACTCTGGGATTGTGGTTGAGGTTGTGAAACATCTGCGTAAATGCAAGTCCATTCTTTTACTTTCTTAAATGGCAGATGTGTTAAGTTAAGACTTTGCATCCTTCTTTTGCAGTGAAGGGAGAGGACAAAATAACCGTGGTACAAGGAAACCTAAAAACAGGATGAGCTTAGTGGATTTAACTTAAATACATAATGGTTTCCGGGCTGAAATCAAAAGAATCAAATCGGGTAATTGTAAATGTATTATTAGCCTTAGTTTTGTCAAGCTCGCTCTAGATTCAGGAATTGAAATTGAAAATTGCAAATGTCAGTCCATCAGTTGAGCAGGGAGGAAGGGGGGAATAAAATAGGTGACTGCAGACCCATCAGTTTGACATCTATTGTGAGGAATTAATTGGACAGTGAGACTGTGCGATGAGAGAGACTGAGCTTCTTAAAAATAAATATAGAAAACACAATTATTTTTTTCCAATTAAGGGGCAATTTAGTCTGTCCAATCCACCTCACCTGCACGTCCTTTTGGGTTGTGGGGGCGAAACCCACGCAGACACAGGGAGAACGTGCAAACTCCACACGAACAGTGACCCAGAGCCGGGATCGAACCTGAGACCTCGGCGTCGTGAGGCAGCAGTGCTAACCCCGAGAGAGACTGAGCTGACGGGAGAGTCATTTTTACAGTATGGATTTTTAATTTAACAATTTGTAATTTTAATTTAATTTAATCTTTTGTAAATTTTAATGTTAAAATTAAAATTTTAAAATAAAATTAAAAATTTATTCAGGGTTGGTCATGTCTGACAAATCTTGTTGACTTCTTTCTGAGGAAGTCACCAGCTCATAGATTATATGGGGAATATCTATGGATAGTGCTCACATGGACTTTAAGAAGGTTTCTGACATGTTTCCACACAGGAGATTATTAGCAAAAACAAAGGTGCAACAATTGGAGGAAACCTTGTTATGGGTGTGTGTGTGTGTGCATGCATGTGTTTGAGTGCATACATGTGTGTGTGCGCATGTGTGGATATGCATGTGTGTCGAAGAGACAGAGGGGTGTGACAAATGATCGCCTTCCCAGTGATCTGTACTGGTGCCTTGTTTTTTTTAACCACATCTAGAAATGATTTGGATGAACATCCTAAAGTGCTCGATTTTCAGGGGAGTGTAGTCACTTGTAATATCGCAAATGCAACAGCCAATTTGCATACAGCAAGATTCCACAATCAACAATGAGAAGATAATCTATTTTGTGTCACGTTCATTGAGGGATAAATATCAACCAAGGCAGGAGGCAGAACTCCTGTGATCTTCTTTCAAATTAGGGTCTCTCACATCCACCAGGGATTGTTCATGCTAAAGTCTCTGGAGTACTCAATTTGCCAAGGCTGAGAATTCACAGGTCCTTCTCCCTCCACCGCGGCTGCCGGACCTGCTCTATTTGTTTTCATTTCAGATTGTCAGCAGCTGCAGTATTTTGCTTTGAGTGCGACATACTCTGTGCTGTTCCTCACTTAAGCATTTGACATCTTGCTACAAGCATTCAGGATCGGCGGCACAGGTCTTGTGAACCGGAACCCTTACGGAGGCACAACACCTCATCTGAAGACCGTTTCTTGAAAATGGGGCCATCCCATCACCTCCTGAAAGATATTTGTGTCCTCACTCCAAATAGATTAACTCCACTCTGAAACATTTTTTTTTCTATAAATTTAGTGCACCCAATTCATTATTTTCCATTTAAGGGGTAGTTCAGCATGACCAATCCACCTAACCTGCCCATCTTTAGGTTGTGGGAGTGAGACCCACGCAAACACGGGGAGAATGTGCAAACTCCACACGGACAGTGACCCAAGGCCAGGATTCGAACCCGGGTCCTTAGCGCCGTAGTCCCAGTGCTAACCATTGCGCCTCCGTGCTGCCCCTCGTCCCATGTTTTTACCGGACCTCTCACCTCCTCTATCCCATCTTTCTCAGCCTCATGCCTCATCCTCCTTCCATCCGCCCGTGCCCCCCAACCCCCTCAAACCTGCGTCAACCTCCTGCGATGCAACAGCAAGACTCTGAACCTGCCTTACTCAAACAGGAAGTTTCTCTCGACTCAGGGAACTGAGAACTAAACAAGCCTAAACCACTATCATCATCTTTGGCAGCTTTATAATTAGAGAACAAATTCAGCAAAACAGCACTCACTGAGTTTAACACTGTTTCACAATGACACACAAATATAACCTCAATGGCAGGCATTGCGAGAGGAGCTATGTTGACAAGATATATCTGTTCAGAGGACAGGGGAACAGCCAGTTATCAGGAGTTGGGAAAGGGGCTGGGAAGCTGCCAAAAGGGATGGGTTTCCTAGAAGCACCTGAAGCTGAGGAAGGCTAAAACAAGAGGGGTGGGATTCTCCTCTATCCGGCGGGGAGGGCCGTACCGGCTCCGTGGAGTGGCGTGAACCACATCCGGCATCGGGCTGCCCGGAGGTGCAGAGAGGCCGGTGCCGACGGGGTTTGCACCGCGCTAGCGAGCGTCGAAGGGCCTCCGCCGACCGGCACGAGTTAGCGCATGCGCAGGAGTGCCAGCGTGTGCTGGCGTCATCCCAGCGCATGCTCAGACGGGTTCTTCTCTGCACCGGCCATGGCGGAGGTTGACAGCAGCCGGCGCGGAGGGAAAGAGTGGCCCCACGGCACAGGCCTGTCCGCGGATCGGTGGCCCCAATCGCAGGGAAGGCCACCTTGGGGGCACCCCCCCCCCCCTCTCCCGAGCACTCTGCAAGCCGCCCGCAGAGCCAGGTCCTGCTGGTTTGATTTACGCTGGCGGGGCGGGCCGAAAACGGGCAGCCGCTCGGCCCATTGCGGGGCAGAGAATCACCGGCGGGGGGGGGGGGGGCTGCTGCTCCCGACCGGCATGACCCGATTCCCGTCCCCGCCGAAAAACCCGCACCGGAGAATTCGGCAGCCGGCGGCGGGGCGGGATTCATCCGGCAGGGGGTCGGAGAATCTCGCCCGAGGTCTTGGAAGGGTTACTTGTAGGCCCAGGAGAGCTGATGATTCCAAGATGCCATTTGACGAGAAGGTTGATAAATCATGCCCAACATACTTTCTGTGAGATTCCATCACAGAGTTGAGTTATTGCTCTTCATTTCCCCAACTGCTATCACAGCAACAGCACACAGTTTAACACAACAAATGCTGGAATCCCACTCGCTATGGGGTGTGGAGGATGGGCAGCTGAGTGTAATTAAATGCTTACCATAAGCCCATGTAGACTCTATTAGCCACATGGTTATCCATCAAACTCAGAAATGTCAGTTCAACAAGCGGATAGCATCTGGTTTCTACATTTAATCTAAGTTATAGAATCCCCCAGGGACCCAAATATTATTTGTGCAATGAAATTACAGCGATTAACTATTTCTTGTGTCACCCAAATTGACAAGTGGGGTCAGTGTGATCACTTGATGTTTGGATACAAACACATGAATAAATCTAGATCACTCTATATAAATTCATATAGCAGAGCCAGAAACACAGAATAACTGATATCTGGGAGATACATCAATACATATAGCACAGCCAGAGACACAGAGTAACTGATATCTGGGAGATACATCAATACATAGGGAACAGCCAGAGACACAGAGTAACTGATATCTGGGAGATCCATCAATACATATAGCACAGCCAGAGACACAGAGTAACTGATATCTGGGAGATACATCAATACATATAGCACAGCCAGAGACACAGAGTAACTGATATCTGGGAGATACATCAATACATATAGCACAGCCAGAGACACAGAGTAACTGATATCTGGGAGATACATCAATACATCGAGCACAGCCAGAGACACAGAGTAACTGATATCTGGGAGATCCATCAATACATAGGGAACAGCCAGAGACACAGAGTAACTGATATCTGGGAGATACATCAATACATATAGCACAGCCAGAGACACAGAGTAACTGATATCTGGGAGATACATCAATACATATAGCACAGCCAGAGACACAGAGTAACTGATATCTGGGAGATCCATCAATACATAGGGAACAGCCAGAGACACAGAGTAACTGATATCTGGGAGATACATCAATACATCGAGCACAGCCAGAGACACAGAGTAACTGATATCTGGGAGATACATCAATACATCGAGCACAGCCAGAGACACAGAGTAATTGATATCTGGGAGATACATCAATACATAGGGAACAGCCAGAGGCACAGAGTAACTGATATCTGGGAGATACATCAATACATAGAGCAGAGCCAGAGACACAGAGTAACTGATATCTGGGAGATACATCAATACATCGAGCACAGCCAGAGACACAGAGTAATTGATATCTGGGAGATACATCAATACATAGAGCAGAGCCAGAGATACAGAGTAACTGATATCCAGGAGAGAAATGGGTTCCTCTGATGTTCTGCATTTTTAGGTGTGTGCTTATACTTTTAATTTTCCCAGTGACAATATTTTACACATGCAGGGATGACACAGTAGTTAGCACTGCTGCTTGAAGTTAAGAATATGCTAACTTGCAGCGAGTCCCGTTCTCCTGATTTACTTTGATTCCAGTCCAAGCAGATCTTCATTAAAAAATTTCCATCCTTGCTTTCAAATCCCTCCATGGCTTTGACCCGATCCTATCTCAGTCTACTCCTGCAGCCCTCTGCAACTCTCCAACGTCTCTGCATTCCTCCAATTCTGGCATCTTGAACATACCCCATTTCCTTTGTTCCAGCATTGACTGCTGTGCCTTTAGTTTTCAAAGCCCCTTTGCAACCCCTTTCAGAACCTCTTGGTCCCTCTACCCAGCTCTCCTGCTTGAAGACACACAGAACCTACTTTTGTCATTTTTTGTTCATCTGCCCTGATAACAAAACGTGGTTTTCCATCTGATCACTGTCCTGGGGGTATCCTTTATTAAACGTGTTACATATAACTGCATATTCTTGCATGTGTCCTTGTATGTGTGAAGCATCTTCAGTTGTTTTCTATGGCTGTTGGGTGATCTCATGCAGCCAATTGTTTCTCTGTGGTGTGATGGATGGTGAAGCAGAATTTGGAACTAATATCCTGGGTTGCTGATTCAAAATCCAGGCTGGAGATCTCGCTCCCTTCCCCCCACGTTGACACACGCCACAGAACCCATCAGTGGCTCAGGATCGCACACTGCCTCCTTTAGTTTCCCCCAAATCAATTTATTTGGGTTTTTTTGTCCCTCACTTCATTGGTTTCTTTTTAGCAACTCAAGAGTCCCACGCGAGAGACTTGAATGCACAGTTTAGGCTGATACTTAAGTGCCAGGACTGAGGGGGCGCTGCAGTGTCAGAGATGCTTTCTTTCAGATTAGATGTTAAAGCTATGGTCCATCTTCCTTCTCAGATATAATGGCAATTTTTAAAGTAAGAGTTGGTAAGTTCTCCCTCAGCTCCTGCCAACAGTTATTCCTCAACCAATGTCACTAACATAACACAAACGGTACTTGTCACCTTCTTTCAAGAAGGGTGTAAATACTTTGAAACCAGGTCAAAGATTTACTGAACTACGACCTGGAATGGGTGGGTTGACCTTTGAGGAAAGGTTACACAGGCTAGGCTTGTATCCACTGGAGTTCAGAAGAGTACGGGGTAATTTTTTAAAAAAATTCTTTTTTTCTGTTTAAAATTTAGAGTGCCCAATTCATTTTATCCAATTAAGGGGCAATTTAGCGTGGCCAATCCGCCTACCCTGCACATCTTTGCATTGTGGGGGGTGAAACGCACGCAGACACGGGGAGAAAGTGCAAACTCCATACGGACAGTGACCCAGGGCCGGGATTCAAACCCGGGTCCTCAGCGCCGTAGGCAGCAATGCTAACCCACTGCGCCTGAGTAAGAGGTGATTTGATTGAAATGTATATTGTGCTGAGCTGTATTGACAGGCTGTTTCCTCTTGTCGGAGAATCTAGAACTGAGGGGTGGAGGGTGGTCACTATTTAAAAATAAGGGGTCGCTTATTTAAGACAGAGATGTGGAGGTTTCCCTCTCTCAGGCTGGTGAGTCTCTGGAACTCTCTTCCTCATACGGCCGTGGAAGCAGAATCCTTGAATACTTTTAAGGCAGAGCTGGATAGCTTCTTGATTAACAAGGGGGTGAAACATAATGGCCGGTGGCGCGTAGGAGAATCCCTGGGGGCGCAACCGTCTTCCCCATTCTCTGCCACCGATTCTCGGGCGTTCGTGGGATTCCCGCGCGCCGGTCGGGGGCCGTTGATAGCGCTCCCCCCCCCCAACCAATTCTCCGGGCCCTGACTGGCCGAGTCCCGCCGGCGTGGATTACTCACCTCACACACGGTGGGACCTGGAAGGTGAGTCTGTGGGGGCCGTCCTGGAGGGGGGTGGGGGATCCAACCCCGTGGGGGGAGCACGGTGGCCTGACCCGCGATTGGTGCCTACCGATCGACGGGCGGGTTGGTTCCGTGGGGGCCTGTTTTACTCTGCGCCGGGCCCCTGTCGGGCTCCACCATATTGCCCGGGGTCCGTTGCGGAGAAGGGAACTGGGACTACAGCACTGTGGACCCGGGTTCGAATCTCGGCCTTGGGTCACTGTCCGTTTGGAGTTTGCACATTCTCCCCGTGTCTGCGTGGGTCTCAACCCCACAACCCAAAGATGTGCAGGTTAGGTGGATTGGCCACGCTAAATTGCCCCATAATTAGGAAAAAAATAATACCTGGGTACTCTAAATTTATTTGAAAAAAATGAACCCATGCCTGTCCAACCAAACCGGGTGCTCTGGTTTCCTCCCACAAATCTCGAAAGTCGTGCTTGTCAGGTGAATTGGACATTCTGAATTCTCCCTCTGTGTACCCGAACAGGCGCCAGAATGTGGCGACTGGGGGATTTTCACAGTAACTTTATTGCAGTGTTAATGTAAGCCTACTTGTGACACTAATACAGATTATTATAATAATATTGGCTTGTCGGGTTAACTGGAACCCAAGCTGGATCATTTCTAATCTTGGGTCACAAATGTTTCCGTTGTGGGTTCCAATGCTACTCAACTCTGCAATTTTCTGCACTCAAATTCAGGTGCTGATCTGACTGGTAAACAGCAGAGCACAAGGGCAAACATTGGGCCACAGAAAGTCCACCCCCAGTTACATCATGTCAGGCGGAAAATAAAATGCTTCTGATAATCAGTTTCCCACAGCTGTACAGTGAGTGTCCCGTGCACTACAGTTCGCTGACCGCTGCAACAGGTCCACAGTAGACGCCATCTCCATGACCCTGCACTCTACCCTGGAACACCTCGATAACAAAGACATCTATGTCAGACTCCTATTTATCGACTACAGCTCAGCCTTCAACACCATCGTTCCTACGAAACCCATCTCCAAACTCCGTGGCCTTGGCCTCGGCTCCTCCCTCTGCGACTGGATCCTGAACTTTCTAACCCACAGGCCACAATCAGTAAAGATAGGCAACAACACCTCTTCCACGATCATCCTCAACACCGGTGCCCCACAAGGTTGTGTCCTCAGCCCCGTACTATACCCCTTATACATCTATGACTGTGTGGCCAAATTCCCCTCCAACTCGATTTTTAAATTTGCTGATGACACCACAGTAGTGGGTCGGATTTCAAACAATGATGAGACAGAGTATAGGAATGAGATAGAGAATCTGGTGAACTGGTGCGACGACAATAATCTCTCCCTCAATGTCAACAAAACTAAGGAGATTATCATCGACTTCAGGAAGCATAGTGGAGAACATGCCCCAGTCTACATCAATGGGAACGAAGTAGAAAGTGTCAAGAGCTTAAAGTTTTTAGGTGTACAGATCATCAACAGCCTGTCCTCATCCCCCCATGCTGACACTATAGTTAAGAAAGCCCACCAATGACTCTACTTTCTCAGAAGAGTAAGGAAATTTGGCATGTTAGCTATGACCCTCACCAACTTCTACAGATGCACCATAGAAAGCATTCTTTCTGGTTGTATCACAGCTTGGTATGGAGCCTGCTCTGCCCAAGACGGCAGGAAACTACAAAAGGTTGTGAATGTAGCCCAGTCCATCACGCAAACCAGCCTCCCATCCATTGACTCTGTCTATAATTCCCGCTGCCTCAGAAAGGCAGCCAGCATAATTAAGGACCCCACGCACCCCTGACATACTCTCCCACCTTCTTCCGTCAGGAAAAATATACCAAAGTTTGAGGTCACGTACCAACCGACTCAAGAACAGCTTCTTCCCTACTGCCATCAGACTTTAGAATGGACCTCCCTCGTATTAAGTTGATCTTTTCTCTATATCTTGCTATAACTGTAACATTATATTCTGCAGTCTCTCCTTCCTTCCCTATGTACGGTATGCATTGTTGGTACAGCATGCAAGAAACAATACTTTTCACTGTATACTAATACATGTGACAATAATAAATCAAATCAAATCAAACTGTGCAGTCAGTTGCATGAGCTGAAGGTGAGCGTGTGTGCTTTGTGCTAGCAGCTATGTGCCACCAGATGGTGGTCATGCTACATGAAAACAGTTCAGGAGGAGATCATCATCTCCCTTTGGAACAATTGCAGCCCCCACCCTCGGTCTCTGCCTCTCTCTTCCGATTTGCCTGGTGTTTTTCCCCCCGAAATACCACAGATCAAGATGCATTGTTTCCGGCTCCTTCTATTGTTTGACATTATATAGTACTGAATTCCCAGCACTGTGGGAGCCCCTTCACCACGTGGACTGCAGCGGTTCAAAAAGGCAGTTTGGGACGGGCAATAAATATTGGCCTCACCAGTGATGCCCACGTCCCAAAAGTGAACAAAAATAAAAATTGCAGTCTGTTTCTGAAAATTTTTGTGTCTAGGTCCCAATGACATCTCCATATCACAGCTCCCTGTGCAATTTGAGACGGTGTCAATCCAATTGGCTCAGATATTACATTTAGGATGCAACCGTGCGGTTTGCATTTATACAGTGCCTTTTGATGTTGTTAAATGTCCCACAGCATCCTATAGGAGGGGTGGACAAACATGATTTGACGCTGAGTTGCTTAAGGACATTTTCGGGCAGGTCAACAAAGGTTTGGTCCAAACAGATAGGTTTGAGGATCTGTTTTTCAGAGAGAGCGAATTGAGACCTGCCAGCACCGAGCTTTCTCTGCGACACCCCCAGATATCGGCTGCCACACTTTGCACCAGTGCTGCAGAGTGGTTAGCACTGTTGTTTCAGGGCACCGGGGACCCAGGTTCGATTCCCGGCTTGGGTCACTGTCTGTGTGTAGTTTGCACGCTCTCCCCGTGTCTGCGTGGGTTTCCTCCGGGTGCTCCGGTTTCCCCCCACAAGTCCCGAAAGACGTGCTTGTTAGGTCTCTGCACAGCGGCATGCTTTAATATTTTATTGTTTAAATAATAATCCCGTTTGCTGTTATTCCTACCAAAATGGATAACCTCACATTTGTCAACATTGTATTCCATCTGCCAGACCCTAGCCCATTCACTTAACCTATCCAAATCCCTCTACGGACTTGCGGTATCCTCTGCACTTTTTGCTTTACCACTCATCTTAGTGTCATCTGCAAACTTGGACACATTGCCCTTGGTCCCCAACTCCAAATCATCTATGTAAATTGTGAACAATTGTGGGCCCAACACTGATCCCAGAGGGACACCACTAGCTACTGATTGCCAACCAGAGAAACACCCATTAATCCCCACTGTTTGCTTTCTATTCATTAACCAATCCTCTATCCATGCTACTACTTTACCCTTAATGCCATGCATCTTTATCTTATGCAGCAACTTTTTGTGTGGCACCTTGTCAAAGGCTTTCTGGAAATCCAGATATACCACATCCATCGGCTCCCCGTTATCTACTGCACTGGCAATATCCTCAAAAAATTCCACTAAATTAGTTAGGCACGACCTACCTTTTATGAACCCATGCTGCGTCTGCCCAATGGGACAATTTCCATCCAGATGCCTCGCTATTTCTCCCTTGATGATAGATTCCAGCATCTTCTCCACTACCGAAGTTAAGCTCACTGGCCTATAATTTCCTGCTTTCTGCCTGCCTCCTTTTTTAAACAGTGGTGTCACGTTTGCTAATTTCCAATCCGCTGGGACCACCCCAGAGTCTAGTGAATTTTGGTAAATTATCACTAGTGCATTTTCAATTTCCGCAGCCATCTCCTTTAGCACTCTGTGATGCATTCCATTAGGGCCAGGAGACTTGTCTACCTTTAGCCCCATTAGCTTGCCCATCACTACCTCCTTAGTGATATCATCTCAAGGTCCTCACCTGTCCTAGCCTCATTTCTATCAGTCGCTGGCATGTTATTTGTGTCTTCCACTGTGAAGACCGACCCAAAAAACCTGTCCAGTTCCTCAGCCATTTCCTCATCTCCCATTATTAAATCTCCCTTCTCATCCTCAAAATGACCAATATTTACCTTAGCCACTCTTTTTTGTTTTACATATTTGTAGAAACTTTTACTATCTGTTTTTATATTCTTTTAAAAAAATATTTTTATTCTCCTCCTTTTTCACATTTTCTCCCACATTTACACCCATCAACAACAAACAATAATCAACAACAAATATGTCAAACCCCATAACAATAACAATGATCCCATCCTCCCACCAACCCCCAAACATCAGCCCGCATGTTAACATAAACAAATGACAAAAAGGAATCGGGGATTACCCATAGCCATCTTTAATACACATAGCCCCCCTCCCCCCACAACCCACCCACCCACCCCCCCCAACTAATGTTCAATGTTATCCAGTTCTTGAAAGTAAGTGCATAATAAATAGTGCCCACGATTTGTAGAACCCCTCCGAGCTTCCCCTCAGTTTGAACTTAACCTTCTCAAGGGTCAAGTTTCCAACAGGTCTCCCCGCAACGCTGCTCTCCATCCCAGCAGGATCCACCTTTGGGCGATCAATGAGGCGAAGGCTATGATATCTGCCTCCGCACCCATTTCCAACCCTGGCTGGTCCGACACCCCGAATATGGCCTCCCGGGGACCCGGGTCCAGTTTCACATGCACCACCTTGGAAATTACCCTAAACACCTCCTTCCAGTACTCCCCAAGCTTTGGACAGGACCAAAACATATGAACGTGATTTGCGCCCCCCCCCCCCGACAACGCTCACACACATCTCCTACTCCTTCAAAGAATCAGCTCATCCTTGCTCTCGTGAGGTGTGCTCTGTATACCACCTTCAGCTGTATCAGCGCCAACCTCGCACATGAGGTGGAGGCATTCACTCTCCGGAGCATCTCACACCTGACCCCCTCCTCTATAACCTCTCCCAACTCTTCCTCCCACTTTGCTTTGATCCCCTCCAGTGGTGCCTTATCCTCTTCCAACATAGCTCCGTACACCGCTGACACTGCCCCCTTCTCCTGTCCCCTTGTCGTCAGCACCTCCTCCAGCAACGTGGAAGTCGGTTCCTCCGGGAAGCTCTGTATCTCCTTCCTGGCAAAGTCCCGAACCTGCATATACCTAAACGTTTCCCCCTGCTCCAGCCCATACTTCACTTCCAGCTCCCTCAATCCTGCAAATCGACCCCGAAGAAACAAACCTTTTAGTGTCTTAATCCCCTTCTCTTCCCATTTCCGAACATTTCCATCCCACCTCCCTGGCTCAAATCTGTGGTTCTCCCAAATCAGCATTTCCCTTGACCCTGCCCCAACCTGGTGTTGGCGAAACTGCCTCCAAATTTTCAATGAAGTTATTATTACCGGACTCCCTGAGTACTTCTCCGGGGCTATCGGGAGCGGCACTGTTACTAGTGCCTTCAGCCCCGACCCCCTGCACAAACTCTCCTCCATTCTGACCCACTGGGAATCAACCCCTCTGACCCAGCTCTGCACGTTCTCCACATTCGCCGCCCAGTAGTAGTACATCAGGTTCGGGAGACCCAAACCCCCTGCTTGCCTTCCCCTCTGTAGCAGCACCTTCCTCACTCTGGCCACCTTCCCTCCCATATGAACGAGGTAATCCTTCCCTCAATTGCCCTGAAAAAAGACCGGTAGGCATTGAAAAATAAACAGAAATCGCGGCAACACATTAATTTTAACAGCCTGTACCGGACCCGCCAGTGACAGAGGGAGACCATCCCACCTCGCCAGGTCAGCTTTCACTCTCCCCACTAAACTAGCAATGTTGTACCTGCAAAGCCTTCCCACTCCCGGGCAACCTGCACCCCCAAATACCTAAAGTGAGTCCCAGCCCTACGGAATAGCAGCCCCCCAACCCCTGCCCCCACCTGAGACACCACAAAATACTCACTCTTGTCCAGGTTCAGCTTGTACCCCGAGAAAGACCCAAATACCCGCAGTAACTCCAATATTCCTCCTATCGACGCACTCAGCAGCATGTCGTCGGCATATAAGGACACCCTATGCTCTATCCTCCCCCCCCCCCCCCCCCCCCCCCCCCCCCCCCCGCACTATTCCTTTCCATGCTCCCGAACTTCATAATGCGATGGCCAACGGCTCAATCGCAAGTGCAAACAGCAGGGGGGACATAGGACATCCCTGTCTCGTCCCACGGTGGAGAGAGAAGTATCTCAAACTGATATTGTTCATGCGGACACTCGCCTTCGGCTCCTTATATAATAGCTTTACCCAGTTCACAAATCTTGGTCCAATCCCAAACCGCTCCAGCACTGCCATCAGGTACCCCCATTCCACCCGATCAAACGCCTTCTCGCCATCCAAATGCCACAACCACCTCTGTTTCCTTCCCTTCCGCCGGTGCCATAACGACGTTCAAAACCCTCCTAATGTTCGAAAACAGCCGCCTCCCTTTCACGAACCCCGTCTGATCCTCACCTATCACCTTCAGGAGGCAGTCCTCCAGCCTACCCACCAGTACCTTCGCCAATACCTTTGCGTCCACATTCAGAAGTGATATGGGCCGATACGACCCACACTCCGTCGGATCCTTATCTTTTTTAAGCAACAGTGAAATCGATGCCTGCCCCAAGGTTTGTGGCAGCACCCCCTTCCCTATCGCCTCTTCAAACATCCCCACCATCAGGGGTGCCAACTTATCCTTAAATTTTTTATAATATTCCACCGGAAACCCATCCGGGGCTGCCACCTTCCCCGACTGCATCCTCCCAATCGCGTCTTTTATCTCCTGCTCCAGTACTGCTCCTTCTAATGTAGCCCTGTCTCCCTCCCCTAGCCTCGGGTACTCCAACCCATCTAGAAATTCCAGCATCTCACAGTCTCCCCCAGTTGGCTCTGACCTGAAAAACCTCTCGTAAAACTCCTCAAAAACCTTGTTAATCAGCTCCGGAGCCACCACCAACTTCCCGGCCCTATCCCTTACCTGAAGAATTTCCCTTGCCGCTGCCTCCCTCCGGAGCTGGCCTGCTAACATACATGCCTTGTCTCCATGCTCATAAACTGCACCCCTCGCTTGACTCAGTTGGCGCACCACCTTCCTGGTGGATAGTCGGCCGAAGCTCGCCTGTAGTTCCTTCCTCTTTTCCAGCTTCGCTGGGTCCCCATCCTCCGCATAACTCCTATCTAGCTCCAACATCTCATCTATTACCCTCTGTCTTTCCAACCAGGGCTGGTTTAGCTCACAGGGGCTGGTTTAGCTCACTGGGCTAAATCGCTGGCTTTTAAAGCAGACCAAGCAGGCCACCAGCACGGTTCGATTCCTGTACCAGCCTCCCCGGACAGGCGCCGGAATGTGGTGACTAGGGGCTTTTCACAGTAACTTCATTGAAGCCTACTCGTGACAATAAGCAATTTTGATTTCCATTTCATTTCTTTGTCCACCCTGGCCTTGAACGAAATTACCTCACCCCTCACCACCGCCTTTAGAGCCTCCCAGACAACTGTCTTCGATACCTCACCCGTACAGTTGAAACTTACATATTCCTTAATTACCTTTTCAATTTTCTCACAGAATACTTGGTTCCCCAAAAGCCCCACATCCAGTTTCCAACCCGGCCTCTGCACTACCCCCATCTCCAGCACCATATCCACCCAATGTGGCGCGTGATCTGACACAGCAATTGCCGAGTATTCCGACCCCTTGACTCCAGCCAGCAAAGCCTTTCCCACCACAAAACAGTCGATCCGCGAGTATACCCTATGGACTGCTGAGAAAAATGAATACTCCCGTTCCCCTGGGTGCAGGAACCCCCAAGGGTCCACCCCTCCCATTTCCACCATTAGCCCAGCTAGTGCCTTATCCCCCCCCTGATGGGACCAGCGAGCGCAGTGATCTGTCCAACCTTACCTCCTGCACCAGGTTCCAATCCCCCCCCACAATCAGCTCGTCTGTGTCCAAGTCAGGAATGGCTCCAAACACCTTCCTCGCAAATCCCGCATCGTCCCAGTTGGGACCGTATACACTTACCAGCGCCACTAATCTCCCGTCCAGCGCCCCGGCCACAATCACATATCTACCCCCCTGATCTGCCACTACCTTCTCCATCTGGAAGGGTACCCTTTTGCTGACCAACACTGCTACCCCTCGAGCCCTTCCATCAAATCCAGAGTGAAACACTTGGCTAACCCAACCCTTTTTAAGTCTCACCTGGTCCTTCACCCTCAAGTGAGTCTCCTGCAGCATTGCCACATCGGTTTTCAAACTTTTAAGATGTGCAAGCATCTTGACCTCTTGACCGGACCTCCTAGCCCTCTCACGTTCCACGTGACTATCCTTACTGAGGGTCTCTCACCCCTCCCCCACCTTTCTTATCCACCATCATCATACCCCCGGGTCCTGCCCCATAATCCTGACCCGCCCCTGTCCATTGTTAACATCGAACCCCTTCCCCCCTCCCGAGAACCCCCCCCCCCCCACGTTTCCCTCTGAAACAACATCCCCCACCATCCATCCCTTGCCCCCCTCTCGCTCACCTCGTAGGCCCATTGACGCCTGCTATCCAGGCTCCATGTCCGCAGCCCTCCTCTTATCTCACCTCCCTTCACTAGCTGACTTTAGCTAGCTCGTGCGGGTGGCTCCCCCCCGCCAAGACATATCATCCCCTTCCACCCAGTCCCAGAGAAAGAAACAAAACAAACCCAACAATCCAACCCATACAATTCATGAACATAACATGTAACCGTCGCAACACAGAACGCCCATCAACCCACCATTAACTTGAACTCTGTAACAATACAAAGAGAACTAAATTACAATACAAATCCGTAAAAAGAAAGTTATAACATTTATACATTTTCCAGCTGTTCAAACACAGTTCACAGTCTCTCTTCCAGCTCCGCTCTTCATGTCTGCCCCAAGCCTTCTGCCTTCACCAACGCCTCAGCTGCATCCGCTGTCTCAAAATAAAAGTCTTTGCCGTTATACATTACCCTCAACTTCGCTGGGTACACCATACCAAATCGCACCCCCTTGTACAACGTCGCCTTCACTCGCCCAAACACCGCTCTTTGCCAACTCCACCGTCAAGTCCTGGTAGATCCGGATCGTAGTACCATCCCATCGTATCTCCCGCTTCTCCTTCGCCCAGTTTAATACCTTCTCCTTCATGCAAAACTTATGGAAGCAGATAATTACTGCCCTTGGCGGCTCGTTCACTTTGGGCTTTGGCCTTAATGACCGATGGGCTCGGTCTAGCTCGTACTGGGAGGGGCTCTCACCCATCAGCTCCGCCAATTCTTAGCGAAGTATTGTGTTGGCCTTGGGCCCTCTGTCCCTTCGGGCAAGCCCACAATTCTCAGGGCAGCACGGTGGCGCAATGGCACGGTGGCAGCCCTGCTGCCTGACGGCGCCGAGGTCCCAGGTTCAATCCCGGCTCTGGTTCACTGTCCGTGTGGAGTTTGCACATTCTCCCCGTGTCTGCGTGGGTTTCGCCCCACAACACAAAGATGTGCAGGATAGGTCAATTGGCCACATTAAATTGCCCCTTAATTGGAGAAAATGACTTGGGTATTCTAAATATATATTTTTTAAAAAGCAAAAACAAAAAGCCCACAATTCTCAAATTGTGCCGCCTTGAGCGGTTTTCCGAGTCTTCAAGCTTTGCTCGAAGTCCTCTGTTAACTTCCACAACCCTCCGCAGCTTGTCCCCCATCGAGGTAACCTGGTCGCTGTGTCGTGACACGGCCTCCTCCACTTCCTTCATCTTCTCGCCCTGCTCTCTCACCTCGGGCAATGACTTTGCCACTGCCACCTCCACCGGGGCGATTGCCTCCTCCACCAATGACTTCAATACGACTGCCGTCTCCTTCCTCAAGGCCTCCATGTGCCTCGCAAACTGTTTTTCCAGCTCCACCGCCAACACCTCGATCATCTTCTCCACCATACGTAGTGCGGCCCCGCCTTGCAGTTCGGCTTCCGCCACCCTGTCAACACTTTTATTCACCTTCTCCTTCAGCGGTGAACCCGCGTTTCCTCCTTTCTTCGACGCTGCTTTTCGCATCCTTTAGCGGCTTATTGTTTTTTACTTTCTTTCTCTTCTCTCTCCCTCTCCACCCTCCCGTCCTTCATCAATCTGAATTATTCTTTTTTCTTTCGAAAAAAAAAAGGGGCGAGAGAAAAAAAAACCTTCAGCAAACTTCCTTAAATCTTCTTTCTTCCTCCTCTGCATTCACCCAGAGCTCCCCTGGGACCAGGCTTCAGCCTTCTTTCTTCCTCCTAGGTGGGAGCCATCCGATGTGGGACACCCCACCTACATCGTGCCCTTGTCTCGGGCCTGCCACCTCGGCCTCCTCGTAGCTCCGCCCCCGCTGCTCTGGCCTCGACGCCGCGCTGGACCCAGCGCCTCAGCAACCCGCTGCCCGACACCCGCGCGAGGTTCTTAGCCGGTTTTTAAACCAGTTCCGCTGGCTGCTCGCGATAGCCTCAGAGGCCGACGATAGTCGGGGGGGGGGTGCATTAAAACTCGGGGATTTCCCCAAAATCGCCGCGACTCGTGGCCACCGGCGGGAGCTCTTCTAGCTGCCGCTGCCCTGCCCGCCCACGCCACCGGAAGTCTCCCTGTTTTCATATTCTGAGCAAGTTTACTCTCATAATCTATTTTACTCTTCTTTATAGCTTTTTTAGTCGCATTCTGTTGCCCCCTAAAGATTTCCCAGTCCTCTAGTCTCCCACTAATCTTTGCCGCTTTGTATGCTTTTTCCTTCAATTTGATATTCTCCCTTATTTTCTTCGATATCCCTCTTTCTACCGTCCTTCCTTTTTGTTGGTATAAACCTTTGCTGAGCACTAAAGTCTTTGCTCCCAGTCAACCTTAGCTAGCTCTTCTCTCATCCCATTGTAATCTCCTTTGTTTAAGTACAAAACACATGTGTTTGATTTTACCTTCTCGCCCTCCATCTATATTTTAAATTCCACCATATTGTGATCGCTCCTTCCGAGAGGATCCCTAACTATGAGATCATGAATCAATCCTGTCTCATTACACAGGATCAGCTCTAGGACTGCTTGTTCCCTCGTAGGTCCTATTACATACTGTTCTAGGAAACTATCGCGGATACATTCTATAAACTACTCCTCAAGGCTGCCTTGACCAACCTGGTTAAACCAATCGACATGTAGATTAAAACCCCCCATGATAACTGCTGTACCGTTTCTACATGCATCAGTTATTTCTTTGTTTATTGCCTGCCCCACCATGTTACTATTTGGTGGCCGATAGACTACTCCTATCAGTGACTTTTTCGCCTGACTATTCCTGATTTCCACCCAAATGGATTCAACCTTATCCTCCATAGCACCGATGTCATCCCTTATTATTGCCCGGATGTCATCCTTAATTAACAGAGCTACACCACCTCCCTTACCATCCATTCTGACCTTCCGAATAGTTTGATACCCTCGGATATTTAACTCCCAGACTCGACCATCCTTTAACCATGTTTCAGTAATGGCCACTAAATCACAGTCATTCACGATGATATGCGCCATCAACTCATTTACCTTATTCCAAATACTACGAGCATTCAGGTAAAGTACACTTATGTTGGCTTTTATACCTCTGTTTTAAATTTTAACACCTCGATCAGCAACCTCTCCTCAGTTATATTTCCTCTTAACTTTTCTCCTAATTTTCCTTGTCATTGAACCCATATCTTCATGTAGCAACCTGCCGCGTCGCTTTCCATTTATGTTTTTACTTCCCGTTTTATTCCTTTTAGTATTACTGGGCCTATTCACTGAGCTCCCCACTGTACCTTGTACTGTTGCCCTTTTTGATTTTTGACTATGGCTTCTCTGCCTTACACTATCCCCCTTACTGCCTTTTGTTTCTGTCCCTGTTTTACTACCTTCCGACTTCCTGACTTCCTGCATTGATTCCCACCCCCCTGCCACATTAGTTTAAACCCTCCCCAACAGCTGTAGCGAACACCCCATTCTGAATTCTCCCTCAATGTACCCGAACAGGCGCCGGAATGTGGCAACTGGGGTTTTTTCACAGTAACTTAATTGCAGTGTTAATGTTAGCCTACTTGTATAATAAAGATTATTATTATGGGATGTATCTACCTTCATGCCTGCTGTACCAGAGAAAGGGAGGGGAAGGCCAAATGACCTTTTCCTGACCGTGCTTATTCGCTGCCCAAAAGCAGAATGAAAGCATATTCTAGTCACTGACAGCAGCAGGGAAATAATAGAAGATAGAATGCTGGCTTCCTCTCTCACATTGCACTTAGTGTAATGGGCAGGTAGCAGGAGGGATGTAACAGGGAGAGAGATGTTGAATGGTGCAGCGGAGATAGCAGAGTTGCTGATCGTCCTTCTCCACAGTCCCCTTCAGCTCCAAATGTACTTTCTAGAAGGCAATCATCAAATGACATCGGAGGTCAAGCTTGCCAACACTGATAAGAAAAAGGCCGACTGCCAACAGACAAATGACGCGCTTGACTGACATTAATATATCAGGTGTAAACTGACACCAATGACTCAGCCACAGTGAGTGTCTCCCTCACCAGCATTCCAAGGTGAAGTCTCGTAAACAAGCAGGACTGAGCCAATTCAGGCCATGGGACAGTTTGACAATTCTCTGTAAGAAGTCCAAAAAAATGAACATTTTCAAGTAATTGTAAATGAAATGAATAATGAAATGAAATGAAAATCACTTATTGTCACGGGTAGGCTTCAATGAAGTTACTGTGAAAAGCCCCTAGTCGCCACATTCCGGCGCCTGTCCAGGGAGGCTGGTATGGGAATCGAACCGTGCTGCTGGCCTGCTTGAAAAGCCAGCGATTTAGCCCAATGAGCTAAACTAGCCCCTCTGCTTCACAAACTGATACAATCGCAAGACGAAAATGGTGTCACAATATCCACGTGTTGCATTGTGGTTTATACAATTATAAATCCAGCTTATGAAAGCCCTTCCCTCTTATCTGAAATCTCCCAACTTCCCTCCCTCAATATTCCAACACCTGGTCCCTCCTCATACCTCCTTCCCTCACGAGCCCCCTCTGTCACATGTCTCCATTCCCGTGTCTCCACTCTCAAACCCTAAACCCTTGTGAGTCCCTTTTTCCATACATATAATTCTCCTGACTACCCCCTCTCAAACCCAAACCCTCCCGAGACCCCTCAAATCCAAACCGTCCCGAGACCCCTCTCTCAAAACCCAAACTGTCCCGCCACCTCTCTCTCAAACCCAAACCCTCCAGAGACCACTCCCAAGACCCCTCCCTCAAACCCTCCCGAGACCCCTCTCTCAAACCCTCCCGAGACCCCTCTCTCAAACCCTCCCGAGACCCCTCTCTCAAACTCGAACCCTCCTGAGACCCCTCTCTCAAAACCAAACCCTTGCAATATCCCTCTCTCATGACCCACCCCCTCACTCCCAGGTCCTTTCTCCCAAATGTCCAAGTCTCCCATGGCCTCTAGCACGGTAGCACTGTTGCTTCACAGATCCAACAGTCTGCACGTGCTCCCTGTGTCTGCGTGGGTTTCCTCCGGGTGCTCTGGTTCCCCCCACAGTCCCGAAAGACATGCTGTTAGGTAATTTGGATATTCTGAATTCTCCCTCAGTGTACCCGAACAGGCGCTGGAGTGTTGCGACGAGGGAATTTTCACAGTCACTTCATTGCAGTGGTTGAGGCACATGATCAGCCATGATCCAATTGAATGCAGGACCAGGCTCGACGGGCTGAATGGCCTACTTCTGATCCCATATTCCTATAAATGTTGGAGAGTAAGTTCGACAAGAGCTCAAGGTAAATCAGCAATAAGTGAGTAGTTCCTCACTTGGGTTTAAATGTTACTCTATGCTGCAGTATGAAGAAAAGCTGAGACCCTTTCAATAGTCACAGCTAAGTTTCATCAGCCCCAATTTCCGTACCTACCCACTGATCACCAACACCAGGTCAGGAATGAATACCATCACTGTCCGTGTGGAGTTTGCACATTCTCCCCGTGTTTGCGTGGGTTTCGCCCCAACCCAAACATGTGCAGGCTAGGTGGATTGGCAACGCTAAATCGCCGCTTAATTGGAAGCAAATTAATTGGGTACTCTAAATTTATTTTAAAAAAGGAACGAATACGATAGGGTAGCACGGTGGTCCAGTGGTTAGCACCCTGCCTCACAGCGCCGAGGTCCCAGGTTCGACCCTGGCTCTGGGTAACTGTCTGTGTGGAGTTTGCACATTCTCCCCGTGTTTGCATGGGTTTCACCCCCACAACCCAAAAGATGTGCAGGTTAGGTGAATTTGGCAGGCTAAATTGCCTCTTAATTGGAAAAAATGAATTGGATACTCTAAATTTTTAAAAATGGAATATGATTGCTAACTGAACATTTTACTCAGTATATCTTACACATTCACTCCCTCCACCACCAATTCACAATGGCAGCAGTATGTGCCATCACCAAGATGTACCCCGCTACCTCTCAAGTCTCCTCTGGCAGCATCTTTCAAACCCGCCACCTCGACCATCTGGAAGGGCAAAGCAGCAGAAACGTGGGAACACCACCAGTTGTAAGTTCCTCTCCAAATCACCCACCATCCGGACTTGGAAATATATCACCGTTCTTAATGTGGGGCACCTACACCACGTGGACTGCAGTGGTTCACCTCAAGCACAATGAGGAATGGGCAATAAACAGTGACCTTTCCAACAGTGCCCGCAGGCCTTGAACTAGTTAAAATAAAAGAAGATTTTGTGATCATCAGGCGGCAATGTCTGTCATTGTCACCTGTTGAAGAGCTAGAAGTGATTTATAATGTCCAACATTACATTCATTCAAAATAGAGTGGACTTGCTGCAGGCTCGGAGTTGGATTCAATGAATAGGGAACAGCACACCAACCCAAACAAACATAGAACAGAACAGGCCCTTCGGCCCTCGATGTTGTGCCGAGCCATGATCACCCTACTCAAACCCACGTATCCACCCTATACCCGTAACCCAACAACCCCCCCCTTAACCTTACTTTTATTAGGACACTACAGGCAATTTAGCATGGCCAATCCACCTAACCCACACATCTTTGGACTGTGGGAGGAAACCGGAGCACCCGGAGGAAACCCACGCACACACGGGGAGGACGTGCAGACTCCGCACAGACAGTGACCCAGCCGGGAATCGAACCTGGGACCCTGGAGCTGTGAAGCATTGATGCTAACCACCATGCTACCCTGCTGGTATTATATGGGGGCCAGACAAAATAGCAGTGATAGAAGTGATTGAGAGCAGAGATGCGCCAGGTTCCATGGTTCCTTCAACCAGGGAGCAAAGTAAGAAACGTGGTGCAACTGAATAAGAAAGGTAATTGTTCTCGACAAAAACCTGTGAGACAGTCTCTGCTGGAAGGCGGTGATGGAGTAAGGCAAGGACATTGGTAGATGCGGCATCTGATTTCTTGTCACCCTGTGACCCAGCTTCCTTCTGGTCACAACAATGCAAGGCTGCGTGCTTGGGGCAGTGGGGAAACAGTCTGGCTTCATCTGCTCATGTCTCCTTGCAGCCGTGAAGTTAATACTGCTCAGGCACAAAGTTTACTTTCCTCCTTACCTTCCTCCTCCACCTCTGATTTTTGTCAACAATCGAATTTTAGCCTTTCAGTTTATCCAGCACTCTCTGCTTTTGTTTCAGATTTAGTATTTTGCTTTTATCCAACAGATAATTATTGGGTAGTGAACCAAATTGACACTGACAAGGAATTTGCTGCACACACTGCCTTGCGCTGTTTAATGGGTTCGCCGTTTCCCTGGCAGCTCTGACAGAATGTATATGGTTTGATAATCACATTTTTCTTTGGCCCAAGTATCTTTTGAGAGCACTAATCGTCGTATCAAACAAGATATGTCTTCTGTCAGCTGCTTGAATGTTCGCTGCTGGCCTGCTATTCCACAACAGTGTATGATTTTGGCTTTCTGACATGCAGATCACTCCCTCTCTGAGAGGGCAATTTTTTCTCATCCCCTTCCATTATTCTTTCACCATATCCCTTCAGACTGACTGAATCATGGAATCACGATTTGCCGAGGCATTCCCGGTGAACCCGAACGGGGGAGGGACTACCATTCAAACTAGCCCAAAACAATCTGGGAATCCAGATTGCCCATGACACGGATCCACAAGTGGAATCTGACTAGTCTGGTGGAGGAAGTTAAAAAGGAACCTACAGATATGGGATGCTTTCCCTGTGGGGAGAGCGCAGACAATCAAGACGAACGTACTGCCGAGGTTCCTCTTCTGTTCAGATCCATTCCGATCATCATCCCCAAGGCCTTTTCCATTATGTAGAAAAAATGATCATGGTGTTTGTATGTGTGTGTTGGGGGTGGGGGATATGAACCTAAGGATCCCTAAATCGACACTGCAAAGGAGGAACAATATGAGTGGTCTGGCCTTGCCAAATCTATAATACTGCCACTGGGCAGCTACGGCGGAGAGGGTGAGGGGATCGACACATGAACCCAGCATGGATTAGGCGAGGTTGGAGGATTTCTCCTGCAAGGGAATGACCCTCCGGGCCCTCACCACCGCAGCACTCTCTCCCCGCCCCCCTCTCCCCTCCCCCACTCCCCCGACGGAATACACATCCTGCCCAGTGGTGGTCGCCAGACTAAAGGCATGGAACCAAATGAGGCAGCATTCGGTCTCACGGATATGTCCCCTCTGGTTCCCATCTGCGGAAACCACACATTTCCACCAGCCATTCTCAACACCAACTTTAGAAAATGGAGACAGGACGGGGAGGATGCTAGCAGTCAGGAACCCTTACATGGGGGACAGTTTCGCCACCTTGCGCAAACTGGCGGAAGATCTGGAACTACCAACAGGACAGGAACTCAGACACCACCAAATTAAACACTTTCCTGCAAGTGGATGGCAAGATACCCCAGGGCCCAAGATACCCTAGGGCCCAAGATACCCCAGGGCCTGCTAGAGGAACTAATAAACACAGACAGTAAGGAGAGGGGGCGGGGGAGGGGGAGAACTGTTGAAACATCTACGGAAAGTTACTGGCTGGAGAAAGACTTCCACTGGACGAAGCCAGACGAAAATGGGGGACGGAAGTGGGTTGGGGACTCTGGAGCGAAGCATTGAGCAGGGCCAACTCCACCTCCTCCGGCGCAAGGCTCAGTCTCATGCAGTTTAAAGTCGTTCACAGAACGCACTGAACCAGAACCCGGATGAACAGGTTTTTCCTGGAGGTGGAGGATAAATGTGAGCCATGCCAGGGAGGCCTGGCCAACCATGCCCAAATGTTCTGGGCCTGCCACAGACTTCGCCACAGTCAGGTTCTGGTTCGCCGGTTGTGGGGGGTGAGGGTGGAGCTGTGCATGAGAGTGGCAGTCCGGCGTATCGGACCAGCCAGAACTGGCTGGCAGACCTGTTGGAATTTCTCCACCTGGAGAAGATTAAGTTCACCATCTGAGGGCTTCCACACGGGAGCTATTCATCAGCCTGTCCCAAGACCTGTTCGAGGCCAATAGCGACTAGGGAAAAGGGGGAGAGCAGACAAGAATGCGTGCAACGAGGAGGAAAGAAAGGGGGAGAGAAGAGATGAGGAGGAAACCCAAGGGAGTCACAGAGAGAAAAATGGGGAAAAGGGAGGAGGGGATGGGGCAGGAAGCCCCCCCCCCTCCCCCGAACCCACAAAGTCATCATCAAAAATCGCAGAAAAGTGCAGAGCTCAGTAGTATGACACCCAGGGCGGAAGAGGGGACACCAGCGGGGGGTGTGCAGGGAGGGGAGGAAGTGTGGATGGGGAGAATGTATGCTAAAAAGTATGTAAATAGGAAACTGGTGGGCAGAATGGTAGCACAGTGGCTAGCACTGTGGCTTCACAGCGCCAGGATCCCAGGTTTGATTCCCCGCTGCCTGTGCGGAGTCTGCACATTCTCCCCGTGTCTGCGTGGGTTTCCTCCGGGTGCTCCGGTTTCCTCCCGCAGTCCAAAGACATGCTGGTTAGGTGGATTGGCCATGATAAATTGTCCTTAGTGTCCAAAAAGGTGAGGAGGGGTTATTGGGTTACGGGGATAGGGTGGAAGTGAGGGCTTAAGTGGGTCGGTGCAGACTCGATGGGCCACATCGCCTCCTTCTGCACTGTATGTTTGATGTAAATATCAAATACAATATATGTTAAATTGTTATTCTGTAAAAATTGAAAATTGTCAAGAAAAATATTTTTTAAACAAGGAATGAAATGAAATGAAAATGAAAATTGCTTATTGTCACGAGTAGGCTTCAATGAAGTTACTGTGAAAAGCCCCTAGTCGCCACATTCCGGCGCCTGTCCGGGGAGGCTGGTACGGGAATTGAACTGTGCTGCTGGCCTGCTTTAAAAGCCAGCGATTAGCCTTGTGAGCTAAACCAGCCCCTGGTTTACGATTTACGAAACCAGCCCCTGGAATCACGATTTGTTCACAGCACCAGAGTGAGCAGTGCTGAATGACTGAGCTTGGATGGAGACCACTCTGTTTCCTTCCTCAGGCGATGTTCCTTTAAAGATCCAGATCCAAAATACAGCAGCATCAAGTGGGAGCCATTCTCAAGAACATGAAGCAGATCTGTCACACCTGATCCTGTTGTGAAAGTTTAAGGATTCATTGCTGCCAGGGTCAGTACTGTATAAGGGGTTACGATGGAAACCATCCATGCACGGAGCCATCCATCAACTCCAGCAGCCCATCATCAGGAAAGGAAATACATGTCCTCTGGGAGAAATATGATTTCCATTTGTTTATCAGACATCAAGAGAATGTGTTTGCAAGTGATTCTGACTCATATTTTTCCTACTTATGCAGAGTGTCTAACGTCAGTTTATGAAGTAATGATGTAAATATGATTTGTGCTGCCAACAAAGCTCCCTGTTTGACTGAATTACCAGGCTCAGTTGAAATTAGTCGCTCATGCATCAAGTCTTCATGTACCATAAATATATCTTCAACTTCCTTGGTCAGCATAATGTAATTTCTTTTTTGCATACAGAGGCTGTAAAGATGGATTGCCCATATACGTGGCTCGACCAGAAACTGAACTGGACCAGCAATGTAAATACTGTGGCTACAAGAGCAGGTCAGAGGTTCAGAATTCTTTGGCAAGTAACACACCTCCTGACTCCCCAAAGTCTGTCCAACATCTATCTACAAGGCACAAGCCAGGAGCGTGATGGAATAATGAACACTTGGATGAGCGCAGCTCCAAAAACAATCAAGAAGCTCAACACCATCCAGGACAAAGCAGCCCACTGATTGCTCCCCCATCCACAAACATTCACTATCTTCACTACCGACGCACAATGGCAGCCCTGTGAACCATCGGCAAGAACTCACCATTGTTCCTCAGTTAGCACCTTCCAAACACATGGCCACGACTATCTGGAAGGACAAGGGCAGCAGATACCTGGGAACACCACCACCTGGAAGTTCCCTTTTAGCCTGACTTGGAAACATATTGCCGTTGCTTCATTGTCGCTGGGTCAAAATCCTGGAACTCCTTCCCTAACCCAGCACTGTGGGTGTTCCTACATCTCAGGGACTGCAGCGGTTCAAGAAGGCAGCTCAACATTACCTTCTCAAGGGTAATTAGGGATGGGCAATGAGTTCTGGCCGAGGCAGTAACGCTCACATGCCAGAACTGAATAAAAGAAAAGGTCACACACTGAGTCACTGGTCTTGACTGTACATTGAGTTACAATTAGTGTACTGTACAGGAGAGTTCACCATTCCTGATGTAATCATGGACTCAAGCCTCACGGTAGCATGGTGGTTAGCATCAATGCTTCACAGCTCCAGGGTCCCAGGTTCGATTCCCGGCTGGGTCACTGTCTGTGTGGAGTCTGCACGTCCTCCCTGTGTGTGCGTGGGTTTCCTCCGGGTGCTCCGGTTTCCTCCCACAGTCCAAAGATGTGCAGCTTAGGTGGATTGGCCATGCTAAATTGCCCGTAGTGTAAAGTTAATGGGGGGATTGTTGGGTTACGGGTATACGGGTTACGTGGGTTTAAAGTAGGGTGATCATTGTTCGGCACAACATCGAGGGCCGAAGGGCCTGTTCTGTGCTGTACTGTTCTATGTTCTATGTAAGCATTCACCAATCATCTTTTTCTGTATTTGGCAGAAATTCCTTAATGTTGCCCACCACAGCATGGTTGACCCAGTCCCAGTAGGAACCTGGGAGACAAAGCAATAGAGAGGATGTATGAGATTAGTGTGGTTGAAATTGTGTATATTGACTTCCAAAATGGTGTTTGATGAAGTATCACATATTAGGCTTATTCACAAAGCCTGTGTGACAAAAGGGAGAATTGTTTCACGGATACAAAAGGGACTGAAAGTAGAAAAAGCAGAATTCGGCAAGAGCTGGCGAACGTGGATTGGGAGCGGCTGCTTGAGGGTAAATCCACATTTGTTATGTGGGAATCTTTTAAAGACCATTTGATTCGAGTGCAGGACAGGTATGTCTCTGCGGACAGCACAGTGGCGCAGTGGGTTAGCCCTGCGGCCTCACGGCGCCGAGGTCCCAGGTTCAATCCTGGCTCTGGGTCACTGTTCATGTGGAGTTTGCACATTCCCCTCGTGTTTGCGTGGGTTTCACCCCCACAACCTAAAAATGTGCAAGCTAGGTGGATTGGCCACGCTAAATTGCCCCTTAATTGGAAAAAATAAATTGGGTACTCTAAATTTATTTTTTAAAAAGGTATGTGTCTGCGAAAATGAAGGACAGAAATGGCGGGATTAGGGAACCTTGGATGACAGGGGAAATTGTGAGACTAGTCAAAAAGAAAAAGAATGCATACATAAAATCCAGGCAACTAAAACAGACAAAGCTTTTGAAGAATATAGGGAAAGTAGCAATAAAGAACTGGCTTGGAACAGGAGACAGAGAGTAATAGTGGAAGGAAGTTTTTCAGAATGGAGATCTGAAACTAGTGGTCTTCCACAGGGATCAGTGCTGGGACCACTGTTGGTTGTAATATATATAAATGATCTGGAGGAAAATGTAGATTGTCCGATTAGCAAGTTTGCACATGACACTAAGGTAGGTGGAGTTGCAGATAGTGAAGGGGACTGTCAGTGAATACAGCAGAATATAGATCGATTGGAAGGCTGGGCAGACAAATGGCAGATGGAGTTCAATCCGGACAAATACAAGGTGATGCATTTTGGTGGATCAAATTCAGGTGTGAATTGTCCATGGCAGAACCCTTTGCAGCATTGATTATACAGAGGGATCTGGGTATTCAGGTCCATAGTTCCATGAAAATGGCAATCAGGTGGATAAGGTGGTCAGGAAGGCTTATGCATACTTAACTTCATCGGATGTGGCATTGACTACAACAGTTGGCAGATCATGTTACAGTCGTATAAAAAGTTTAGTCAGGCCACATTTGGAATATTGCAGTTCTGGGCACCACACTATCAGAAGGATGTGGATGCTTTGGAGAGAGTGCAAAGAAGGTTTACCAGGATGTTGCCTGGTCTGGAGACTCATAGCTGGTCAGCTATGAAGAGAGGTTGAATAAACTCAGATTATTTTTGTTGGAAAGACGAAGGCTGATTGAGGTCCACAAAATTACGAGAGGTGTAGACACGGTGAATAGTCAGAAGCTTTTTCCCACAAGTTGGCGCCCAGAAGTTCGACACTGACATGGCTCCTCATCCATTGGTTCTGGAGAAGGCTCTCTTCAGGGAGGAACGTCCGGAGGTGACTGGCGTCAATCTGGATGCTGCCCCGCCCAAGGTACCGCAGGGGTGCGGGGAGACGCTTTTGGACAGAAGGGGTTGCGCCCCAAGGCGTGTACATCCTGTAGTTCCTGCACTCCCCGTTATGCGCTCGCTTGGGACAATACTAATCGAATGGCCTGTTGAAAAGTCAATGTTGGCTCAGCTAACAACTTTCTCTGGGTGGCCGCATTGTTAATATCGCAAACCAAACGGTTGCCTAACATTTCTGACAAGGTCTCACCATAGTCACAGTACTCCGCAATCCTGCGTAGCCTGGTTGAAACTCTGCAAGGGATTCTCCTGGGGTTCTCTCAGCGGTATTAAACCGGTAACGCTGGACTATCGTGGACGGGGTTGGGTTAAAATGTTTCCCCACTAAGGTCACAAGTTCATCAAACGTCTTGGTGTCCGGCGCAGCTCCGAATCACCCCAAACGTATGCAGGTGGTGAGCAATATGGCCACCTGGCGCTCGTTTTCGGTGATGTTGTTTGCCTGGAAATAGTAACGCATCCGTTGTGGGTACCGGTTCCAACTTTCCAGCGCAGCATCAAAAACATCCAAACGTCCATACAGAGGCATGGTGTAACAGAAAAACAACTTCCAACCTGTATCCAACAAAAAATCCAGGGAGGTGGCTTCAGCAACGTAGACAGCTATTCACTTTAACCCTCATCGCCAGTTTTGTGAGGGCCACAAAGAATCCAGCACAAGTAGGATAGGAAGAAATAACATTTATTTACAATAACATATATACATATATATATACAACAGCAGCAGTAACTCCCTTGCTGCTCACTCCTCTCTAGCTGGTTCCAAACTGGCCAGCTCTATTTGTGCAAGGAATCTGCTAATGATTTCTCCGCCCCCCCCCTCATTGGGTAAACTCATACTCCCGAAGGATTGTGGGATTGCCGCTAGTCCCCAGCCAGTGGTAAGCAGGCAGGTTATAACAGTACCCAATTTTTTTTCCCAATTAAGGGGCAATTTAGCGTGGCCAATCCACCTACCCTGCACATCTTTGGGTTGTGGGGGTCAGACCCGTGCAGACACGGGGAGAATGTGCAAACTCCACACAGACAGTGACCCGGGGTTGGGGTCGAACCCGGGTCCTTGGCGCCGTGAGACAGCAGTGTTAACCACCGCGCCACCCTCCACCCTAAGGAAACATGATGCCACCCAAAAATCTGCAGCCAGTCATGTTTCCTGTGCTCACTGGCCTACATCAGCTACTGGTTAAGCAAGTTTTCATGTTCAAATTCTCATCCTTGTTCTCAAATCCCTCCTTGCCCTAACACTGCCATATCCTCCAGCCCCAAAATCCACAGAGATATTTGCACATTGGCCCCTTGTGCATTCCCAGTTGGGGGCTATTATCTTCAATTGCCTCGGCCCCTAATTCTGGGATTTTCACCCTCCAACTCTTGGCCCTTGACCTCCGTTTCCTCCTTTAAGCTGTTCCTTTTTTGACAAAGCGTTTCATCATCTGAACCGAATATTTCCTTCTGTGGCTCGGTCCCATACTTTTTTTGAGAATGATCCTGCTAAGCGCCTTGGGATGTTTCATTACTTCCGAAGTGCGATGGAAATGTAAGTTGTTTCAGTACTTTGGAAGCATTCTCATCGTCGTAATGTGTGCGAAATGCAGCAGCTAGGGGCTGGTTTAGCTCACTGGGCTAAATCGCTGGCTTTTAAAGCAGACCAAGGCAGGCCAGCAGCACGGTTTGATTCCCGTACCAGCCTCCCCGGACAGGCGCTGGAATGTGGCGACTAGGGGCTTTTCACAGTAACTTCATTGAAGCCTACTCGTGACAATAAGCGATTTTCATTTCATTTTCAATTCTTCCACCCAGCCGAAAGAACGGACGGGTCCTCGGTTTCATGTCCCATCTGAATAACGGCACTTTTAACACTGCAGCACTCTCACAGTCCTGGCACCAAGATTGCCAGCCTGGGTGATGACCACAAATCTCTACAGTGGGACTTGGGCCCACAACTTCCGATGATGGAGTGCTCCCTACTGAACCAGGCTGCCAAATAAAAACCCATATTTTTTCACTCCGTGACATTCTGTCATATTTTTTCACTCCGTGATATTTCCAGCGACGGAACAATCTCTCTCACTGGAGCGACAAATTTCATCACCCTTTCTGACAGGACTGGTGGAAGCGTCCGGGAAATGAAACAGAGTACAACTCAATCGTTGAACTAAAACCTGTGAAAATCAGTGTCCTCAATTTTCCAGCAATTCACAAGCAGGGCGGCTTTGCATTTTCCCAATACAGACAGGGAGCAGGTATAGTTCTTCTGTGCTGGCACACCTTCAGTTGGAAAGGAAAAGATTTGTACTTGTGCTTCCTGTCAGCTATTTTGGGGATTTCGGTTGACTTAATTTACCCAAAGGGGAAAGACTGCTATCTGACAGAGGAAGCATGTTTGTAAATGGCTTCACAGACACTCTAAACGGCAGTTCCCCCAGTCGCCTCTCCTGGACCACAAACATCTCGCTCTTCCCCATATTTAGGGGCAGCACGGTAGCATTGTGGATAGCACAATCGCTTCACAGCTCCAGGGTCCCAGGTTCGATTCCCGGCTGGGTCACTGTCTGTGCGGAGTCTGCACATCCTCCCCGTGTGTGTGGGTTTCCTCCGGGTGCTCCGGTTTCCTCCCACAGTCCAAAGATGTGCAGGCTAGGTGGATTGGCCATAATAAATTGCCCTTAGTGTCCAAAATTGCCCTTAGTGTTGGGTGGGGTTACTGGGTTATTGGGATAGAGTGGAAGTGTTGAACTTGGGTAGGGTGCTCTTTCCAAGAGCCGGTGCAGACTCGATGGGCTGAATAGCCTCCTTCTGCACTGTCAATTCTATGATCTATGATTGCATCTCCATAATCTAATCTCCCCAGCGAATCATTAATGAGTAATTGTAAAAGTACCAGAGGCCAGAACCAGTATTGCCAACTGAAACTACCGTGGTAAAAAAAAAATTATTCTTAACACACATCATGCATTTGCAGAGGCAAGCACATAGCTTCCATCAAAAGTATTCAATCGGAAATAACAGCTTTTTTGAGTCCTGCAGTTAGTGCTCTGTCATGAATCCTGATAGATGGACAGAGTGAATTAAATTCAGTGTCAAACGTCAGCGACTGACGGGCTGTGACTCCCTCAGCATTGCCAGCTCTGCCGGGAGATGTCTGTCCTGACAAGCCTTTTGACATTTGATGTATCAACAAAAGAAAAAGTCCATGCAAATGGGAAAGAGAAAATTCTTTCCATCTACACCTCACAACATGCAGCATGCGTTCAGATAGAAAGAAAAAACAGCCACCATGCTCAAGGACAAACAGCTTGTGTGATAAAGAAAATGAAGAAGATTTCAGACAGAGTGTGACGGGATTACACTGGGATATCAGAGTTGCCAATTCAAGGCTACCGCATGGTTATTAGGCCCCAGATACATTTTTCTGGTGCCTGCTACATATTCCCAGCTTCCCAAATCATAAGTCAAAAAATCCCAAGTATTGTTGAAATAAATCATTCTCATGGAATGACAGCCACTGGCAAGAATGGCTCCCGTTGCCCAATCCTGCTTCCACAAATTTAGCAATTTGTGAAGACTCAGGTCCTTAGACAGTCACGAGATAAATTACTTCTAGCACTGGCGGTTCAGGGAGAAATGTTCAACAAAATACCAAAGAATTCTTCAAACAAAGTTACAGATTACATTACAGATCAAAGGAAGTGGCAACCCCCAGACTTAAAACACAATTGGTTCCTGGAAACTGTGCCATAATTTGCAACATCATTAAGTCAGAACATCATCGGCGCCATTGGCGTTGGCGTGGTTGGTGCGGTGCCGGTCGGGGGCCGCTCTACCCGCCTCCACCCCCCGGCCGATTCTCGGCCCAAGCGGCCGTCGTGAAAAACCGGAATCCCGCCGGCGCCGTTCACACCTGCTCTCAGCCGGCGGGACCACGGCGTCGAAGGGTCCGGGGGCGGCCTGTGGCGGGGGGGGGGAAGAGAGAGTCATACCCCAGGGGGGGGCCTCCGATGTGACCTGGCCGCAATCGGGGCTCACCGATCGGCGGGCCAGCCTCTCTGGCTGGGAGCCTCCTTTCTTCCGCGCCGGCCCCTATAGCCCTGCGCCATGTTGCGTTGGGGCCGGCGCAGAGAAGGGAGCTACTGCGCACGTTGGAGTCAGTGCCACTGCGTATATGCGGACCCCGCAGCGCCCAGTTCACGCCAGGATCAGCAGCTGGAGTGGCTGTGGATCGCTCCAGTGCCGTGCTGGCCCCCTGTAGGGGCCAGAATTGCTGATTTGGAGGCCGTGTTGACGCCGCTGAGAAATGCGACGGCATTTCCGACGGCGTCAACACTTAGCCTCAGGATCACAGAATCCCGCCCGGGGTATTGGTTGCAGCAGTGGGGCATCATGGTAGCACAGTGGTTAACACTGTTGCTTCACAGCGCCAGGGTCCCTGGTTCAATTCCCGCTTGGGTCACTGTCTGTGCGGAATCTGCATGTTTCTTCCAGGTGCTCCGGTTTCCTCCCAAAAATCCCGAAAGACGTGCTGTTAGGTAATTTGCACATTCTGAATTCTCCCTCTGTGTACCCGAACAGGCGCTGGAGTGTGGCGACTAGAGGATTTTCACAGTAACTTCATTGCAGTGTTAATGTCAGCCTACTTGTGACACTAATAAATTATTTTTTTTACCACCAAAGTTTTGGTCTAATTTCCTGGTTTTCAAAAACTGTTTTCCATGTACTGGGCTCAATCTCAGCCTGGCAGCATACATGCTGGCAGGCCACAGCGACCATTCTCCGTAGCGATCTTCTGGCTCGGCATTGCGGACTGGTGAGTTAAGGGTGCAGAGGGCCTGGTTTTCAGTGGGAAACAACTTCCCCCGGCTCGACCAAACACCAAATTTATAAAGCATATTTATACAAGTGCAAAGGATGGGCTGGCGTGGTGTTTTAAAGTCGAAACTGATGTTGTAAATTTGAAACAGGGTGTCAATTTTAAAATGTTGTAACTTTAACGTCGTAAAGTCCAGGGCTGCCTGTACCAGGAAAAGTGGAAGCCCACGGATTGGGAGCAACACAGAGTCCAGCAAAGGAGGCCCATGTGAGGGAAATGTAGAGATCAATGCCAGCTTGCGGATAATAAAACGCAAACAGTAAACGCTTCTTCAGGTGCATGAACAGCAAAAGGTCAGCAAGTTAGTCCATTGCAGGCAGAGACAGGAGAATTTATAATGCAGAATATGGAAATGGCAGAGAAGCTAAAGTTACTTTGAGCGCGATCTACCTGCCCCGTTGCGCTTGAGTGAGATACAGCCAGTGGATTCCAGGGGCTTCCCAGCAGCCTTTCTACCTCATGGGATACACCCAAGTCATGTGAGGTGTTGCAATCAGTATCCTGCCCAAAAGGGGAGTGCCCAAACCTATTTAGGTGAGTTTACCCAGGGTGTACCAGCCTCCTGGGATCTACCAGTCTCCCCAGTGAGGCTGCAGTCGAACACCACTTGGGGTGGGGTCTCCCGGGCTATTGCTGGCCAGGGATAGTGCAGGGTGGCTCCTTGGCTCGACCCCTGAAACATGGGCACTTTGGCACTTCCAAGGTGCCCAGTTGGCACTGCTAGGGTACCAGTGCGAGGGTGCCTGGTTGGTCCTGCCAAGGGTCAGGGTCTGAGGGGGACCATGCCCATGAAAGGAGGGTGGAGAAGGGTATGAAGGATGGGGGTGTGCATGGCAGGTAAGTAGGGGCCCCTGGAAGGGTGGGGCGCCTGTAGGACCACCAGCGATAAGCCTCTAATGACAGGCTAGAGTACGTTCCTGCTGTAACCAGCTTTAAAAACAGACAATAGTCTGCCTGAGTGCACCACTAGGTGAGGGAAAGAGAATTGGAATTGAAATCAAAAAATTAATTGGATTGAAGATTGTTAAATCCTCTGTACCTGATGAGCTACATCTCAGAGTGTTGGAGGAGGGAGCTGTAGAATCACTGGATGCATTGGGAGTTATCTTTAAAAGTTCTATAGGTTCTGAAAGGTTGCTGCAGATTAGAAAGTAGCAAATGTAACCCCACTATTAAAGAAGGGAGGGAGAGAGAACACGAGGAGCTACTGACCTGCTGGTTTGGAAAATGTTAGAATTCGTTATAAAGGATGTGGCAACTAGACACCTGGAAAACCATGAGCTGACTGGGCAGAGACAGCATGGGCGGGATTATCCGTTGCCTGACACTGATAATGTAATCGGCGATTGGACGGAGAATCGACTCTGACGCTGAAATTTGGGTTGGAGCCTGTTTGACGCTGGTCAGCCATGCTCCGAAATGGCATAATCAAATCGTCTGCCGTTGCAGCGTCATCGGCGATTGGGCAGAGAATCGACTCCGAAATTGGGTCCGGCGTCTGTTTGACACCGGTCAGCCATGCTCTTCCCGTTCTGAAATGGTGTCATTGCGTCACCAATGGCCCTCCCGATGCGATGCTCCGCCCCACAGTCCGCAGCTGGGTTCCCGCATGGCTGAGACCACACGTGTCCCGGCCAATTACTGCCCCATCAGTCTACTCTTGATCATCGGTATTTATAGAAGGGGTCATCAACATTATCAAGTGGCATTTACTCAGCAATAACCTGTTCACGGCCACTCAGTTGGGGTTCCGCCAGGGTCACTCAGCTCCTGACCTCATTCCAACCTTGGTTCAAACATTTATTTTTTAAATTTAGAGTACCCAATTGATTTTTGTCAATTAAGGGGCAATTTAGCGTGGCCATTGCACCTACCCTGCACATCTTTGGGTTGTGGGGGTGAAACCCACGCAGACACGGGGAGAATGTGCAAACTCAACACGGACAGCGACCCAGGGCCAGGATCGAAGCCGCTGTGTTACCTACTGTGCCATCGTGCCGCACTCCACTCTCTTAATTTGAAGATAGTTAGCTTATTAATTCCATGAAATATCATTAACAGTTTGTATTTTTATAGCGCCTTCACAGGAGTGTAAAAAAGCAAAATTAGACAACCAGCAAACAAATGGAGATAGCGGGTCAAAAGAGGCAGATTTTGAGGAGCTGGGGAAAGAATGAAAGCAAGACGTAGAGCTGCAGGGAGAGACTTTCAGAGCTTGAGGCTCAGACAGCTGAAGGAATGGCCGCCGATGCTGGAACAATTAAAATTGGAGATGCTCAAGAGGCCATTTGAAAACAGGATGAAAATTTAAGATTGATGCATCGCCAGACCCAATGTAGATCAGCAAGCACAACAATGACGGGTGAATGAAATATGGCCTGAGTAAGATCACGGGCAGAGTATACAGGACTATACTAAAGAGTGCATTCTTTGATGTATATATAAATTATGAAGGAGTGTTGTGTTTATCATATCAATATAGGGTATGCTACTATATAATTGTGCTGTACATCGTCCATTGGTGGACAGATGTATATATACAAATTGCATGCCATCCTGTTCTTGTGATTTTCTCTCCATTTCCCTCCCATTCACAATGTGGGACTCCATTTGGCACTTCAGGGTGATGAGGAACCGTGATCCTGTCATCTAAACAGCTGATTGTTCTGGCAGGGACTGAGTCTCTGGTTGTTTGAGCTGAAGGCAGAATGTCAGTTCGGGATTTGTCACTCCCTCTCCGGTGCTGAGGATATAGTGGATTGAATGTGTGACCTGCCAATGGTGCTGCTTTGTGTCATCAGAAACTTTCCCACCATGAACACCACATTGTACTTGTACTCCATCGCCCTGACTAACATTGAGAATCACATACGAATATCCCCTGATAGGGCTCAGTATCAAACTCAAGCTGCTGTGAAGCACTTAGATATGTTTCACTGGGTGAAAAGTACACTAAATGTAGGTTATTGTGTGGCTGCTCGGAAAGGCACCATTTGGCTCAGTCTCCACCAGCACTTTTGAGTAGCAATTGCTCCTCCAGGAGTACATTGTCTCCTTCCCTCCTACAGTCCACTGATCTTATAACACTGCATAAACCTGACTTAAGGTATTGGCATTCACCCAACTGCATACAGCATCCGTCAGCCTTGGTCAGGCTCTGTTACTTGATGCAAGGCCCCCAAAGCGAAGATGCAGCAACAGGAAGATGTGGAAAGACTATATCTGATAGAAACCTGCCACTCACAGCCCACTTTGGGTGAAACTAGTAGGTTCCAATGGGTGTAATGTAGAATAGCTCAAGGCAGCTGACACAAAGGATTCCAAGTGTCAAGTGCGCAATGCTCCACAATCCACTTTAACTGCATCCTCACCATTTCAATTACAAAACTCAGTCATCTTCCTCAATCACTTCATTTACTGTCGCGAGTTCCTCTTCTTCTGAGTTGGACAATGAGACTCTGATACCAACTAGCCAGTTAAAATCACCAAGCTATTTAACCCACGTGATGGGGGAATAGCACAGTCCTGCCCCCATTCTGTGACGGCCCCGATCCCTGCCTCTGGTAACACAGAGGCACCCCAGCCCCTGCCCTGGTTAATGCAGCACAGACCAAGGTTTCAGCTTGAGATCTCCCATGATATCTGAGTGGCTGACAACATCCCACTGGGGCCACATATCACCAGAGCTGTCTGGGAACCTTAGCCTCAAGTGGAGAATATATACCAGCGGGGAGAATGGGGATGGATTTTTCACCTGCTTCAGTTTTGACTTCATTCTCAGCTGGCCTTGGGGATGGGGGTGTCAGAGGTGCCAGCTGGCACGGCAGCAGAGAGTCGGGAGGATGATGGGCTCAGAATGGTTCATTAGGGATGTGATCATTAAGCAGTGTTCAATACCTGACGACTTTCCCGAGAATCCTGCTGGGAAATACGTGTGTGTGTGTGTGTGTGTGCGTGTTGCCTCCCCTCTATGCCTTTAATGTCCTCCAGCCCACAACCCGCTTAAATCTCGGTGCTTCTCCAATTCTGGACTGATTTTAATCACAGCCATGACTTCAGCTACCTGGGCCCAATTTGTGGGAATTCTCTCCCTCAGCCGTTCTCCTCCTTTAACCGTACTTATTTGACCAAGTAGTCTGTCACACCCTGATATCAAAATGAAGCTGCCGTGAAGCACTTGGCTATGTTTTACTGGGTTAAAGGTACAAAATACATACAGGTTATTGTGTGGCTGCTGGGTGGACATTATTAAGCTTCTCTGTGGTCGAATATCAGGCTGAGACTTTTACATTACCTCACCTCACTCTTTGTAAAAGGTGAGCTGGCTGGTCATTCTCCTGCTTCCCTCGTGGGAGCAGCATTAGTGCAGCCATGACTCTGCTGACACAAGCCACTGTGCATCTGCTGGGAGACAAATGATTCCCTCTGACAACCTTTTAAAATCGAGGAAAACATAAATAAACAGATTGATTTTTTTTTAAGCCCAAAAGGAAGAAGTTTTTTTAAAAAAAAGAAAAGAGGTGGGGGATGCATTTTAAGTGCACATGGGCAGTGGGTGGAATTGATTGCAAGGTCTCTTGAGGTTGTCATGCAAATGGCAACTGCAGTAAATAAGATGTTCACTTACTTCACAGGCACTCTGAGGACAGAGAAATAGTTTTGCTGTCAGCGCTGCATTATTATTTTTAATTAGCCTTTAGGTAACCTGCTCTGAACTATCAGACAACAGGAACACAAACCAGTAAACATGATAAACACCTTCATAAATATCCATGCAAGAACAGACTGTTAATTCACTTGATCCATTGTGCGATGGCAGCTACAGATAAATGGTTTCAAACAACATTATCTAATCTGCTCTTGTTGCCAATTTTAAACGAGCGCCTCATCGACAAGGAGGCTCGGGAAAAGTGGCACATTTGAGCTCCAGAATCCGGACTGCCTGTACCGGTTTTAATCCTCAAGGTAACCAAGAGTTGGATGGAGGAGACACGAGTTTACTCTTACACAAGTCTATGGCAACCTCTTTTCATCTCAGCTTTAGTCTTCTGTATGATCTGCCAGCTGTTGCTTGCTCCGTCCCTTTCTATCACATTCTTCTCACTCTTGGTGGTAGAACCATACAGTACAAAAGAGGCCCTTCGGCCCATCAAGCCAGCACCGACAAAACAAATCTACACTAATCCGTTTCCCAGCTCTTGGCCCACTGTGTTGTTGGATGTTACGACATTTCAAGTGCTCATCCAAGTAGTTTTTAAAGATTGTCAGGTTACCTGTCTCAACTACCCTCCCAGGCATTACAATCCGGGTTCCCACCACCCTCTGGATGAAAATAATATTCCTCAAATTCCCATGAAGCCTCCTGCCTCTCAGATTAAAATGATGCCCCCTAGCCATTGACACTTCAACTAAGGACATAGCTGCTTTCTGTCCACCCTGCCCATGCCCCTCATGATCTTTTACACCTCAATCAGGTCTCCTCTCAGCCTCCTCGCTCCACAGTAAACAACTCAGGATTGGTATTGACCTATGCTTCGAATCCATGGACTTTCCTTCGCTCCATAACCCTTGCCCTCCTATTTGGGAAGGTTCCTGCTCACTGCCTCCCTGAAATCAATTCATTTCCACATCTCCCGCGTGCTTTGGCAGAGACCCCTAGGTAGAAGCTACACTGAATTATGAGTAGACGGAACAGGCACACAAATAGTCTAACTGCTCCATGTTGGGTTTTTTTCTCTCCACACAAGCCAATTCCCACCTCTCCTTTTCGAACCCTTTACCACCGAGAAAGACAAAGGTTGACGGGAATGCCAGCTCCAATTCCTGAGACTTGGGAACATATCACACTTCCTTTACCATCATTGGAACTCCCTGCCCAAGAGCACTGTGGTTATTCCTACGCACACTGTAGCAGTTCACCACCACCTTATGAGTAAAGAACAAGTAGGGATGGGCAATAAATGTTGACTGTGCCACCTGATGCCAAAAAAATTTATTCACTTCTCCCCGAAGTCTTTATCGAACATCCCTTTATCGATCTTTCCCTACACATCTGTGCTGGTCTTCTTCTGGTGGTGAGTTCCAGAAACCAGCCATTCCCGTTCTTCTCCTGAATTCTCTGTTGGGTTTATTGGTGCGAGCTTACAGTTTAGGTCTCCCCTCAATGCAAAGCATCTTCTCTGTGTCCACCCTTTCATGAGCAGGTCGCCCCCGGGGGAAAAGAGCCTGAAGTGTGTTCAGCTCTTCCATGGCTCGTATATCCTTTCAGTTCTCGGATTCCCCCGACAATCCTTTCTGTACCTTCTCTCACGCCTCTACATCCTTTTTAACCCTCAATCTTCTCTGACCCCCCCCCTTTTCCTCAGCAGTGCTGCAAGTGGGAGATCATGCTGCCACATCAGCCTGTGTGCTCAGGACCTATGGGAAATAACTTGAAAACCAAACCCAGTCACAAAAGTTTCACCAGAGATTGAAATAAATTTTGGGATTACACAGTGAGAATCGGAGAGGTTGTAAAGTTAGAGTTTGAAAAGTAAAATTTGGCCTTCAGTCAGTTAATCCTTCTGATAAAATAGCTAATTTTTAAAAGATAACTCTGTGACTGATAATTAATTGCGCACCAGGCAACTCAGTGCTCTCCACAACTACTGATTCAGTGTGAGCAGGGAGGGCCAGAGTTTTAGCTTCCCCATATCACTCTTGTCACCAATGTCATTCTGTTATTTTCATGAACAAAGTTATCTTTCCAGCAAAGGATCAGAAGATGACATTGCAATACCTTACTCATACTGGACTCACCCACACTTTACACAGTGCACCTTAGCACTAAGGCTCTTTCTTGCCAATATCGATGAATAGGGCACAAGGAAGATACATGTCTGTGCAACAGGCCACATTTTCATTACATTCTTTGCCAGTGTCTTTATCATTTCATGAGAGGTACTATGCACCATGAACTTTCTCCCAACCCAGACATGGCACTCAGGATTCTTGGGTACTTTGTCAGTTGGATAGATTCTGTCCTCCTTATTTTATTATTCCCGTTAAGTGTCCCATTTTTGTCTGGCCAAGGGACATGATTCATTAGGGAAGGAGGGGGAAAGAAAGGAATCAGAGGGCATCAATCTCAGGTGAGGGCAGGAAGTGGCTGCGGTAGAAATCCCTCAACATGTTGCCTGCAAAAACATGCCTGAGGATTCACATACAGCTCAAGGGATCCAAATAGCGAAGAGCATGACCACCTCCCATTGAATTATAGCACAGGGGCATCTTACAATTAAGGGATCATTTCAAACAAATCCAAAGTTATGTCTTTTGAGAAAAGTACTCCTTCACAAGTCTAAAATGCCGAACTACTATTTGGCTTATTGAAGTGAACCTTTGATCATTCAGCACATCTCATACTGGGGAGGAGGTGACCAAGGTGGGGTTGAAGAAAGGCATTGGAGGAGTTTGAAACTGAGGATGGTGAAGTTGTCAAGGAGCTTGAAGTGTATCCAGGCACTGACCGTTACCCCTTCCCGACCTGACTACAGTCTTGATGATGAACTGAAAGCTTATCTGGGTAAGGGCCTTGTGAAACAACTTGTGAGAATCTCACTTCAAGTTTAGTTTTTGTTCTCAGTTTCACAGCGAGAGACCACAGGGTATTTAGGCACCTGTTATATCAGCACAAAGGAAACCCTGCAAGCTCCAGTGCATGATTTTACAATGGGCATAAGTATTACAAGATCACTGAGTACACATATACAGAGACGTTACATCACCAATCAGGCCATTGGCATTTATCTTTCAGTTGAACAGAGTGATTCCATTTGTCCATCCTTCCCATAATCTGTCAATCCTGATATCGTTCCTCCATCTGTCCAATCTCACTGTCAATGGCTACGTCGATCAGGATTTTTCCCTGCAGGCTTCTATTTGCTGGGATTGATTTGGTGTTCCCAAGCCTGCACCTGTAGGGTGCCATGCCAAGGGAGCCATTTCACTGGAGGTGGCCTCCTAACTGGCTGCCTCCACACTTGCAATTCTAAGAAGGGCAGTGGGCAGACTCCCACTATCACCAGGCCAACAAATGGGTGGAAAGCTATCGAGCCACGGCACTGCTGAAGCAAGTCGCGGATGAAAGGCCGTCTCAAAATAGTGGCAGGCCCCAAGGTACAGGTGTAACCTTCAAATTCAGAACAGCCAAGCCGGCGGGCTCCTCAAAGCAGAGGGAACCCCAAAATTATCAGGACCATTTGGGCTCCAGTTACAGCCTTTGCTGTCATCAACCCTCCCCCTCCCCCGCCTTTTGGGTAGGAGGCTAACATGGAAGCAATGTGGCCTGTCTGCACTGCAAGAGGGTGCTTTGTTGTGAGAAAAGGGCTGGGGAGTCCACTAAACCACCCCAAATTGGGGCTTCATATATGCAAAATGCCAGCCCTTCTGCAGGAAGCGGATTCATTCCCCAAGCTGCCCAGTAATGTTGTCTAAAGAGCAGCAATGAGTCGGGGAGCGGTCCCTAATTTCCCACCTCCCCTGCCTTGAGTCCTGCCATCACGGGGTCCAGAGACTTCAGCCCCAAATTTTTCCCTTCAATCACTGACCCTGGAAGTGAATTCCGCTACCACAGATGAGGGCAGAAGGTTCGCCTGGTTTCTCTCAGAAATCTCCTCCATTCGACCTGAATCTGTCAAACTATCCTGTCCTGCAGCTAGTTCAGGGGAGATTCCAACTGAGAGGCGTTGTTCGGTGATGTTCGTACAGCTTTGAATCATTGGCTCCTCAGCTAAACGTCTGAACCTGCAGTTGCTCTTGTCCTGAGCAGGATTACCATTGCAACAACACATACCCTCAGCAGGGTCAAACTGACCTGTCTCACCATGTTCTCATGCCAGCTCACATTCCCCACTCACTGGTGAATGATCCGACACTTGGTAAAGTCTGCTTCAGAACGCTAGGAGTCAAGAAGTGACATTGCAATGAACACACGGCCGCCACATGACAGGAAGGGGAGAAAGCCCGGAGGAAAATTGGCATTGGAAACAATTACAGACAGAGAGATAGCAGCCATTATCCACTTGAATGGTGGAAGAGACCAGAGGGGCTGACTCGCCTGCTTTTCTTCCAAGATTCCATCTTAACTCAGCGAGGAAATACTAAGTGCCATGATTTAGCTTTCCGCCCACACTGTCCATTGCCCACCAAAATCTATTGGGTGCTGGGCAAATGCCCCAAGGGATGGGGGTTAAGAATCAAAGAGTGGGGTCAACCCAAGGCTCCAAGCTGCTGAGAAAGATGGAGGCTGGATGACAATGAGATGTGGGACACAGGGTATCCGAGGGTAGGAACAGCAGGCCTACCTAGCTCAATGCTTCTCATAACACATGGGGAGATGGGAGAGGAGTGGGGTAGGTGGAAAATCAGAAAGGAAACCAAAATAAAGGCAACTAAAACGTTAAAAAGAATTTAATCACAAAAAAGGTAAATATAAGAATAACTACAGGTCAACTTTAAAACTGGCATAAACATTTATAAAAAAGGAAAAACAGTTCATTTTTATTAAAAAAAACAATAAATTAGGTAATAGCAGGTTTACCTCATGCACATATTCCGACTGATGTACAACATGTTGTCAAGGCACCCGAAAATGGAATGCCACTGAGATTCTTCGGAGAGCAAAGAAAGACTACACAGTGCTGCTGGCTGGGAGGTCGGTTAAATCGCCATCACCTCTCTCACGTCGCTGACTTACATTTAAAACACAGTACATATGGGGGTTGGGCAGAAGGAGAAATCAGTTCAGACAAGATCTTGATTACATTTCAAATGAATATTGCCAGCACATGTCCCTTTCGGACGTAGATATACATTGTATGTGGCAACTTTTAACTGATGCCGGGGGTAGAGAACCTCATTGTAGATGACCTCCATTTCCCTTGGGCTGTCTCTTTCTCTCTCCCCATCCCCCAATTACTCTTCAGCCTTATCAAACTGTGGCTACCCGAGCAGGTCAGCGGTTCTACAGCCAGTAACTCACCTCCCGACTCCACAAAGCTTGTCCAAATCTGCAAGGCACAAGTCAGGAATGTGATGGAATACGCTCTTCATGCATGGATGAGTGGAGCTCCAACATGGGCAGCAGATACCTGGGAACCCCACCACCTGGAGGTTCCCCTTCGAGTCATTCGCCTTGGAAATATATTGTTGTTCCTTCACTGTCGCTGGGTCAAAATCCTGGAACTCTATTCGGAACAGCACAGTACACCCGAGGGACTGCAATGGTTCAAGAAGGCAGCTCACCACCACCTTCTCAAGGACAATTAGGGATGGACAATAAATGTGGGCTGAGCCAGTGACACGTCCCATAAACAAATAAATAAAAGCTGTTGTCAGTGGATTAAATACTATTTTGGGCCTGGGGCCTGCGAGGTGGGGGATACAGAGCCAACTATGAAATGAGTGATACATATTGAAAATAGTAGACAGGGAGAAACCTTCCCACTAGGAGGAAGGTCAGATTCCAGATCACTGCTGAAAGAAGCAGAGGGGAAAATTAGTTTTTATTGCTCTGATCTGGATTGCACTGCCTGAAAAGGCTGGTGTGGAAGCAGCTTCAAAAGGGAATTGAAATGGAAAAACTGCAGGTCAGATGGGGAAGGGCTGGGGAGTGAGAATAACCGGATAGCTCTTTTTAAAGAGCCAGTACATGTGCAATGGGCCAAATGGCCTCCTCCAGTAAAATGTTCACTCAGTCATTGTGATCAATTGAAGACCCACAGTCACGGTCCAAGGCAATCGGCTCCAGGAGTAGTTCTCAGATTGTGGGCGCGGCAAGGAGAGACGAACAAGATCTCAGTAAGTTCACTCCCACCTGGTTTCGACGGCATCAATGGATAGGGATTGGAATCTGGCAAACCCCTGCAGTTTCTTCATCAGCCAGCGGCAGGCAGCTGGGACCACAGAGTGTACAATGCTTCCATTCACAAAATATTCTGTTGTTACAAACCCTGTTCTCCTCAGCTGCCAAGTTTTATTTTTGTTGCCCCGTGGCTGCTGATTAGGATCAGCAATGGTATTGGAGCCCTGAGCACAAGAGGACTGTGTATTCCTGTCTGCAAAAACCTCAGTTACATGGCACTGGCTCCCTCTACCTACAAAGTGTCTGACTGTCCCATAGAATGGGAGGGAGGGGTGCATTTAACGTCAAGGTTACCTGATGGTTCAATCGGCCCTTTCAGCGTTGATTCCCAGTCTGATTATTTAGACTTATTTTCCGCAGCGCTTCCTACGGGGAAAATATCAGGGACTGCCTGGACTTGGCAGTGGGGAGAACAATGGGTGTGTCTCCTGGTGCTTCAGCTTCCTGCACCAAGGGTGGCACTCAAATGAGGTGCCCTGCAGCTGGTGAGTGTCCAAGTACTCACAATGTGGGCGGCAGACCTGGTTAAACCCGGTCCATCGTTTGGCTTTCCTTTGTTGGCAGTTGCTGCTGCAATGTGTGTTTGGGTAGGGGGTAGTGTGTGGGAGAGAAGACTGGAGCTTGGGCTATTGCGGCGCATTTTAGAAGTGGTCAGAGATCAGTGGGCGCAGTGACCACTGTAGGTTCCAAGAGATTCATTATTTCAATGCATGTGACAATCGGTCAGTTACTTGAGTCTCATTTAAGTCGAGAACAGACCTCGGATTCTCCCAGGACATCACCCTGGAGACTTGTGGGTTCAAATTGAATGAAGGTGGATGCATCATAGCAAACAGCACACTGGAAGCTTGGAGAACATGATCGTATAGGTACAGAAAGGTTCTCAGAGAAGGCTAAGAGCTTCATGGTGAGACAAGCAGGGGCTGGCTGGGTGGGTGGGCTGAGATGTGGAAACTCCTCCAGTGAGGCAGGATCATTCTGCGTCCCATTCTCAAGAAAAGCACTGTGGTGCCCATGGAGGCCGGGTAACTGACCCAGGACGTTATTGTCAAAGGGACTATGTAAACGGGAGTCGTCATTGACTATCGTCATTGACTGCCTGCTGTCTCAGTCAGGGTACCAATAGCATGTGGGAGATCAAAGAGCCCCGAGTAGAGAAAACCAACATCTTAACATTAAATCCATGGCTGCTTTTGAATCAACAGCGAGGTCAAGCAACAATTTCTGCAGCCCAACCAGTCGATTCAGAGTGTGAGATTTGACCCATCTCTTCAATGTATCCATGATATAGACTCATGTCCAATATATTTCATTTATTTGTGGCAAATTCCAAATTCATCACCAGATGCCCTCATCTCTGAACCCCTCCTTCGTGTAGAAAGCCCCAAGCATAGAACAAGACACAATCAATAATATCGATATGTTCATCCCTAAAGGTACATATCCTGGTAACCACTGTTTTCTTTACAAAAACATTTCATGTAAATATATTTATATTTATACATATTTGGCTATATTTACAAAGAGCAGAGCTGTCTTCTGCATTCTGTCATTCAGCGTGAAGCTCTCAGTTTGACAAAGCACGGGATTTAATCCATGACTTTGTGTCCATTGGTCCCCTGTCAGAGTCCCGGCTCTAAGACACAGGAAGGAGCAGTCGGTGACTCTAGGGCAGTCCAGAGTGAAAGAACACGCAGGAGCTGGTTGAAATTGGAAGATTCCTCCAGGTCCTTGCTAAAAAGGATCAGACTCTTCCACTCCAAGTGGACATCCTTCCCCAATTGTCCAATGTACTTTCCTGAAGTTCAAAGGTTTGAACGGATCTGTACACGTGAGGCTGCTATAAAGTAGATAATCTCACATTATAGGGCCACCTGTAGACTGTGGGAACAGAGGGTGGAGAAGGGGAGGGGGAAGAGAAGTGTGGGGTGGACAAACAGCTTGACAACAACTCACAAAGTCCAGCTCCTGAAGGCTTTCATATGATGTCAATCCTTCTCCGATTGGTCCAGAAAGGTTCTGATTGGTGAGGCCATAGCAAGGAATGACTTGTGGCTTAAAAAAAAAAGATGGTTAAACGTTGGTTAAGAATAGTGGGCAGCCTCAGAGGACAATAACCTCGAAGTATACACGGGCCACGACAAGTGGTTGTGCAGAGAAACCAGGTTTGACTCCATCAACAACATAATGACTTCATGAAATGACCCCTCAAGGAGTTCTACTGGACTGGAACAACGTGACCGTCTCTCAGTGCTTCCGCTTTAGGCCTCCGTTCATGTGTCCTGGATACTTGGGAAGGCAGGGTTCTTCAGGCAGAGGGTCATGAGAGAAGACTGAATCTTCACCGGAAGAGCACGTGGAGCTTCTGGTATCCGGGAAGCTGGGTGAATACTGATCCAAGGACACCGACAGGTCCAGGTAGTCCTGTAACCCATCAAGACAAAATAAACCATGAACAAAATCTCCAAATAAACACCCTGACTAGCCAGGAACTAAAAGGCTCCACCAGGGCAGATATTTGGAAGTCTGAATTGTCGGCTTTTTGAAGTGGGCTTGGCTAAGTCAACCAAACTCTGAAGGATTTGTAACCACACATCCTGCAGACTGTTACAAGGCCTCTCTATAAAAGGCCTTTCTATTTCCTCCATTTCTCGGCTATATAATTAATCTACTTAGATTCCTCTGTTTCAGAGGGCTGAAAACATGCTTTATACATTCCCTTCCAGAAGCCAAATATTATTACAAGAAGGTGGTCAATGGAAATGTTTCTTCACCCCGTGTCAGCGTCAAAGTACATTTGGGTCATGGGTAGGGGAATGTTCCCTCATGTCTCCCGGCCTCAGGAAAACTCCTCAAGCCGTCTGACACTTGGACCTTTCATTTCCGACAGCTGCTGTCCTATGGGCCCTCAGATGACCATGGCTGACATCATGCTGATAAATATTAAATCACAAGCTGTTTTCTGTTGTAGACTCAATTCACTTCCAATGAAAATGAAAATTCCAGAAACAGTCCAAATTTGTGGAGTGAAGAAAGGAGGATTAACGTGTCAGCTCATGGTTCCTGATGCTGGATTGCTACCCAATGAGCCAGTGAAATGACTGTAAGGAGATGGGGACACCCCCTCTCGTGATGGTGCAGTCAGGTGTTGGCACTGACTGTATGGCTTTACAAACAAGGAAAGGAGGAATGATCCATCTGAGCGAGGGAACCGTGAGGACTTGGCAATGGCAGAAACTAGCTGCTATAACCCTCCCCCTATATTACTATATGTTCAGCAGCAGGAACTTGTGTTGTGAATGGATGTGAAACATCACACTTGCCTCAAAATGTTCCTGGATCTCAGCTCTCTAGTAAATCAGTGTTGGACAGAGTGTTTGGCTATCCAGTCCCTCAGACTGAACACTCAACAAAAAGCATTCTCACCTGATTGGAGGTCATTGCCAGAATCCTGTCCAAATCTTCCACCAGTTGCTTGAACGTTGGCCGCTGGGAAGGCATGACGTGCCAGCAGTCCCTCATTGTCATGTATCTGAGCAGGAAGAGGAAGCCAGTTAAACGCAGCAAGCAGCATCAACTTTGTGAACCAAGATCCCATCTGCACATAGGTCCACGACACATTCTGGGCAACACGTGAGTTTGGAGGGGGAGTAGATTTGTTGTAACAGTAACCGCTGGAGTTTCTCTCAAGTCAGGACTGGCACTGAGGCCTCAGCACTGGAATCGTTGGAGAGAATGTTGAATTCTGTTCACGGGCTGGCATTGTAGACTCCCTCCAAACTTGGCCTGTGACATGAGCGTCACTGGATAAAGATTCCCTCAGTTCTAAGAAGTGAAGCACTGAGAAAACACTGATATTTCCCCTTGTTTAGGTTATTGCTGAAAAAGATACATCCCGTCAAAGCTTTTCATCTTCCACCCATCAGGATAGAATGGCAAGAATACCAAATTTCAAAGGGAACAGGTGAAATATCTGGGCATATTCTGTTTGCAAACTCCAGGGCCCTGTGTATGGATATATGTAAGTGCGCCACACTATGATTCTGACTGATAATCTTAAATTGGTTGTTGGTGTAATTCTTTGCACAATCGGGATTGTTCCTAATTATGGAATCACATCTAACGTGTGGACATTATGTTCTGAATTTTGCAAGCACAGGCTGGTTGAGACATTAATCTGCCTATTGCGAACAGTCAAAAGGACATGCTGGGGTGGCACGGCGCAGTGGTTAACACTGGGACTACGGCGCCGAGGACCTGGGTTCGATCCCGGCCCCGGGTCACTGTCCTCGTGGAGTTTGCACATTCTCCCCATGTCAGCGTGGGTCTCACCCCCACAACCCAAAGATGTGCAGGGTAGGTGGATTGGCCACAGTAAATTTCCCCTTAATTGGAAAAAAATGAATTGGGTACTTTAAATTTAAAAAAAAGGATTAATTAGTATACCTATCTGAGCAGATCTATGTACTCACTGAGGGCCTGTCACACTGTGGGAGGTGTTATGCCACGGACATTTATCCTCGGCCCCTTAGGCAAGCATTAAAATACCCTGTGATACTGCACGAGAAGAGTGACTTTCCTTGGTCAACATTCGTCCCATCGACCAACAGCAGCAAAACTGGTTAATTAATCTTTTCACTCGCTTTATGTGCCACCACACACACCTAAGTTCTTCTTCCATGATTACTCTCAAAAGGAGCTGAACCTGGTTTCTGCTGAGTGCCTCAGTAAGGTGGCATGGCCCATCAGTCACTATCCTGTGAGGGATGGAGGGAAAAAAAGAGGCCACTCCTTCTTCGCTGTGACTGGCCTTTACTCACAGTTCATTGGTGCAGTTTGAGGGCTTGTCCATCCTGTGTCCCTCCTTCAGCAGTTTGAAGAGCTCCTCGACTGGAATACCAGGGTAGGGGGAACCTCCCAGTGTGAAGATCTCCCACAACAGCACACCAAAGGACCAGCTGAGGAGCAAGAAGAGTTTGTGGTCAGCGGAGAGGCCATTCATTCACACCTTTGCAATATCGAACCAGCCCCGCCGTCAATGTGACACCCCAGAAAACAGGAAACAAAGGATTCACGACAAAAATTAATTCAGAGTTGGGTGAACTCATGTTGTTCATTTAAGTGTAGCTCATCGGACAGAGTACAAAAGATGTATAGATGACATTTTCCCCCTGTAGTGTTATCCTTTGTAGCTTTCTGTTGGCCTGGCAACATCATAGAGTGAGAGGCACAGCTTGTCACACCCTAACTTGGTACTTTCTTGGAAACTTGTTCTTCACTGCTTCCCCTTTCCCTCCCCAGCTGTCCCTCATCACCTCCATCATTGCACTGCAGGCACTTGGAACTTGGCAGGTCAGGAAACAAGGGCACAGACCTGGCTCCTGCTGCGGACTGACTCCACCAGTCCCAAGCACCAGTGCTGCCCTGGTGCCAACTTTTCTCACCAATCCTCTCCAGCTCTCTCCCCTCAATAAGACTTCCCCTTGACCAAGCTGGAGTTTCTCCTCAGTAAGGGTCGGCAGCCGAGGCTTTGAGACTTGAATCACTGAAGAAAGCGATGGTTCACCATTGCCTGGCTCAATGCGAATTTGGCTCTAATGACGCTCCCGGGAAGGGTCATGTTTTGCTCTGTTGAAGGTGCAGTATTTTGCAAGTTGCTGCTATTTCTTTGTGTCTAAGCTATTGTTTCAAATCCGCCAATCTCAAGATACAGCCAGGATGAACCTGCTGCGTAGGTGACACATTCAACTCATACTTACACGTCACTCTGATGTGTGTATATTCGATCAAACAAGGCTTCTGGGGCCATCCACTTCACAGGCAAGCGGCCCTGTAAAACCAACCAAAATAAGGCAACGTGTTAAAATGATGACCTGATAATAAACTATCTTTGAACACCCAAATACAACAGATTAGGAAACATTGCACAATAATTTCTTCCAAGACCACCCACTTGAACAAAAGGCCAATCGTCCATGTGTCAGACATACGCTCTTGGCATAACCTGCATGTTCCACCCCCACAATACTGCCACCCAAGGGTACCCAGGTTTTGTGTCCATGTATCAAGTAGGATTACATGTTGAGGCCAAAGGTATGTCTGAATTGATTTCCACTTTGGGCACATTAATGAATTAGGCACAAGCTGTAGTCAGTTTCTGAGCAAAGTACTTCATCCTGGGACTGTGGTCAGTTTTGTGGGTGGAGCCAGCTTCGAGCACAATATTTTTCAAACTCACACAAGTTAAATTTACATTGAACCGTGGCTATTTCATGTTTGACTTCCTGAGCACAGTTCTGGTTTCCATAGTAAGAAACAGACATACAGACGGAGAAGGTGAATGTGAATGATGTCTGAACTGCAGATATACTTATCGGAAAACGCTCAATAGACTTTTTTTTGCTTGGACAGACAAGACTTAGGGGTGACCGGCTAGAGATCTTATGAAATCAAGAAAAGATTTGATAGGCTTGATGCAGAGAGGATTGTTTCCTGTGGACAGAGCCAGAAGTTGGGGTCACAATTACAAGAGTCAATTAAACAGGGAATTCTTTAACGAGAGGATGGTTATAATGTGGAACCCAACACCATAGGGAGCACAAGAGAGCATTGTCGCGAATATATTTAAGGGGATCCATGATAAGGACATGAGAAATAAAGGAACAGGGATTTACTCACGAGAGGCTTTGATGGAGAGGAGGCTCCTGCAGACTTCTGTTTATCATGGGGAATTAGAGAATGGAATACAAACAACTACTGCACAGTATCAACGACAACATTGAAAGGATTTTAGATAGATTCTTATAATGTGTGGAAAGTACAGGGTACAAGGGAAGAGTTAGGTTTGGGGGTTAACTTTGGACTGCTCTGCGGAGAACTGGCTGAAAGAGGTAAGTAGAGTGAGGGACCTCCTTTCAAATTGTTATGCTTTTGGAGACAGCATGGAAATGGAATTGTTACGGGTCCAGCAATGCTGCGAGCTGAATGAAGTCCAGTTGTTCAAATCAGAAAGTAAGAGAACATTGAAGCAGGCCATTTGGCCCATCAATTCTCTTTCACTTAGTCCCGACTCCCCCCTGCTCTTTCTGCAAATCCCTCCTTTAAGTATTTATCCAATTCCCACTTGAAAGCTACCACAGTTTCCCCAGCGCAAATTCCTTAACCCGCAAAACAGCCACCAGCTTTCATGGACTGACGACCGATGCAGCATCCTCATGATGCAGAGGAAAGTCTGTTGAGGATGGAGGGTCCGAGGCGTTGAGAGGCCAGGGGGGGTTCCGACTTCAAGGCCTGTCAGGATTTCCCCCGCGCCATCGGGAATGACAGTTGGGTGCTGAGTGGATTCGGATCAGCAGAGAGAAACAAGGATGGAGACTGAAATCCAAACTTTCCCCATGGGTAGTGAAAGAGCACTCCTGAACCCACAGAGAGGTAAAAGAGTCAAACTATTTGACCATTTTGGATCTCTTCTGGCCCCTACACCTTCCAGCTCAAGTGGGAAGTAACAGCTCTCCCGTTCATTCTCATGCTGTCCTAGCCACCTATTCAGAAGAGGAGGTTAAAATCAGAGCCGAGAGGAAGGTCCCTGGATCTCAGTGGTGGGGTCCAATGTGATTTGAACTGGTGTCTGCTGGGTTGATCAGGGCTAACATTGTCCTGGACATGTCTGAAGAAGGTTGGGGTTTTGTTTTGTTACACTGATCACCAGCCCAATGGTGAAGAGGTACAATGATGCAGGAACATCATTGTTGGGCAGCACGGTAGCATGGTGGTTAGCATAAATGCTTCACAGCTCCAGGGTCCCAGGTTTGATTCCCGGCTGGGTCACTGTCTGTGAGGAGTCTGCACGTCCTCCCCGTGTGTGCGTGGGTTTCCTCCGGGTGCTCCGGTTTCCTCCCACAGTCCAAAGATGTGCGGGTTAGGTGGATTGGCCATGCTAAATTGCCCGTAGTGTCCTAAAAAAAAAGTAAGGTTAAGGGGGGTTGTTGGGTTACGGGTATAGGGTGGATACGTGGGTTTGAGTAGGGTGATCATGGCTCGGCACAACATCGAGGGCCGAAGGGCCTGTTCTGTGCTGTACTGTTCTATGTTCTAACACCCAGGCAATGATGAGTGACCTCGGGACTGGAGTGCAATGAGGGTGGTCCGAACAACAGATGTACATTGGTTGGTCAGAACTCCATTCATAATGCGTCACACTGTGTCGGAAACTCACATTTGTTGTCTTTTTGTAGTAATCGATGTGGTGTATATCTCGCGCCAGTCCAAAGTCAGCAATCTTCATCACATTGTCCTCTGTTACCAGAACATTTCTTGCCGCTAAATCCCGGTGAATGCACTGTGGAGAGAAAGCCCCGTTAACATTTGGAGGCTTAGCAAACTCACAAAATAGTCTAATTTCACCAACTGAGTGCATCTGGACACAGCCAACAAAGGAACTGGCTTCAACACTACATACAATGCACTTAAGAAGATAAGAAGTGAAGGCAGGTGTCTTATCACCACTAATGGAGCACCTCATGTGCTTGCAGACCCCAAATCATGAGGCTGAAGCTGAAATGCGGGGGTGGGGCCATTGCCATCCATCTGAAACAAAGATGCAGTGAAGGTGGACTGAAGAAGCAGCAACAGGGCTGGCCAGCACACCACTCAACAAAAATGCAATGAAAGTAAGGATGTCTTGCTGTCACACACTGCACAGTTTTGGTATCCGGATCTAAGATATGCTTGCTTTAGAAGGGCTACAATAAAGTTTTGATCTATTGATTCCCAGAGTGAGGACAAGAAATTGAGTCAAATGGACCGATATTCTCTGCTGTTTAGCAGAATGAGAGGTCTTCTCCTTGGAACAACGATTCTGAAAACGTAGGACACGGGAGGGTTGGGCCTGTGGTACCTCGGGCCTGCCCCACTAGTCAATAAGATAACAGCTCATCCTCTGTCTCAATTCATTTCCCTCTCTCTCTGGGAGGGATTCTTCACTCCCGGGACTAAGTGCCCTCGCCGTCATGAACACCATCGCGTTTCACGACGACGCGAACAGGGCCCAGGCATGACCTATTCTGGCCCGTGCTGGAGCGGTTCACGGCGCTCCAGCCTCCTTACGTGAGCCAAATGGGCGCTGCGCCAACCCGGGCATGCGCAGTTGGGGCAGCTCATTCCTGCACATGTGCAGTTGGGCCGCGTCATCCTGCGCATGCGCAGGGAACTTCGTCCGAGTGCCGGCCCCTCACCAACATGGCGCCGGTGTTCTGGGGCCGGCCCGCTGGCCAGACCCCATTGGAACCCCCCCCCCCCCCCCCCCGCCAGAGACCAGGGGTGGACGGCGCCGGCGGGAACCTGTCGTGTTGAAGCGGCCGGAGAATCGCTGCTCGCCGTTTGCGGCGATTCGCCGAGCGGCCGGGCGCGATTCACGCAGCGCTGGTTTCGGGGGCTGGCGTGGCGCGACTTAGCGGTGCCCCAGCGATTCTCCCACCCGGCGGGGGGGGGGGGGGGGGGAGTGATACCGCCCACTATATCTCTTCATTTCTTCAGAAGCCAAATATCTATCAATCTCTCACCCTTGAATATTCTCAACAACTCAGTATCCAGAATCCTCTGGGATGGAGAATTCCAAAGGCTGCAGAAATCTCTCCCCATCTCATTCCTTTTTTAAAAAGATTTAGAGTACCCAATTATTTTTTTTCCAATTAAGGGGCAGTTTAGTGTGGCCAATCCACCTAACCTACATATCTTTGTGTTGTGGGGGTGAAACCCACGCAGACACAGGGAGAATATGCAAACTCCACACGGACAGTGACCCGGGGACGGAATTCGAACTAGGTCCCCAGCGCTGTAGTCCCAGTGCTAACCAATGCGCCACGTGCCACCCCCCATCTCATTCCTAAATAGCTGACTTCATGGCCTGAGATGATGCCGCCTGGACCCCTGGTTCTTGACTCTAGAAGCCAGGAATACATCCTGTCAAACCCACCCAGAATGATCTGCTTCAAAGAGATCGGCCGCGATTCTCCGCAACCACGATGGGTGGGAGAATAGCGGGAGGTCCGCTCCCGCACCTCCCGCTATTCTCCCACCCCCCCAAAATGGCGTGTCCGGTTTTCCGACACGCCGCTCGGAGAAACGCGGGCAGCCGTATTTCACGGCGGCCCGCGATTCTCCGACCCGGATGGGCCGAGCGGCCTGCCATTCCCGACCTGTTCACGACGGCGGCAACCACACCTGGTCGTGGCATCATGAACATGGTGTGCCAGGCAAGTGTGGGGCCTGTGGGGGGGCGGATTGGGGATTGAGCACCACGACCATGCTCGGGAGGAGACTGGCCCACGATCGGTGCCCACCGATCGTCGGGCCGGCGTCTCAAGGGGACGCACTCTTTCCCCTCCGCCGCCCCGCAAGATCAAGCTGAGGGGAAAGACGGCAACCGCGCATGCGGGGCTGCCGTCATTAGGCACTGCCGCGGCGTCATTCTTGGCACGCCGGGCCTTGAAGCCAGGGACAAGGCCCGGCGGCCGAGTTTCCCGGTACGGCCCGCCTATCCTCCCGGGTAGGGGAGAATAAGGGGCCGGGAGAGGCTTCCGACGTCCTCGTGAACCTCTCCAGGTTTCACGACGGCGTCCGGCCTTGCGGAGAATTCTGCCCACCGTCTCTCATTCTTCCAACCACCCCCCTCCTTGATGTTACTGTTTGGCTGGCAGAAGTAGAGGTTGCGGGGCAGGGGTGGGGACACCAGATTAGACTCTGGAATTCATCACTTCTCGTCTCCCCATTGGTTAGCCAACAGATCAATGAAGGTGTGCCGGGGAGGTGCGGATGAATCGGTCAGCACCAATACAGGAAGGCTAGATGAGCGGGCAAGGGGGCAATACCAACATGAGTTTACTGAGAGGACAGCTGGTGACTGGAACAGCTCACTATGGGGCACCGTCCTGATTAGTTGTTTAAATCTCTTCAACACAAAGCTGGATATCTATCTTGAAGAGGACCATTATCAACGCAATGGGTCAGGCACAAGTTCCATCAGGTCCCCACTCAATTCTATGCCCTTTGATTTTTCAGGCAAAAGGATTTTTCAGGCCTCCAATACCACACATACGTCATTGCAACACAGATATGCCTCTCTATCCCGGCTTGCTATCGGCGGAAGGAGGGCCTTTTCCCAGTCTAAGTGCTCCCAAATGCTGCCGCCATCAACTTCAGAGCAACTGTTCGAACAGTGCTATGGGACCAGTGGCATTGAGCCGGAGCAAAGCAAATTCAGCTTCCTCAAGCACCCCTCCATCTGTGAGAGGTCTTCTCCTTCCCGACAGGCTGCCCCCATCACTCTGGGAAGCCTGTCTTCCCAGGCCCACATCCCACACCAGCCCTTGGCAGAGAAGCAATGTTTCCACAGGCTCCATTGGTGTGCCTCCTACCTTTCTCGATGCAAGATACTCCATGCCTCTGGATACCTGGTAACCACATGATACCAGGTCTTTGAATGACAGCTGTTCCACAGCTATGTGGTGGGTAGGATTGTAACAGTACTCCATGCCAGGAGGCCGGCGAACACGCAGATATTCGCGCAGGTTACCCTTGGATGCAAACTCAACAATGACATAGAGCGGACCTGCAGAAAAACATTTCAAGTTAATAACCTTCAACCAGAATGGCTGGGGAGAGATTTGCCTTTGTATAGCAAATTTTCACAACTTCAGGACAACAAGATTTTTACAGTCAGTGAAGAATTATTTGAAGTTATTATGTAGAAAGTGCAGAAGTCAATTTACAAACAGAAAACTGCCCCAAACAGTGACGTGGGCTGGGATTCTCCCCTACCCGGCGGGAGGGGGGGGGGGGGTGTCCCGGCGTGATGGCCAGGGCCGAAGGGACTTCGCCGGCCGGCGGAAGTCCGCGCATGCGCCGGAGCGTCAGCAGCTGCTGACATCATCCCCGCGCATGCGCAAGGGTCACTTCTGCCTCCGCCATGGTGAAGACCATGGCGTACGCGGTAGGATAAGAGTGCCCCCACGGCACAGGCCCGCCCGCCGATTGGTGGGCCCCGATCGCGGGCCAGGCCACCGTGGGGGCACCCCCCGGGGCCAGATCGCCCTGTGCCTCCCCCCAAGACCCCGGAGCCCGCCCGCGCCACCTGCTCTCGCCGGTAAGGTAGGTTGTTTAATCCACGCCGACGAGAGAAGCATGACAGTGGCGGGGCTTCGGCCCTTCGCGTGCCGGAGAATCGCCGGGGGGGGAGGGGCGCCGACCGGTGTGGCGCGATTCCCGCCTCCGCCCAATCTCTGGTAGCGGAGAATTCGGGACACGGCGGGGGCGGGTCGGAGAATCCCGCCCATGATAACGATCAGATAATAGGAGGAGTTAATATTGCCCAGGACACTGTAATTGCATGGGATCTTTTATATCGACTCAGAGGGCAGATGGGGTCCTTGGCTGCCTGCCTCATCTGACAGACTGCACACTTCTCAAAGTGCATCACTCCCTCAGCAATGTACCTGGAGTGTCAACACAGATTTCCCACTCAATCTCTGACTTCAACAGTCTCCAGCCATTTGCTGAAAGCCTCACCCATGCATCTGTTAGCCATGGATGCAACTATTCCAACACTCTCCTGGCCAGGCACCCTGGGTGGGTTTCTCCACCGGCGTGGAGCTGCCCCACAATGGGAAACCCCATTGACCGGCCGGTGTAACGGAGAATCCCGCCGGCGGGTCGAGGCTGAAAAGTGATGTGGCGGGGCGGAGAATACAGCCCCCTCGATATAGTTCAACAGATCAAAACACTTGTCCATATCCAAACTGCAGCAAGTCCTGTTCTATCCATGACTGCTCATCTACATTGGCTACTGGTGCAATTTAACAATGGTCATTCTTCTTTTCAATTTCTATGGCCTCATTCCTCCTTAGCTCTGTAATCCTTTTCAGCCAGACAACCCTCGGAGGTATTTTCACTTTTGACCTCTGGCATGTGCCACTTTCCCCTGCTTTATATTGGCGGCCAGGGTCCCAAGCTCTGGAAATTCTCTCAACGTCTCTCTCTCTCTGCAATAGCCTACTTCTCACCTTATCCTCATATCACCTCATGTGTCTCGATGTCGAATAAAATTCTGTGAAGCACCTTGGAATGTTTTATCGGACTGAAGTCACTGTGTAAGTAGTTTGCTGTTGTTACTTTATGCCTGAATGTTAATACTGCTTGCCTCGCACAGCAAGAGTTCCACAGCAATGAAGCTCTTCACCCCAATACGCACATGAAGAGCCCAACCAAAACTGGGGCTTGCTCGCCTGGAAGGATAAACTCATCTCAGCCAGGGACAGCAGTAAGCAAATTAGTGACGACAGCATATCCCAATCAGGAAAAGGGAACAAAACCAGTGTTCTGGCTCTCCACCACGCCATGGAGCTGCCACTCTGAAGTGTATTTATTTATGGTATATGGGCATCACTGGCAAGGCTACCATTATTGCCCATCCCTAGTAGACCTAGAGGAGTTGAGGGTGAACTGCTGTGGTCCATCAGGTATAGGTACACTCACTGTGAGTATAGACATTCCAGGAATTTGACCCAGCAATTAAGGAGGAACATTAATCCATTTCCAAGTCTGAGGGGGACTTGTAGGTGATGTTCCCATGCGTCTCGTACAAGTGGCAGATATTGCAGCTTTGAGAGGTGCCGTCAAGGGAGGTTGGCAAGTTGCTGCAGTGCTTCTTGCGGCTGTTGTTACCAGTGGTGGAGGGAGTGAATGTTTAAGGTGATGGATGAGGGGCAGAGGAGGGGTGACCTTGTATGGGAGGCAGCGATCAGGGTTGACGTTCGTTGTGTTTTGTCTCAGCATCTGACAGTGCCCACACAGAGACATAACCACCACTCACAGCCTCTTGGGAGAGAGGGAGCCGTGGAAACATAAACCGCAATGAAAGCTTTCAAATTTGAACACGGCTTCAGCAATATATTAAAAGGGATGTTGTTCAGGAATATATTTGATTTGAGAACGGTGAGGAGCTGGAGTGTAATAGAATGAGTGAGAACTGCAGGCAGTCTGAGACAGAGACAGAGACGGAAACAGCCCTGGTGACTGATCTAAGATTGCAATGATAGATCTGGATGAAGAATGTGCAACCATTTGATCTGAACCTTTCAGCATTGCTTGCCTTCGTGTAGTACTTACCATCCTGAGTACATGCCCCGAGCAAGTTAATGATGTTCTTGTGTTTCCCAATCATCTTCATCATCTCCATCTCTGAGATGAGGTCAGACAGATCCTTCTCTGTGGCATCAGCTGGAAAGAGAGGGAGTGATGTGAGAGATCATTCTGTCTGTCATCTCCCTTAGCAACAAGCAAGAGAAAGAGGAAATTGGCCTATTCAGATTGTTCTGGAGCCCACTAACAAGTCTGGTGCCTGCACAACGCAGAGTCATCCTGAGGCCTGATGCACAATGCATCATTTATACACACAGGCACAAGAAGTACAATGTGTGGGGAAGGAAGAGTCACTTTAATTTGGTCTCGAAAAATGTTTAACCTCTTCGCTACCGTGTGATGTCCAGGCAAAGGGCTCTTTATACGTGTTTCTTCCATTGTGGCTTTTGTCTCACCTAAGTTTTATTTTATAAATTTAGAGTACCCAATTCATTTTTCCCAATTCAGGGGCAATTTAGTGTGGCCAATCCACCGAGCCTGCACATCTTTGGGTTGTGGGGGTGAAACCCACGCAGACACGGGGAGAAGGTGCAAACTCCACACGGACAGTGACCCAGAGCCGGGATCGAACCTGGGACCTTGGCGCCGTGAGGCAGCAGGGCTAACCCACTGTGCCACCGTGCTGCCCATTCTCACCTAAGTTCTTTATATGTGGCCACAGATAATGAGTTTTATTAAGCTGTTCAGGGGGTGGGCGGGGCAGGCAATATAATTAAGCCTGACACAGTCATCATACCTACAAATTCAGCCAGGGACACTGGGAGTCCTTGCAGCTCTGTCCCCACCTGGACCCAGGATAGATAAGGGCAATCTCACCCCTGCTGCCACTCCTGATTAGATCAACTAGATTGGCACAGAGGAGCCATCTAACTTTGCCATTTCCAACCTTCACCAGCTGAACTCCCGGGGAAGAGTTTCTACGAAAGCACTCCCTCTACCCTATTTGGATGAGGCAGGGCAGTATCCCAATGTTAACTGGACTGTAAGCTTTAAGTTGCTCGTTGGCTAATATGATGCTGGTGACTAGAGCAGAAGGACTGGGTGAACCTTTCAAAAGCTATGGTGTGAGGATTTGGGAATAGAAAATGGCAGCTTCTTACATGTGAATTCCATCTTGGCTCTTCGGTTTTTGACCTTTACTTAGGTGTGCAGAATTGCCGCTGCCAATGCCATGCCATGGCTAATTGGCAAATGCTGAGACAGTGTCAGGTGGGGTAACAGGAGCATCAATATGGACATTGCCTTCTAACTTAGTGGCCAGATTGAATTTTATAGGGGTGCAAATCTCAACCATTCCCCAGTAACTCAATGTGCAAAGGCAGGACAAGGGAAGTCAGCCAAGCTGACCTCAGGCAAGGCAGGGAAACGGCCTCAACATAGCCAAACTTTAATCAGCCAGTAAGCCTGTCCTCCATCGCTAAACAGTCATCGCTGCTGAAAGGGGCAGCTGATGACCAATTCACCTTTGCCAAATAGCCTGACCTCACTCACTCCCAGCCTCAACACAGGGGCCATTGGTTGGGGCATATTTTTTAGTCTATGAGATAGGCCAGCACACAACTTACTCAAACTTGGGAGAGGCGTTTGCAAAGGCAGGGGAGCATTGGAGCATCTTACATTTCCCTCTAATCACATTGTTCACGATCCACCAATTCAAGTGCATCCAACTGTCTGAAACTGTGCAGCAACCAATGCTATTGGGGTAATTGGAAGAAACAAGCACTCACCTTTTAACATCTTCACAGCCACGGTAACCGGCCTGTTGGGCTTATCCTTGTCAATGCCAATGGTCTCTCCCATCACGACTTGCCCAAAACACCCCTCACCAAGTGGTTTACCCAGTGTCAGCCTAGGGATCAGGGAGAACACAGGGATTAAAGCACACACGACTCAATTTGTTTCATTTCAGATTGATCGCTCCACGCCCCACCAACTGTCCCCCACATGCACAGGGTTCCTTACAAAGGAACTGTATGAGGCCATTTATCCCCTCAAGCCAGGGTGGCACGTTGGCGCAGTGGCTAGCACTGCTGCCTCACAGCACTGAGGACCAGATTCGACCCCAGCCCCAGATCACTATCGTGTGAAGTTTGCACATTCTCCCCGTATCTGCATAGAACTCATCCCCACAACCCAAAGATGTTCAGGTTAGGTGGATTGGCCACACTAAATTGTCCTTCATTGGGTACTCGGAAAAAACATTTTTTAAATCCCGATAAGCCCATTCCACTGCCATTCATTGAGATCATGGCTGATCTGCAATCTAACTCAATTTACTAACTCAATTTACTATCTCTCAGAGAATACCATAGAATCCCAGCAGTGAAGGAGGCCATTCAACCCACCGAGTCGACACCAAACGTCTGCCTTTGCCCCATGTTCCTTCGTACCTGTGGATAGCAATAATCTACCAATTTCAGATTTAAAATCAAGTGTTGTTTGTGGAAGTGAGCTCCAAACATGCACTCCTTTGTGTGTTCAAGTGGTTCACCCCTGAAAGATCTGCCTCTATTGGTTAGGCCCTGGACTCTACAGCCAACAGAAATAGTTCCGATCTGTTCTCAACATGTTGAAACTTTGATCAAACAGGGAAGACAAAACTACTTTTTAATTTAAACCTGGAGAGTCCTGGGGTCATTCTGGTTGATCGTGCCGGCTCCCATGCCAAACAAATCGCCACATCCTTCGTTGTGGAGCCCAGAACTGCTCACATGGACGATTTAACCTTGGTTTGGGGTAGATGTAGCAAGACCTCGCTCCCCCCCACCCCTCTTATATTTTGCTCCTGAGATTGAAGGCCAGGGCTTGATGGTGGCACAATGGTTAGCTCTTCTGCCTCACAGCACCTTGGGCTGGGGTTCACTTCCGGTCTTGGGGTGGAGTTTGCACGTTCTCCCCGTGTCTGCGTGGGTTTCAGGGCCTATCGCGTGAGGGAGCATGAACCCTGGTCAATGGGGGAAACCTGGGAGCCAGAGAGTAAAGACCTTTTTAGTGGCTCTGCGCCTGTGTACAGTTTACCGTTACTTTTACCAAAAACCCTTGTTCAGTGATAGTGGAAGTCTCTTCAGTCTTGCCTCGAACCACCACAAGAATGTTAAGAGGAATTAAATAATAAAAATGGCCCCTGTTCTCAGTAGTGAATGTAAACCTGATGTGCTTCTGTTAAAAGGTGTTTCTTCTGTCTTCTGGATGTTGTTTGGGAACTTATTAAGGATTACTTAGTGTTGTATTCTTTGGGGGTTTTATTTGAATTGATGGTTGTTAAGACGTTCACTGTATATTTCAAAAAGGTTAACTTGAGTTCATAGAATAAACATTGTTTTGCTTTAAAAAATACTTTTCCATTTCTGCTGTACCACACGTGTAGAGTGGGCCATGTGCTCCCCATACCACAATCTATTAAAACCTGTGGGTCAGGTGAACCCCATGATACACTTTGGGGTTCTCGAAACCCTGGCCCATAACAAGACTGAGAGGTGATCTCACTGAAAAATACAAGATCCTGAGGGGATGTGACAGGGTAGGTATCGGGTGGATGTTTCCACCTGTGGAACCAGATAAGAACCAGGGAACACGTTTGAAGAATAAGAGGTCAACTTGAGGAGAGTTTTTTCTCTCAGAGGGTCGTTAGTCTGTGAAATTCTCTCCCCCAGAGAGCAGTGGCGGCTGTGTCATTTAGTATGTTCAAAGCAGAGTTAGACAGAGCTTTTATAGATGAGGGAATCAAGCAAAATGGGAGGCAGCTGGCAAAGCGGATCTTACTGACTGGCGGAGCAGATTCCAAGGGCTGAATGGCCTGCTCCTAAGTCAAATACCGGAGATGGCCCCAGAACACAGAACTGCCAATCAAATGAATAATTTTACAAGCTCCACAGAATGCCTCAACCGAACCGACCAAACCTATTGAATTCAACTGCTAACTGCAACAGCAGCCGGCAAATCTATCCTGCCATTGGTCTTATGGTTTGGATCCTTCTCTGCGCCTTACACAATTTGCCAACCTCTGGGTACTGGAACCACCAAAGAAGAATTCAATAAAATAGTCCATCGCGGCAAAATTGTACCATGATCTGTAACCTCCTCAAACTGTGCATTGTGGAGATTCTTCAGGTTTTCAATGCTATGGCTCCAGTCCAGACCCAGTTACAACATGACAACAAATCAAACTACTCTCTGGAAACATGAATCAATACCTGGTTTTCCTGTTACAAGCAGCTCTGCCTCAGGGACAGTGCACCGTCAGAGACAGAGTGGCACTCCCTTGGCTCTGTCGTGACCTTTGAACCTGTCCTGGCACCAATGTGAACCTGATCTCTCAAGAGTGCGATTGGTAATTTAACCTGGCATTTCCCTCTTCGATACAGCTTTGGGAAATCTTGGTCGGAGTGGCAATGATCCCAGTGTTAAATAAATTCCTCAGCGATTTGATTCAGTGTACAAGCTGCTCAATGCGCTACTTGCACTCTTTTGTAGCCTTGACCAGAGTTATACTGTAAGAAGTTACAACACCTTGCAACACTTCAGCAGTCAAGGGCATTCCATAAGACATAGGAGTGGAAGTAAGGCCATTCGGCCCATCAAGTCCACTCCGCCATTCAATCATGGCTGATGGGCATTTCAACTCCACCTACCAGCATTCTCCCCGTAGCCCTTAATTCCTCGCGACATCAAGAATTTATCTATCTCTGCCTTGAAGCCATTTAGCGTCCCGGCCTCCACTGCACTCCGCGGCAATGAATTCCACAGGCCCACCACTCTCTGGCTGAAGAAATGTCTCCGCATTTCTGTTCTGAATTTACCCCCTCTAATTCTAAGGCTGTGCCCACGGGCCCTCGTCTCCTCGCCTAACGGAAACAGTTTCTTTGCGTCCACCCTTTCTAAGCCATGTATTATCTTGTAAGTTTCTATTAGATCTCCCCTTAACCTTCTAAACTCCAATGAATACAATCCCAGGATCCTCAGCCGTTCCTCATATGTTAGACCCGCCATTCCAGGGATCATCCGTGTGAATCTCCGCTGGACATGCTCCAGTGCCAGTATGTCCTTCCTGAGATGTGGGGCCCAAAACCGGACACAGTGCTCCAAATGGGGCCAAATTCAGCCTCTGATCTCCGGGTAAGCGTTCTCCAAGGCGGCCTTCAGGACGCGCGACAACGCAGAATCGCCGAGCAGAAACGGATAGCCAAGTTCTGCACACCAGTACGGCCTCAACAGGGACCTGGGATTAATGTCGCATTGCATTCATCCCCCACCATCTGGCCTGGGCTTGCGAAATCCTACCAACTGTCCTGGCTTGAGACAATTCACACCTCTTTAACCTGGAGTTACCCCAATCTTTGGATCTGTAAAGATTTAATTACCTGCAAATTCTCGCATTCTAAGCATTGTCTGGCATCTTTGAATTTGTCTGTATATATATATGTTTCTGCAACATACCCCTTCATTCACCTGAGGAAGGAGCAGTGCTCCGAAAGCTAGTGATTTGAAACAAACATGTTGGACTTTAACCTGGTGTTGTAAGACTTCTTACTGTGCTCACCCCAGTCCAACGCCGGCATCTCCACTTCAGAGTTATACTGCACCAGTGGAAAACTCCCAATGCATTTGGAGCTACCGATGAGAGCCTGCTTGCATTCTCTCTTGGCCTGACTCTGAATTCACACCATGCACTCGCAATTGTTGTGAGCTTGTGCACTCTGGGGCTGTGGGCAATGAAAGGCTGACTCTGGTTCATTTCAAAGCCGGCTTCCAGATCCGAGGCCTTCACCCCAGTCTTTGGGGTTCAGAGCTGGGCCCCGAGTCTCAGTCAGAGGGTGGCCTTTGAAGCTCAATGAGCCACCCAGTTCACCGCCCGGGCACATGTCCAAGGCTTGAACCGCAGCTGATCCGCAGGGTTAATAAACAGGCAGCAGCCCTGGGTTTATAAATAAGTCTGGTCACGTTTGGAGTACATTCTATTTTTCACTGCGTTTCCTGTTTTTGTTCCGACTGAATGAACTATTAACTGAATGTTGATGGAAAGATTGGCAGAATGCCAATTCCACCTCCCTCCAGCGAGAGGAACCCACAACCACATCGACAGCTCGGGCCCAGGCTGCTTTGCCAACACTCAAAATCTGTGCCACTGAGAGAACAAAACACAGCGCACTCACTTGTCTCTGGAGAACTCCCAGCGAGGGTCCTCGGGAAGCTCGTACTCCGAGACCCCTGCCAACATCGGAGTTCCATTGGATGAATGTCGAGCTGTCCGAACCAGGAGGACACCCGAATGCATGGAGGAGCTGGAATCAATGGATACCTGTGTTGGGATAGACAGAGACACCAGAGGTTAGAGTCTGTAAAAGAGATCCACAAACAGCAGTCAGAGCACTGCACTGTGCTAAGATCCGGGCCCTTGGCCATTCACTCACTCCTCTACCCCACCCCACTCTCCACAATTATTCCCATCTCTTCTAACAGTGCGAAGTTGAACAAAGGCCAAAAGATTTCTTCTTTTTCCAGCTTTCATGGTTCCATCCATTATTTCTTGTGGTTTTATCCAGGTCTTGCAAGATGTCAAAACAATGGCTGTTTGTTATGAAATCACTCCTTTCTAAGTGGAGGCCAGGCTCGAGTCTGACGCACACATGGCCTGTGGAGATGTTCTGAGCTTGACACAATACAATCTCCCCAGGTTTGTGCTGGAGTGTGTGCACTCGGTGAGTTACGGACTACCTTCCACACAATTTCAGAAATCCCGCTGCTCACTATTTGGAAGGTTAATTTTTCAGTGTCTGCGCCTGCAGAACATTGACAGTTCTGATTTCTGCAGCCTTTTCCCCTGTACTTGTGCTCTAACAGAGAAAGTAGGGTGGTTGCCCCTATATCCACATAAATGATGCTGATTCTGAATGGATTTACTGTCACGCAAGAGTTCCGAGTTTCCCTTGCAGTTTCTAGCCTCCGTGATTGGGTTTTGCTTCATCTCCGCCTCATTTGGAACACTTTGACAGGGTTGGGGTGGGCAGTGCAGCGAGTCTGGAGATCGTCTATCAGTCTGCTGAGCGGAATGGAAAGTTTCTATCTTGCGACTTCATCAGAAGACAATAGGTTTGCATTTTAGATGTTAGTGTGAAGTGGGCTTTATCAGAATGGCAGACTATTATAAGCTCCACCCAACATCCCTGTCCATTGACTACCAAGGAAAATTGTGTGGGAGGTTCAGAAACTGGCTGAACTGATTTCTCCCAGTTCTCTGGAAGGCAGACACACCTGCAGAATATTGGCATTCCGGCTATTTTACTTACACTCCCATCACAGTGCTCCTGGCTAAGAACGAATTGTTTCCTCATTATTTGCAGCCTTTCTCTTCTGAAGGATGAGGGGTGTTGTTCGTGTGAAGGTGTGACTTGTTCTCCAGAAGCACTTTGTGGTAATTACTCTTGCTGTCCTGCCATGGACAGATGCATTAGCAACAGGTAGATAGGTGAGAACTTGTTCGGCAGCGCACCTCCTTCCATTGAGGAGTCTGGAACATGGGGTCACGATCTCGGGATCAGGCCATTTGGAACGGAGATAAGGAGAAACTTCTTCACCCAGAGTTGTGAATCTTGGCAATGCTCTAAGCAGACAGCTGTGGGTTCAATGTCGATAAGAATTTCTCTAAGTGTAATTTTTGGATTCTGAGAGGATGAGGCGTGGATGAGGGGTTGAGATAAAAGATCCGCCATAACTCAGCTTGGAATGGGTGACTGGAGACCTGCAACTTGATGCCAAAGGACAGTGACCCCCTCAGTTCAGACTGCTTAACCAATAGGAGCCTGGGGGTAGAAAGCATTTACCAAGCCCGTTATCCACAAAGGCACATCAAGTCCTCGTCCACATCACAGATGGCTGAGGAAAGGCTTCGCTTATCAATTCTCTGTGCCGTTTCTCTTCCTCATCTGACTCATTCAACATCACTTGCTGATTCAGCACTCCTTTCCAATGACCTGACCTGGGAAAAGCAGTTACTGAAATATCAGCTCTGTTCAATTTACTGGACATGAGCACAGGTAAAGCAGATGATGTACTGCAGTGACAGGCTGAGCTAACCTCTCTCTCACTTTGCTCAATTGTTTTTTTTAAACTGAAGAGAAGGTTATTGTGGGGATGGGAGAGCATTTTGAATCTGTAAGTACTCCTGACATGAATAATGGAATGAGATCAAAGTTTTTCTTCTGGAGAGGAGGCACTCTCTGCAGTCAGCGGGAATGGAAGGAGGGAGGAGAAGTCTTGAAGGACACAGTTCTGTTCTGTGCTGTCACGATACCAGTACAGAGGGGATCCACTGAACAGGCTGGTTGAGGCTCTTCTCTCAAGAGAAGTGAATATCGAGGGTGGCTGGGGCGGAGGGCTTTGATGGTGTGGTGGGGTTTCAGAGGATAGAATCACAGCATTTTTACAGCAGGAAGTCATTCAGCCCATCGTGCGAGCTGCTTCCCGAGTCAGCAATTCACTTTGTGCCAATCTCCTCCGTTCTCAGTTAGATATGGAAATTGCAGCACAAATCATGAATAGCAGGAAACCTGGTTTAACTCCCTTTCCCCCTGTACCCTGCCCCACTTGGGCAGCAGTGCTGTGACCAACGACAGGGCCTAAACCCCTATTGCAAACAAAATCAAAGCAGATCAGTAGCTGGGCCGAGACTATCATCCCTTTCCGCGTGGCCCCCATGGCAGGATATTCACTGATTGGCCACCAGTTGGAGTAGTTTAATAAACCACTATGTCAGGGCTCCCAAAGGCTCTTTTTCCATTTGCTGAGGTCAAGCCAATGTGGGCTCACTGTTAAGTTGTCTAATAGATTGTGACCCCCCCCCCCCCCCCCAGCCACTCAGCTTGAATGAGACTGAAGCCAAACTTTGCACAGTTTCCTTAGAGGCAAGGGTAAAGTTTTCTTGAACTCTTTATTTACTTTCTGTTACCTGTCTGCGGAGGGGAATGCTCTTGGCTAGTTTGTGCACAGCCAGCTGGCTGTTGAAGTCTGGTTTCTTGGCAGTACTCTTCATGCGAATGATGACAGCCGCGACCACCATACACGAGGTGAGGAAGGCTCCAGTGCAGTAGATGATGATCTCCAGGTACACAGGCGAGGACAGAGTGGACGGTTTATCCTCCATCACTGGGCAGGTTGAAAGAAGAGCTCGTTTAAAGGAAATGAAAGAAAAAGAGACACACCTCACATCCACAACAGCGATACACTTAGTACGGAAGGCTAGATGTCACAAAGTGGCTGCAGATTTACATGCTCCAGGTGCAAGCTGGGGAATGGGTGGTCAGCTGCCAGCAAATTCCTTGCAAAACAAATAATCAGCCCTTTCTGCCACACAAATCAAATTGCTGTCCTCGGCATTTTGTTGCCCTCATTTTTCATGCATGCAAGGCATTGTAGTTGTACACATTTCCACTCACTAATAAGCAAGCACCCAACAACAGGCTGCTTGATCAGTGATCAAGTCACAAAGGTTTTTGATGCGATTCATATAGATCATCAAGCGACATTTATGCATTATCCTGCGGGAAATGATTCCTTCAATCTCCAGTACTGAGCAATACTTGTCAATGAACTGCCCGTGACCCCATTTCATTTTCCAAATTGAATGCCTTGCTAATTTAAGTCTGAGAAACATCTTTACCGATATCCAAGACCCCAGAGCTTTCTCTTTTCCTCCCACAGTGAAAATAAACGTATCCATTGAGGCACGTTTCTTCATCACCTCAATTCCCCTTGCCCTGGGGTTCTTATCCCCCCCCAACTCCCACCCCCGCTACCAGCCCACATTCAGACATAGAAGGAGGTCAGCACAAGGCAGGCCTTGGGTTTCCTAGTGAGGCCCAGAGGACCATTAATGCCCCACAGGGAAATTTGGAATAAAACTGGGCCTCCTCTGTGTATCTATGCGAGAATCAATAGTTGAGAGTCATTTCCAGGTTGGAATCCAATTGGGGTTTTCCTGGTTTATATAAACACACACAGTTAATAATTAGAGGGGAGCAAAGCTCCAAACCAAGCTGAGGCAATCTCAATGTTAATCTTCAGTCAATCAAACTTCATCAAAATCATCCTCAGGCAAAACAGGCATTCCCAAGATGCTGAAAGTGTGAGAGACATCTCGATGTAGAAACCCACCCAGCATGTGCCAAATGAGAAATCTCATCCTTGCTGGACCCCAGGTGAGTGGATTGTATTAAACCGTGTTGTTACATTCTCTTTGTTGCTTTCCAACTCAACTAGAGGATTGGGCTCAATTGTCAGCGCTGCATGTTACAAAAAAGTGCGAAGGTGCCAGAGAAGGTGCAGAAAATATCAAAGAGATCCAGCAATGAGGAATTTCAGTTGTGTGAATAGACTGGAGAAATTGCAGAAGGAATCCTTGGGATAACAGAAGGTTTGAGAGGAGATTGGATGATGGAGCTTTTCAAACTCATCGGGGGCCTGGACAAAGTTGATAGATCGGTGAAAGATACAATAATCAGGGAGCACAGAGTTGAAGTGATTTTTAAAAGTTCCTTCATGGGTTGTGGGCGTAGCTGGTTGGGCCAGCATTTATTACCCATTGCTAATTGCTCCTTGTGAAGGTGGGAGTGAGCTGCCTTCTGGAACTGCTGCAGTCCCCAAGGTGTAGGTGCATGTGCGAACTTGACTCCAAAAAGTGAGTCGAAGCACATTCATCTTCCAGTTAAAATTTATCTTGTTTAATATATTAAAATAACAAAGTTTAAAATTTAGTATGGACTCAAAAATGGGAGCAGCTAGTTAAACACCAAAATAACAGTAACAACAGTCACAGCACTTACTGATGACATCAGCAATGGACTTAATTAAGAAGATGCACAATAATAATACTCTGGAACAGTACACCCACAGTGCTGTTCGGGAGGAAGTTCCAGGATTTTGACCCAGTGACAGTGAAAGAACGGTAAATGCATTTCCAAGTCAGGATGGTGAGTGGCTTGGAGGGAATTGGCAAGAGTATCGGCAACATCAGGAAAAAGGTTTTTTGACACAGGAAGTGGTTTAGATCTGGAATACAATACCTGCGTGTGAATTGGAAGTAGATTCAAACACGGATTTCAGAAGGGAATTGAAGAAGCAACTGAAAGGAAAAATGTTGCAGGCCTACTGGGAAGGGGCGGGGGAGGGGGACCAGTTAAAATGTCCAAGGAGAAAGGTTGAGGTGTTGAATAGTCTCCTTCTGCATTCTACAGATCAGTATTGACCTCTCCCCCTCGTATTAACTTCAGGGAGGTAGTGGGAAGAGAGGGGTTAGGGAGAGAGAAGGGGTGGGGTGGGGGGAAAAAGAGGGGGTGGGTGTGGGGATGGGGAGAGTTATGGGATGGGGGGAGTTAGGGGATGGGGAGTTAGGTGATGGGGAGAGGTGGGGGATAGAGGGTGGTGGGGGACAGGGGGGAGAGGTAGGGGTTAGAGGGAGAAGTGGGGAATAGGGGGGAGAGTTATGGGATGGGGGGAGTTAGGGGATGGGGAGTTAGGTGATGGGGAGAGGTGGGGGATAGAGGGTGGTGGGGGACAGGGGGGAGAGGTAGGGGTTAGAGGGAGAAGTGGGGAATAGGGGGGAGAGTTATGGGATGGGGGGAGTTAGGGGATGGGGAGTTAGGTGATGGGGAGAGGTGGGGGATAGAGGGTGGTGGGGGATAGGGGGTGGTGGGGGACAGGGGGGAGAGGTAGGGGTTAGAGGGAGAAGTGGGGAATAGGGGGAGAGTTAAGGGATGGGGGAGTTAGGGGATGGGGAGTTAGGTGATGGGGAGAGGTGGGGGATAGAGGGTGGTGGGGGATAGGGGGTGGTGGGGGACAGGGGGGAGAGGTAGGGGTTAGAGGGAGAAGTGGGGAATAGGGGGGAGAGTTAAGGGATGGGGGGAGTTAGGGGATGGGGAGTTAGGTGATGGGGAGAGGTGGGGGATAGAGGGTGGTGGGGGATAGGGGGTGGTGGGGGACAGGGGGAGAGGTAGGGGTTAGAGGGAGAAGTGGGGAATAGGGGGGAGAGTTAAGGGATGGGGGGAGTTAGGGGATGGGGAGTTAGGTGATGGGGAGAGGTGGGGGATAGAGAGTGGTGGGGGATAGGGGGTGGTGGGGGACAGGGGGGAGAGGTAGGGGTTAGGGGGAGAAGTGGGGAATAGGGGGGGAGAGTTAAGGGATAGGGGGAGGTGGTGGATAGGGGGTGGTGAGGGATACAACATAGAACATACAGTGCAGAAGGAGGCCATTCGGCCCATCGAGTCTGCACCGACCCACTTAAGCTCTAACTTCCACCATATCCCCGTAACCCAAAAACCACACGTTTTTGATCATATGGGCAATGGCCACTCCAACTAACCTGCACGTCTCTGGACTTTGGGAGGAAACCGGAGCACCCGGAGGAAACCCACGCAGGGTGAGAGTTAGGGGATAGGGGAGAGTTAGGGGATAGGGGAAAGTTAGGGGATAGGGGAAAGTTAGGGGATAGGGGAAAGTTAGGGGATAGGGGGGAGAGTTAGGGGATGGGGGGGAGTTAGGGGATAGGGGAAAGCATAGAAGCATAGAACAGTACAGCACAGAACAGGCCCTTCGGCCCTCAATGTTGTGCCGAGCCATGATCACCCTACTCAAACCCACATATCCACCCTATACCCGTAACCCAACAACCCCCCTTAACCTTACTTTTATTAGGACACTACGGGCAATTTAGCATGGCCAATCCACCTAACCCGCACATCTTTGGACTGTGGGAGGAAACCGGAGCACCCGGAGGAAACCCACGCACACAGGGGGAGGAAGTGCAGACTCCACACAGACAGTGACCCAGCCGGGAATCGAACCTGGGACCCTGGAGCTGTGAAGCATTTATGCTAACCACCATGCTACCCTGCTGCCCTAGGAAAGTTAGGGGATGGGAGAGAATTAGATAGGAGGGAGAGTTAGGGACGGGAGGGAGAGAAGAGAAAGTGGGCGAGAGGGGGTGGGGGGGGGGGAGATACAATAGACAGACAGGGAGAGAGAGGCTGGACAGACAAAGTGATGGGCAGGACAGATAGGACAGACATAGAAAGAGAGAGAATCAATCCCAGAGACAGAAGATGGGGTTAACAATCACCAACGTTTAAAACCTCACATAAAGAGCTAGCTGTCTTTCTTTATATTTTCTTACATTCCTGATGTCCCTGAATGACTTTGATCGAATGGGTTGCTGGCGCTTGTGGTGCAACAGATTTAAGCTGCTGAGTCAGGGGATAGTGGAAGCTGAGGAACGAAGAAATGCACAAATGCCTTGCATGCATTCCCTCGTACAAGCTGGGCTGGCAGCACTTATCACTGCTGTCCACGTTCAGCTACTGGCTGCACACCTGATAAGAAGGAATCTTTCAGGATTTGACACATGAACATAATTTCTGTTTTGAAATAAAAAATATAAATTCAGCTGTGAGAACAAACGGGACACTGTACCTGAACACGAGAGTCCAACCCTGTTAATCGCTTTCGCGCAACGCAGTTCACCCTTGACGTGGCAAATTCGAGTTCTACATATTTAATTATTTTTCTGAGAAAAGCCATAATGCATATGCAAGACAAGCCAAGGTTTTAAAACACAATACAGTGGCAATTGCACGCACATAATCGTCCTCCCCCCCCACCCAGCCGTTATCATCCCTCCTGTACCTCAAATAGATTTCACCCTGAACACACCTCGAAGAAAAGAATGAACTTCAAATTTACAAGTTAAAAGTTAACGTTCGGCAAGTGTGATGGACATTGCTGATAATTGAGAAAGTTCACCCCATGCTCTACCCTGCACGGTAACTTCCATCTGCTGCCAATTATCAGCCCTTTGCCAACGTCGCATTGATAGCCACTTCCATAGGGATGGAGGTGGCATCAAGTGAGCATGCTGCAGATTGAGCATGTTTTTGCAGAAAGCATGGTCAGTTTATACGCAGAACGTGCAAAAATATGACGACCAACAAAAATAAATGCATTTCGAAGTTGTATTTTCAACAAAACCCATATACTTCAAGGCAAGCTAATTTACTCAATTTGTAAGTTTTGTGCTCAAGCCTCCAAGAACTGGGGTTTTGAGCTATATTTTTCAAAATTTTCATGGGTGCAGTAAAGCCCCAAGTGAAATAACTTCTGCTCTGGTATTTCGAAGCTAGCCTTGGAGTTCGCACACTGCTTCTTGAAGCCAGGAGCTGCTCACGCACAGAGGTCTACAGGTAAGAGTTCCCTTTGCAACATCCAGTTTACAGTCTGTCATGACTCTTTCTCACAAGGGGTTTCTGCAGGCTTGAAGGAGAAGTTGTTTTTTATACATTTATGTTTTATAATGCTCCTGTGAAGTGCCTTGGGACATTTCATTAAGTTGAAGGGGCTATATAAATAGAAGGTTTTGTTGTTCCTCAGTACATATTGGCAGTGGTATTGGCACTGGAATAGTAATCCAGGGACCATGGGCAACGCTCTGGGGTCCTGGGTTCAAATCCCACCATGGCAGATGGTGAAATCTCAATTCAATAAAAATCTGGAATTAAAAGTGCAATGATGAGCATGAAACCATTGCCGATTGTCGTAAAAACCCAGCTGGTCCACTAACGTCCTTCAGGGAATAAATCTGTCGTCCATAACCAGTCTGGCTGACATGCAACTCCAGACCCACAGCAATGTGGTTGACTCTGAACTGCCCCCCACTGAAATCGCCGAAGCCACTCAGTTCAGGGGCAAAATGTCGGCAGGGCAACAAATGCTGGGCCCAGCCAGCAACGTCCACACCCCAAAAACAAATCTGGATTCAGGAGTTAGATTTGGAAAGCTCTCCCTCCCAAAAGTGACAGTCTATTTCTAAAAGTAATCTTTTCACCTGGGCGTCAAAAAGCAACACACTGTGAATGCAGAAATCTAAAATAAAAACACAAAGTGCTGGAAACACTGGAGAGGACAGAGTTCAAGTTTCATGTCAATGGCCCTTCATGATGAAGGAAGAGATGAAGGATTCTCGGGCTGCAACATTAACTCGGGTTTCTCTCTCCACCAATACTGTTCAGTATTTCCAACACTGTGCGTTTTCGAATCATGCATTTAATGGTCTTTCCTTTGTCACAATACAAAGTTAGCAAAGTGACTGGACTAATAACCCGGAGAAATGGGTTGAAATCCCTCCGTGGGCTGCTGGGGAATTTAAATGAAATGAATAATGGATTAAAAGAAGCCATTTTCTGTAATGGCGATCAAGGGCCATACTTGGTGTAAAAGGTCCCGAGCATATTTGCTGCTCAAGTAGTCGTTTACCACAGGCAGTTCTCACTTGAGTTCACAGGTTATTTATAATGTGTGGTCATGAACAGATACAAATTTGTGCCAGTTTTATTTTAATCACTAGATATCGACTGAAGGAAGAGGTAATGCACTTTCTGACACAGGAAACCTCTGTTCTGCAGAATAAACAGGAAAACATGCGAGGTTCAAGTAATATACACATAAGGTTGGCCTGAATTTGCAGACTCTGTGGTAAAATGAGTTGGAAATGTTTTGCTGCATGATTCGCTCCCTCTTTAGAAGCAGTGCGTTCCATGGGAATTTGTTCAAGGGGTTAATTGACGAGAAAACAGCAGAATGTACCTGGAAGAACTGTCAACCATGCAGAGTGATGGGAAATCCCAATAGAATTACCCGCCAAACACGTATACTCCCCAGCATCCTCAAAAGTAACATTGCGTAAATATAGAGCCTCCATTTCTTTGTCCGTAGTGTTAACACCGGCTGTCTGGAAGAGAAAATGGAAGCAAACGGACAAGCAGACGACATGAGAACTGTGGAGAGTTTCAGCTGGAGAAACCATCTTATTAGTGCCATTTGCCCACTCCCAGCGAGCTCCAGAGGCTTTGTGTTAAGGCAATACCTGGCTCACAAGTGACGTTCCAGGACTGCAAAAGTCCAGACTTACCCTAGGAAGCAAAAAGGTCATCAGTTTTGTGTTAAACCCGCCACCATTTTGTTTTATTGCACCCATCTCCACATGCGAGCGATGGGTCTCATGGAGAAAATGGACTCACAATGTTCAGAACAAGCCAAGAATGCAAAGCAATGTGGAGGGAAAGCAACATGAAGGGATAAGGTAAGCATATGCAACTTACTGAAAACACAGACAGAAGAAAGAGGGGCGAGACACAGCAGGGCAGCAAACTGAGCAGTTTGTAGCATCTGGGGAAAATGGAAACTTTGAATGGAAACTCAAGTTGATGGACTCTTCAGTTTGAAAACCAGCTCCAGACATATCTGACTGTTTTCCAAAACTTTCTGGGAATGGATCTTGGTTTGCTCTCTGGGGTAGAGAATTCTAATGATTCACAACTCTCCGAGTGAAGCACTTTCTCCTAACCTCAGTCCGAAATAGCCGACTCCTTGCCCTGAAACTGTGGTTTCCGAGCTTTAGACTCTTCAGCTGGAGAAATGACTTTTCAGCATCTACCCTGTGAAAACCCCTGAAGAATGTTAAAGTTCTTCAATGTGATCACCTTTCATCCTTGTAAATGTTTTCTCTTCACAGTTTGCCACGAAGGATTGGCTCACTCATGCAGCATGTGTGGGATAACCTTGGGTGGTCCAAACTGCACAACTCAAATGCAGCATGTGCGCTGAAGTTTGTCCACTTTCAATCCAGTCAATGACATCCTGCAGAGTCACTGTAAGTAGTACTCTTGACAACAGAACAGCGGTGGTTGGGAACACTGTCTACCTATTGCTTTAAACTAAAAGCAACTAAATTCTAATGTAATTTCACAGCTGAAGAAAATCAGTTACATGTTCCTCTTTGACATCATGGTGATGGTATCAGCGGAAACACTCTGTATGACTTGGTCAAAGGTGGAATCACTGTCAGATTGGACAATGATTTGATGTTTTCTAAAGGCCTTGCGCTTGGAATTCTTTCGCTGAATGGAGGAGAAGGTGCGCAGTCTTCTATGGTATCTAGTTTCATGAGCTTGGGAGAGACAAAACAGGGCACAGGGCTGGGGTAGTTGCCCCACCATTTCTCAATACTTTTCATCAGCTTTGGAAGGAGGTCTTGAGGCACAGTGGGTAGCGTCTCTACCGTGGGACTGGAAACCAGGGATTGCTGGCCACGGAAAGAGTGTTTATAGCCCGGTTCAACGGGCTGATAATCGGCTCGGGAATCCTTCCGTCACTTCCTCACTGTTCCCCAAAGGGTAAAGGACAGAGTGCGTGTGAAGATGGGTGAAAAATAAAAGCAGCTTTGGCCGGTGCTAGGAGAGGAGTGACATGAACACAACGGACCTTCTTCTGCGCAGCCAATGTCTGAGACTCTCTGGATTATCAGGTGTTAACCATGGCCAAAGGAAAATCTCAATATGGTGGATGATTGTCGCCAATCAGCGCATTCAGGTTTCACAGAAAGAAAGGAAGGACACACAGAAAATGACAATATATAAACAACAGCAGGAAAGCTCAGAGGCACGCAAAAGTGTTCATTTACATTGTGGCCATTTTTCCATGTTTATTTTTGGATTTGCACATAAACAGCAGAAAAAGGGGAGAGAACAAAACCTTCCACCACCACTACGATGGGAATGGAATCTTTTACCCACTCATTCGTCACCAGCTAAACGTTCCCAGCCCTTTTTTCTGACTTGTTTTCTGGCATTGGGTTTTACCTTCCAACTTTGGGCTGCTCACTGTGAGCCACGCAGACTGATTGGCCTCACCAATATAATTGGAAACTTTACAAATATACTCTCCGCTGTCAGCTTCAGTCACATTGTACAGAGTCAGCACTTCCGCATCCGAGCTATTAATCCCCGAATGCTAGAACAAACCAACAACAGAGAACATTGGGAGACCTGGAATCAAGAGAATTTGTTGAAATACACAGACGGCTCTTTCTCCATTCAACAGTCACCAGAGGGCGGTCGAGGGCGGTGGGATGGAAGGTAAAGTTGTGCTCAGATGTCAATCTCAAACATTGACATGAGATCCAATGACCATGAAAACTGCTGGATCGTTAGTAAAAACCCAGTAAACTCATGGACATCCTTCGGGGAACCTGGGCACGACCCCTGTGACCATTGGCCCACATACGACATGGTGGCCATGTCCTCTCAAGTAGCGAGTTGATCTGTTGCCACTCAAACAGGGGCTGGTTTAGCACAGGGGGCTAAACAGCTGACTTGTAAAGCAGAACAAGGCCAGCAGCGCGGGTTCAATTCCCGTACCAGAATCCCCGAACAGGCACCGGAATGTGGCGACTGGGGGCTTTTCACAGTAACTTCATTTGAAACCTACTTGTGACAATACGTGATTTTCATTTCATTTCAAACTGGCACCAAATGACTATCATTGTCAAGTAGTGATGGGTGAAAAATGCCCACTGGCCTTGCCAGTGTCACCCTTACCTTGAGACCCCCTTGGATGAAAGGCTATGACCAATACCAACTTGGAGGAAGAGGGTTGAAGGTCTGTTGCTACAGAGGTAATGGTCAGAGCTCTCAAATTAAATCAGGAGGGCTCAAAAACACACAGCAGATGCTAAATGATTGGGAAGTCTTCAGTTTTCTTGAGTTTTGCCATTTTAAGATGGAAAGAAAGGCTTCGCCCTATGTGTCTCCTCAATGGACAAAGAGCCCAATGAACCCACCACCAGTACATTAACATGATAACTGAGGACTACTGAACTGACAAGCAAGGAAAAGGCCATTTTCAAACTTTGCTTCATTGCTGGGGAAGAAAGTTGCCCTGTAAAGCTTCTGATTCACTCATTCAGTTTTGGTACTGACAAACATTTCTGACTGGAAAAAAGCAATCTGTCGCTCAGGTCTGTTGCAACAACAGTGTGCCAGAGCAGCTTTGCAGCCTTGTACTGCACAGTCAGAGCAAACGAGGGGGCCATGACTGGACATTTACCAATGCTCAGTGCTGGCATGAGGAACCATCTGAACTGTTTCTACAGACCTCTCAGTACTAGGCACAGACTTGGTCAGCAAGGAGCCTGTGGTCCAGCTTGGCTGGGGAATTACAGACGTTCCTTTTGGGCGGAAGGCTCAGTAGGCAACGAGAAACCAAAGGAATTGGGAGAAAAGTCAATCCAAACAGAGCTGGGCAAAATTTCAATGCAAAACAGCAGCAGAGTCATCAGAGAAGGACTGAAATACATGGCGGGTGAAAATAAACATTGGATTCCAGTGACATCCCCTTCAGATTAACAGTTCAAAATTAACAACATGTGTGGGACACCTTTCCAGAAAATGGCGTTGTCCCTGCCCCACAAGGTAGCATTCCCTAACCTTCAGCACAACATTACAGTCAATCTGTAACCACTTGTCCTTGCTGATACCATGACCCTGTGGCCATCTTTGTGGAGCCTAGCAGAATTCTGCCAAGACGCTAAAAGCTACCTTTGGTCGAGTGCATGGTGTTGTTTCTCTCCATTGGCCGGTAATCATTGCCAGGAGAGATTGACAGGCAGATACGCTTAACCTCTCAATACCAGAAGCAGCAATTGGAAAATGGAACCTTCTCTCTGCAATGCCAACTGTGCAGTCAAAGCAGTTTCAATCTACCTTCTGCACTGGCTCATTGTGATCTTAAGATAGTCTTCTGGAATGTGATCAACTTCTCAGCCTAACAACCTTCGTTCAGTTGAACAAAAACTACATTTCCTCTTGAGGAAGAAAGGAGAGTCACACAGATGCAAAGCCTTTACTCTATTTCTCTCTCTCCACATATGCGGTCAGACTTGCTGAGTTTTCCCAGCATTTTCTGTTCTACTTTCTTATCGGATTCCAATTGAAATACATCTTTTGTGGCCTTTTATTAAATGTTGAAAACTTTGTGAAAGTATTGATCACGGCCAATTTCTATCCAGATAACTTCCTCCTTTCCATCCATACCACACATCCCTGGCATCAATGAATTGCAGCTATTTTCTTTCATTGAAATATTCATGGAGTGGGGAATGAGAGTATGACACTTAGTAGTATTGTTACATAGTCCAGTACAACATCAAGCTACAAAGCCAGAGGGTACTGACAATTTCACATACTCAGCCGTTGTCTAGTTCACTTCTTTCCCCTCTGAGCTCCCAAATACTCATCTGACTTGTCTGTGCAACTCCCGAAAACCATGAGAAAGGAGAACACGACCTGTTGGATTTGCCCTAACTTGGGTCACTTCCTTTTAGGTTTCCAGTTATTGAATAAAGAAGCAATGTTTTAAAGAGTGATACAATGTGAACCTGGTTCGATGAAATGAATAAAGAATGATCACGTGGCCTGTTTCCTTCTGTGTTCCTTGCACAATGATTCCACACTGACAAGTGAAGATGGCCCATTGACACCAAGTTGGAGTGCAAACTTACTTTCAGGATATTAACATAGGGCGATCCATCAGGTCCCAAACTGCTCCCATTCACTTGCGCATGCTTGAGCCACTGGATGTGGGGCTGGGGATCACTGTAGACTTTGCAGACAAACTGCACATCACTGCCCACAGTTACACTTTTGTTGGCAGGCAGGCCGGCCTGGAGGATTGGCCGATGAGGTGACCGTTCTAAAAGAGACAAAAACATCAACCGAATTATACATGAAACCAAGGCTCAATTAACAACTTGCAGTTGCATCTTCAACGTGAAATCAGATCCAAATGCTTCTGGGAAGGAGAAAGGGCGACATCTCATTGAAACCAACAAAACAGTCCTCAGCAGGACTAGAGGATAGGTCATCAAGAACGACAGCTCAAGAAGGGGAACAGAAAGAAGTCTGAGTCCATGTGCGACTTCCCACTGTTCAAAAACATATGAGAAGCCAGTGAGAGATCTGGGGTGGGATTCTCCAGTTCACCGGCCACATTTTCCGGCGTGGCGCTCCCCCGCCAACAGCAGGATTCTCCGCTCCCGCAGCCAGCCAATGGGGTTCCCCATTGTGGCCACCCCACGCCATCAGGAAGGCCGCAGGCGTGGGTGCGCTGCCGGTGGTCCGGAGTATTCCACTGCAGAGGCTTCACTGATTTCCATTTCAACCGAGCTACCAACAGAGGCCGACTGACAACTTGATGCTGAAAAATATCTAACCAATGCCACTCAGATTAGTCAGGAGACAAATGGAGATGACAAGAGACGGTGCTTTTTCCAGCAAAGCACAGTCTTCAGTCCTTAGCTGACATAGAACCATTGAATTATTATAAAGCAGAAGGAGGCCATTCCGCCCTTTGAGACTGCACTGGCCCTCTTAAAGAGCACCCTCCCCCACCCTAACCTGCACATCTTTGGGTTGGGGGGGGGGGACCCACGCAAACACGGGGAGAATGTGCAAATTCCACACGGCAGTGACCCAGGGCCGGGATCGAACCTGGGACTTTGGCGCTGTGAGGCAGCAGTGATACTCACTGTGTCACCATGCTGTCCCAGATAATTACTAATGTATTGAACAACCTCAGCTATTCATCAATGAATCCTATCTACAAATTAACCACCCAATTTTAGGTTTGAGTACTGGTTACTAAGATGCTTGCATTAAGCAACAGCCAAGAGCTCCTAACACCGTAGACCTATGTATTGGTTGAAAATAAACTCCTGATTCAGTTTGTGTGGATGGGTGGGATAAAGTATGTTTAAACATTAAGTCAATTAAAATGTGCAGCATCCTCCCAATCTATTCAAGCTCTCCAAGCCACACATCCTCTCTGGTTCTCTGGCCTCAAGGAATACTAAGAGGCGTGGCTCAGAGAGTAGCTCAGATGCCTCTGGATCAGAAGGTTTAAACTCAAGTCCTGAAGCTGCATAATCCAGGTTAACACTCTCAGCACCGTACTGAGGGAACATTTCACTGTCAGAGGCAGTGCTTTCAGAATGAGAAATGAAACCAGGGGCGGGATTCTCCCGTACCCGGCGGGGCGGGAGGTCCTGGCGGGATGGAGTGGCGTGAACGAGTGGAGTTCCTCTGCTAATCCTCCGCACCTTCAGGGGCGAGGCAGACGCCGGAGTGGTTTGCGCCCCACCGGCCGGCGTGGAAGGCCTTTGGCGCCAGGCCCGAAGGGACTCCGCCAGCCGGCGAGAGGTCCGTGCATGCGCAGGTCACCTACGTGCGGCCATCGCGGAGGCTGACACGGCCGACGCGTAGTAAAAGATGTCCCCACGGCACAGGCCTGCCCGCCGATCGGTGGGCCCCCATCGCGGGCCAGGCCACCGTGGGGGCACCCCCCAGGGCAAGAGCGGCCCGCGCCCCCCCAGGACCCCAGAGCCCGCCCGCGCCGCCAGGTTCCTCCGGTAAGGGACCTAGTCTGATCCACACCGGCGGGACCGGCAAAAAAACCAGTGGGACTTCGGCCCATTGCGGGCCGGAGACTTCGGGCAGCCCCGGGGCCCATTGAATTGCGCCGGTCCCCCGCCATTCTCCGGGGCGGGCGGCGCGACTGACGCCTCGCCGACTTTGGAGGGCCGGAGAATTCGGCGGCCGGCGGGGGGTCAGAGAATCCCGCCCCAAGATTCCATTGACCCTCACAGTTGGATACAAAGATCACAGCATACTGCTTTGAGAAGCAGAGGGAAGTCTTCCCTGGCCAATCTTTATCCTTCATCCTTTTTTCTTCTTCCTGCAGGGGATTTGGGTGTCACTGGCTGGGCTAGCATTTACTGCCTCTCCCTAGCTGCCCTAGAGAAGGTGGTGGTGATGAGCTGCCTCTTGAACTGCTGCAGTCCATGTGGAGCGGGTGCTGGTAAATTACACGGACAATGACCCGGGGCCGGGATTGAACCTGGGGCCTCGGCGCCATGAGGCAGCTATGCTAATCTCTCTCATATTCTCAATGTATTTTTCATTATCTCCCTTTGTCTCCCCTCTTGGCCATTTTACTTGGCCATTATTACACTTCTGTTTGTGTGAGCTTGATGTACACAATTTGGCTGCCTTGTTTCCGACAAGCATCAATGACGACACGACTTCAGTGGCTGTAAAGTGCTTTGGAATATCCCGAGGTTGTGCTCCATCAAGGCAAGGTCTTTCTTTACAGCCAGCCACTGGGGCCACAAAATAGTTAGAAGCCCCCTTTCCCCGAGCTCCTCTGCTAATCCCAACCTCTGAATTATATATTTCCATTCAAGCAAGGTCGAATGTGAAAACAGTGAGCTCAAGAGTGGGAGAGAGAGAAAACAGCACCTATTGGTACAGAGGGAGCAAGACAGAAAGACAGATAGTGACAGCACATGCTTACATGACATCAAAACAGTTAGGGAGAGGGGAGACAAAGGGAGATAATGAAAAATACATTGAGAATATGAGAGAGATTAGCATTGCTGCCCCATGGCGCCGAGGCCCCAGGTTCAATCCCGGCCCCGGGTCATTGTCCGTGTGGAGTTTGCACATTCTCCCCGTGTTTGAGTGGGTTTCGCCCCCACAACCCACAGATGTGCAGAAGGTGGATTGGCCATGCTAAATTGCCCCTTAATTGGAAAAAATTGGTACTCTAAATTTATTGTAAAAGAGGATATCATAGATTATCATAGAATTTACAGTGCAAAAGGAGGCCATTCGGCCCATCGAGTCTGCACCGGCTCTTGGAAAGAGCACCCTACCCAAGGTCAACACTTCCACCCTATCCCATAACCCAGTAACTCCACGCAACACTAAGGGCAATTTTGGACACTAAGGGCAATTTATCATGGCCAATCCACCTAACCTGTCACATCTTTGGACTGTGGGAGGAAACCGGAGCACCCGGAGGAAACCCACGCACACACTGGGAGGATGTGCAGACTCCGCACAGACAGTGACCCAAGCCGGAATCGAACCTGGGACCCTGGAGCTGTGAAGCAATTGTGCTATCCACAATGCTACCGTGCTGCCCTGAGAGAGAGAGATAGAGGGACGAGGAAAAGTGAAAAAGGAGAAAAACGTAGGCATGGAGAGACAGACCTGTCTTACAGACAGAAGCAAATGCAGAGAGACACAAAGACACACAGATGGCTATTGAACGAAAAACACATTTCCCGTCGAGTTCCTCTTATTTACTCCCTTCCAAATTCTGCTCTCAAGCCTGCAGTAGTAAATGTGACCGTCAGCTATCGGGTGGGAATGGAACGAGTTAACCCTCCCACCCTTCCCCCAGAGCAAGAAATGAAACATCTGAATGAAATGAGCAGTTTTGTTGGAATGAGCTCTGTTTCATTTCTGCCATTTCCCAGTCAGACACTATCATGTGACAGCTGCTTCCAAAACCTTAAATCAGGACCAACATCCAGCTGTAAATATTACAGAGCTGAGTGTTCCCGGACCCAGCTATCAATATGTTCTTGACATCCGCCTTCAATTACTCTGTCTAACTTTTTGAAGTGCCTTATATGCTTTTTCCTTTCTTTCCTATTAGGCTCCAACAGTTTCCTGTTCCTGCAGCTATGGGGCCAACGTAGAGGTTTTGAACAAAGCAGACAGGAGGCCGAGCATGCGTTACGGCTTTCTCTGCTGAAAACTTTTAAATACATCCGAAACAGGACAAGTGTTAACCACTGAACACCCTAAAAAAAACAGCAGAAAAGAGCGGGTCCGCATGATATCCTCTTTCCGTTTGCTGCGTGCTGGCTCTTTCTAACTGCAGTGCCACAAGCTGAGGGTTATTTCAGCTGCTATCAAATGTCATTTCCACATTCCTTTCATTTTCCAGTACCTCGGGCCCCCAAGTATTTAGGTAAGATTTCAGCAGAGGCTTCAGGGTGTCGGAATTTGTGAAGCTGCCCTACAGGTGGGCCCTTTCTTCAAGAACTGCTCAACCAAAGGCTAAGAAGCAGTTAACCCTTTGTAATGTACCACTTGGATCACCTTTCAGGGGGGGAACAGTTGACAAATTCCTTCATTTTCCTGTTGCGCCTTTTAAATAGGCAAAGTAACACACACACACACATCAGAAACACACACACACATCAGAAACACACACACATCAGAAACACACACACACACATCAGAAACACACATCAGAAACACACACACACACATCAGAAACACACACACACACATCAGAAACACACACACACATCAGAAACACACACACACATCAGAAACACACACACACATCAGAAACACACACACACATCAGAAACACACACACACATCAGAAACACACACACACATCAGAAACACACACACACATCAGAAACACACACACACATCAGAAACACACATCAGAAACACACACACACACAAACATCAGAAACACACACACACACACATCAGAAACACACACACACATCAGAAACACACACACACACATCAGAAACACACACACACATCAGAAACACACACACATCAGAAACACACACACACACATCAGAAACACACACACACATCAGAAACACACACATCAGAAACACACACACACATCAGAAACACACACACACATCAGAAACACACACACATCAGAAACACACACACATCAGAAACACACACACACATCAGAAACACACACACACATCAGAAACACACACACACATCAGAAACACACACATCAGAAACACACACACACATCAGAAACACACACACACACATCAGAAACACACACACACATCAGAAACACACACACACACACATCAGAAACACACACACACACATCAGAAACACACACACATCAGAAACACACACACACATCAGAAACACACACACACATCAGAAACACACACACATCAGAAACACACACACACATCAGAAACACACACACACACCAGAAACACACACACACATCAGAAACACACACACATCAGAAACACACACACATCAGAAACACACACACACACACATCAGAAACACACAAATGCAGACACGTACATATACACGCACACAGAGGAACAAAGACAAATGCGTACACACACACAAATGCAGACACGCGCATATATACGCACAGGAACGCAGACATGCACGTACACAAACGCAGACACGTACATATACACACACACAGAGGAACGCAGACATGCGCGCACACACACATATGCAAATGCAGACACGCGCGTATACACGCACACACAGGAACGCAGACATGCGGGTACACAAACAAACGCAGACACGTTGTTGAGACACTGGTTATCAAGACCCCGTCTGTTTGGATATGTCCTGGAAATATCAACGCAACACTGAAAAGTTCCCATGGTAACTCCCCGAACACAAAAGACCAAAGCCTTGTTTTCTAATTGAACCTTCCAGCCCCCCACACACTGTGGTGTTGGAGTAACTGGACAATAAGCTGTGCCTATGGTTTATCACCAGTCACAGGAGCAACAATGGAATAAATAGTAGGTTCTTACCAACAACATCCAGCTGGTCCTGAAAGGGTGGGGGGAGGGAGGGATAAAGGTGGAATCACAGAGCTTTGTGAGCGCCAGGCTGTGTCCAATTGGGCTTTGTCTGCTCACCACTCTCAAGGTGAAACGACCATAGATCGATGTTGTGTTCACTGCTCCTCATGTGCAGTCCTATGGCTGTAGATGCCAACTGCAGAAAGGGTCTGAGAGAAAACTGTAAATCACAATAATTCAGAAAGCTGATAAAAAATGGGCAGCTAGCTGTTAGGGGGCCAGCGAACCTGCTTGATGAACTGCCAGCAAGCTGCTGTTTCAGCTTTGTACAGGCAGCTTCAGCTGAAGAGCACACTCTCACGCAGTCAAGGAAATGAGGAGAAGCTGAACAGAATGAAGCCATAAGAAAGAATATAAGAAAGCCCCTATGCAGGGATGTTTGAAAGCTGGACTCTCTGCAATGTCAAACATTGACTTTACCATCCATTCAGTCCTTCTTCCTGCAGTCCCATGGGGGGACATTAGGTACCAAGGCTGTCACCAAGCCCCCAGCGCAAAGTCATTTCCTTCACTTCAGCCCAGGTGGTGCCCCACTCTTGACCTTAAACTTACTTCACCAGGTCGCCTTTGTCCGGCCCCATCTTCATCTTCCATCTGGCGGTGCCCATTCTGAACCACTCTGCCAGGAGGCAAAATAAATGTCCTGCCAGACTCCATCATCTCTCTGTCATGATGACCAGTTTGCAGCACTTCTTCACCGGTGATGCTCTCTCTTGTGTTTCACCTTTGCTGTTCTCTTCCATGTCACGTTGACATAACCTGTGGTTGGTACCACCCTGGACAAGTCTATGGCTGTTTTCATGCAGCTGGCTGTGACTGCCCAGACTGTGTTGAGCAGCTGGAAGACCAATGCTGCTTTTGCCCATTCTTGTGTGGACGTCCCTCTGTCTCTATCACCCTCCCAGGAGATGACTTCTTGGGTCAGGGAAGTAGTTGACACATCAATGTTGCAAAGCCTGGTGGTGATGGGAGGACTTGTTGTCATCCTGCCGTCAGTGGTCTTGGTCTTCTTACAGCTGATGTGTGGACCAACCTGGACATCGCTACTCGCAAGACAGGTGCGCATGCCTTGGAGTGCGTACAATTATTCAGTAGCCAGTATCGCCTTCCACAGAATGAAACCCATTACCATAAGGAAATGTAATGGATGGAGAACGCAGCCGTACCTTACTCCTGGAAGGACTCTCGAGCTGCTGCCTAATCTATTCAGTGCTTGCTTACAAATCCTTGTCTACTCAGGGTCCTGCTTACTATAGCAGATCAATTCCTTAGCTTACCAGCATGCCTCTGGTCTCTCAGTGAGGTGGTTATCAGCCTGTGAACTTGGAAATATATCACCGTTCCTTCATTGTTGCTGGGCCAATATCCTGGAACTCCCTCCCAAACAGCACTGTGGGTGAACCTGCACCACACAGCTCTAGCCATTCAACATTCTCAGGGGCGGGCAGCACGGTGGCGCAGTGGGTTAGCCCTGCTGCCTCACGGCACCTAGGTTCCAGGTTCGATCCCGGCTCTGGGTCACTGGCCATATGGGGTTTACGCAATCTCCCTGTGTTTGCGTGGGTTTCGCCCCACAACCCAAAGATGTGCAGATTAGGAGGATTGGCCACGCCAAATTGCCCCTTAATTGGAAAAAATTAATTGGGTACTCTAAATTTAAAAAAAACATTCTCAGGGGCAATGAATAATGAACAATAAATGCTGCCATAAATGAATAAAAGCAAGTCTCTAATCCTGGCGAATCACTTTGAGTTGTATTCAATGACTAGGCCAGCAGCTATGATTATGCTGCCTTTGTTCGAGACCTTTCTTTTCCTGCATCATTCCAGCACATTAGGCAAGTGCAAGATGGGGCAGAAAAGGTGGAGTTTGGTAGAAGACAGGCAACAATCTTACTGAATGGTGGAGCAGGAGTGATTCAGATTTAGGTTTATTGTCATGTGTACTGAGGTACAGTGAAAAGTATTGTTCTGCTTGCAGTCCAGGCAGATCGCTCCATAGATGAAAATATAGAACATACAATAAACACATCAGGATACATAATGAAAATACATACACGTAGACAGTGGGTAAAGTATACGGTTATTCCAGCAATTTATTACAGCAATTGTTGCTCCTTTGCTATTACTGTAGTGCTTATAATGCTATAACTGTAGAGAAAGGCCGTCCCTCCACTCCTGGAACCTGTGCTGCTTTGATTGCTGACCAAGATTCATATCTCAACCCCAATTCCTCCTGCCCCGCTAATTATCATTTGTGCTCCCTTCATAGTGCCCCTAAAGTGATCAGTCAGCTTCAGTGTTGAGTACATAAACCGTTACGTCAAAGTGCCAAGTGACCGCGGTCACAAACAGGCCTAATTTACAGCCGGCCTCTCTGACGTTTCACGCACCCCAGCAGTCAGTGCTAAGTAGGACACAATTAAAACAGGGCAAGCAATGGAAGTCTGGAGATATAATAAACACACGGGTTTATGAGCAAGAGATTAAGGATTTATGGCTGCTCATTCTGTGTGCCTATGAGGAAAGATGTTAATGTCTATGTCAATCACTCCATCTATCGCCAATCCAGGGCTGATGAGTTGCACATTTAATGCACATCCTTCTGTAACAAGAGCGATGCAAGATCGTTCCTTCTCAATATTCAGCTCCTCAACAGCCCCAGTGTTTCATCTCTGAGAAAGAGAAAAGGGCATTTATAAAGCACCTTTCCCAACCTCAGGACAACGATAAAATAAACTGTTTACTGTGATGTTGGAAATTAGGTAGATTGTTGTTAGGAAACCAGGGTAAACTCTTGTCCTCCTCAAAATATTGACAACCTGTTATCTTCATCAGAGAGGCTGGCTGGAACTCACTTTAATGTTTCATCTGCAAAATGGTGCCTGACTACGGCACTCCCTCAATTCTGGACTGGGAACACCAACCTGGATTTTTTTGGATCAAGTCTCTCGAGTGGGACATTGAAAATTGGAGCAGGAGTAAGTAATTCAGCCCTTTTAGAGTCTGCTCTGCCATTCTGATCCTCTATCTCAACACTACCCTCCCCCTACTCCCCTTGACACTGTGCCTGCTGCCCTTGTGACTTAAATGCACAACCTTCTGACTCCGAGATGAAAGTGCTCCGCACTGAGGCACAGAAACGAAAACAGCAAAGAGAGAGAGTCACTCCCCTTGGATTGAGCAGCCCCATGCAGCTAGCTGGAGCGAGGCTGACAAAGTCGACCAGAGTTTGAAAGGAGGAAAATGGGATATATAGGGCGTGATTCTCCGAACCCCGTGCCGGGCTGGAGAATCGCCGCAACCGCGCCACACGATTCTCCGAGGCGCGGCACTGGTCGCGAGCCGCTGTCCGCGGTGGGGGCGCATATTCTCCAGCCCGGATGGGCCGAGCGGCCGCGGGGAAACGGCAGAGTCCCGCCGGCACCGTTCACCCCTGGTCGCTGCCGGCGGGAACTCTGCGCGAAGGGTTGAGGTGGCAGTCTGTGTGTGAGGGGTGGGCCTCAGTCCTCGATGGGGCATCCGATGGGGTCTGGCCCGCGATCGGGGCCCACTGATCGGCGGGCCGGCCTCTCCACCCCCGGTCCTACTTTTTAGCGCAGCCGGCCCCTGAGCCGCCACGCCATGTTGCGTAGGGGCCGGCGCGCTGAAGAAGTCCCCCGTGTATGCGCGGCGCCCATTTGCCGTCGGGAAGGGAGGCTGGAGCGGCGTGAACCGCTCCAGTGCCGTGCTGACCCCCTGTGGGGGCCAGAATCAGTCGTCCCCGCGCTCGTTTCGCGCCGTCATGAAATGCGACGGCGTTCACAATGGCGCAAACACTTAGTCTCCACTTTGGAGAATCGCGTCCATAGTTGGGAAGAAAAGATCAAATAACTCCCAAAAGATCAACAAAAAAAATAATTGAACCAAATAACTGTGCCTCTGAAAACCCTTCTTTTTAGCGTTGACAGGTTTCTGACTTGAACCAAGGCATAAAACACGGCTGCATATGTTGACTGTCCATTGACTGAGGTTGGGAGTTCTTTCGCTTGGTTAGATTAAAGCTAACATTATTTAGTACAGACAATGAGATGCTTGCTCTCCCCGACTGGCTTTGAAAGAGAATGAACAATAACAGGCAGTTGAACAAAAATCAGATCGCAATCGTCGATGATCTGGTTGTGGGCGAATGGGGAGGGAGGGAGAGAGGAAGGGGGTTTCCTGTCTGTTTAAGATAAGCAGGCTAGAAGTAAACTCCAAGTAATAAGGGGGTCCATTGAAGGGCAGGCCTGCCAAACACGAAGACAAAGGCTTCCTTTTCTGGCCCAGCAAGGTGAGTGACCCATCAAGAACAGTGAAAATAAACATGACAGCTGATTCACTGGGAGAGGGGGAGGACAAAGGTCAAACCAAGAAAACACAGGCCCAGTAATTTAACAAAGAGCCTGTAACAGCTGCATCGGACGGAGCTCAGTCAGCAAACACGGAATTCTTCCCAATTCTTTCATGTAATCAAATTCAATCAGTTGTAAATGGTTCGCTTGCTGTACTCTTGGAGACTGTCCACATATGTACACACTCACTGGATGGGATTGAACTCACGGAGAATAAACTACCCTCCAATTCTGATCCATACATACACACTTAGAAAACAGAAGCAGGGGCAGGATTCTCCGCCCCGTGGCGTCACTTTTCAGCCTCGACCCGCCGGCGGGATTCTCCATTACGCCGACCGGTTAATGGGGTTTCCCATTGTGGGGCAGCCCCATGCCATCGGGAAACTCCCGGGTGCCGACAAAACGGAGAATCCCACCGGCGGTGAATCCCGCCCCAGGAGTCCAATCGGCCCTTTGAGCCTGCCCACCACCTTTATGATCATGGGGGCACCACGGTGGCGCAGTGGTTAGTACTGCTGCCTCACCGTGCCGAGGACCCGGGTTCGATCACGGCCCCGGTCATTGTCCGTGTGGAGCTTTCACATTCTCCCCGTTTCTGCGTGGGTCTGACCCCCACAACCCAAAGATGTGCAGGGTAGGTGGATTAGCCACACTAAATTGCCCCTTAATTGGAATTTTTTAAAATTTCCGATCATGGCTGATCATCAAATTCAATTCTCCCCGCACATTCTCCTCGTGTCTGCGTGGGTTTCGCCCCCACAACCCAAAAAAATGTGCAGAGTAGGTGGATTGGCCACACTAAATTGCCCCTTAATTGGAAAATATAATTGGGTAATCTAAATTTATTTTAAAAAATTCAATTCCCCCCCCCCCCCCCCCCGCATATCAGTTTAGCCCCATATCTAATTGCTTCTTGAAGTTACATAACCTTTTGGCATCAACTAATTTCCTTGGTAGTGAATTCCACAGGTTCATCACTCTCTAGGTGAAGAAATTTCTTCTCACCTCAGTCCTACAAGGTCTACCCCATATCCTCAAAATAAGGACTAGTTCCAGTCATGCAACAGTAGTTCCTCTGGCTCCACACAGTAGAACACCTTCCCCACACTTGCAGGACTATCTACAAAGCCGGAATCCGGTCTATTAGTTGGCAAGTGCACTCCGTTGAACATGGCTCGATCCCAGAGTTTACTGATCCAACGTCTGACACAATGACTCAAACACATTACTTCAGCATCTGAAGTCACACAGCACAGGAGGCGGCCATTCAGCCCAACAGAGTCGTGTTGGCTCTGCAGGATCCGTCCAATCAGACCCACTCTGCTGCTGCTTCCCACAGCTCTGAAATGTGTCCTTTTAAACTACATGACCAAGTTGTTTTGGACAGCAGCTGTTAAATCTGCTTCCCTATCCCCTCCACGCAGTACATTGTAGATCCTAATAACTCACTGTCGACATGCTTTTTCCCTCATCCTCTTTGTCAATTATATTGATGTCAGTAACACACACAGTGCAGCAAATAATTTCTCCCTTTATTACTCCTTCTGTTTCCTGTCATGGCTCTCCGTTCTCTTCTCCCATTGAGCTGCCCTAAGCCAGAATTTGTGCAATGAAAATGGCTAATTTAATGGACAAGCCCTTGTTTTGAGCCCTAATTCTGAGGCCTTATTATCTAATTCATCTGTATGTGTGATACCCGTGACTGGCGTTCGACTCCAAGCCGTGTCTCAGAATGGAGTAGGAAGACCTGTGACAGCTGAGGGGGAGGTAATGACTAAGGGTACACGGTCACTTCCTGAGTTACAGCAGTCAGCTCGGGTACAGCCCCATCTCCATGAGACATGGCCCTGAGTGGAGGGCAAGGGAAGGTAGATATAATATTCCTTAATTCATCATCATTCTTGGAAGAAATTAAGATAGTCATGCCTGGTTGTGTTTTAAACGCACTGCATCCCTTTCAAGTCAAAGTAGATCAACAGGACCTCAGGACTTCAAAGAGACGGAAGACACCAAAGTTAAGAGCCAGATTCTGATGATTGAACGCAGTTATCTTTTAGTTGGACATCCCTTGACAACATTGGTAAGGGTTTTCCTGTGAAAAAAAAACAGCTAAAGCTTCTTACCAACAACATCCAGCTGGTACGTGTGGTTAATGCTGCCATATTTGTTCATCACCACACAGGTGTAATTGGCCTTGTCCGAAGGTACAACTCCTTCCATGATGAGACTCCAGTGCTGTGAGCGGATCTTTAGGAGATGAGCAGAGAGCAAAATAGGAAGAAAAGGAAAGATTTATATTTACAAAGCATCTTGCATGGCCGCCAGAGTTCTCAAGCACGTGCACAGCCAATGAAACACTCTTGAAGTTTTGTCATTATTGTAATGCAAGAAACACAGGCAATTTACACACAGCTAGTACCCAAAGCAGCAATATAATAATGACCAGGTAATCTGTTTTTCTGATGTTGATTAAGGGATAAATATTACCCAGGATACCTGCCCTTCATTGAATTAATGCCACGGGGGCCTTTACATGCAGCTGAAAGGCAAGATGGGGCTTCACATCTGAAAGACAACATCTCCAACTCCTTCAGCTCTGCACTGGAGCGTCAGTCTTGATTTTTGTACTCAAGCCCCCGAGTGGGACCTGAGTCCAGAACTTTGCTCCTCACTGAGGCACAGCTGGCGATCAATGCCAGGCGATGCCAACATACTTTTCAAACTGGGCCTAGTGTCTCCTTCCCAGCCCAACTAACATGGATGTGTAATTCTGAGGCCCAGTCTGGCTATTCCTTCAACCTTCTGTCTCTACACAGGTAAACCCTTGGCCCAGCTCTCTCAGAATATCACTGTGCTTTGGCGGCAAATCGTTTATATCCGCCTAATCCCCTTCAGTCTTCAGCTCAAAGACCATCAAAGTCCTGATTTAAGGTAACTGCTTCGGCAAAGAAATTCAGCTGGTAACCCACTAAAATCAATAGCACAAATAATATGCTTCCAAGAAGCAACAAATTAATTAACAAAATAAGCAAAATAACGCCGATGCTGAAATCTGAAACAAGAGGAAGCTGGGAAAAGTCAGCAGGTCTGCCAGCATATCTCAGAGGGTAGTGAATCTGTGCAATACCTTAGCACAGAGACCTGTAGGGAGACTGGGTTATTAGGCATGTTCAAGACCGAGTCAGGCAGTTTTTTTAAATCGGTAAGGGAATAAAGAGTTATGGGGATAAGGCGGTAAATTGAAGTTGAGGATTATATCAGATCAGCCATGATGATCTCATTGAATGGCAGAGCAGACTCGATGGGCTGAGCGGTCTACCTCTGCTCCCATATCTTACGGTCTTGTCCATCAGGAGAGAAACAGAGTTAACACTTTGAGTCACGGACTCTTCATCGGAACTGAGGAACTTGATCAGTTCTAACAAAATGTTAACTGCGTTTCTCTCCTGATCGATGCTGGCAGACCTGCTGAGTTTTTCCAGCCTCCTCTGCAATTAATTAACAACATTGCTTTGTCACACGTAGATTTTTTTTATTAGGATACCAAGGGTGTGGAGCAAAACAGGGAAAGGGAGAATAACCATGGTAGAGTGGAGTGGCAAACAGGCTCCTCTTCCTGTGATTCGGTGGACTCCCAGCCCATTTTCAAGCAGACAAAGGGAGAATTTAATTGAGTAGGGCTTTGGGGGGAAATCTCCAAGCTAAACAGAACAGTCAAGATTCATGTCACAACTCAGACTGCTGAGGCTCAATGAGCTAAAGCCCATTCTCATGGAGCTTTCTCACATACAGGGAGATTGAGAAAAGCATGATATAGCGAGGGCACAAGGATAGACAGGTTCCTCTTCCAGTGCTGCTGTTTCAGCTCAGGCAATCTATGACTAAATCATGTGAGGGACAGAGTGGTCATGCAAAGCTGTTAAATCTTGCTCTTCGGTGTGCAGCACTGGAAGGGTTAAAAGATTACAGGGTCCATTTGCAACGAAGCTCAACATTCTGCAGTGCTGTGATAGGTTGGTGATGATCCCAGGACATTTTCTCTCAATGACCTTTGACCAACATGAAAGGGCAGGCCCAACCAGGAAAGAAAATCCTTCACGGGTAACCCTGCCCTGGTTGTTTGGGATGGTATAATCGGTTCCAGCTGCTCTGTGACAGGCTCGAACTGAACGTAAACACAATATAATCGTTAAAGCAGATGTTGCAAATGCACTGTGAACCTCGGAAACATAACTACATCGGACCACTCCCAGTGGCAGCCATCTTAGCAAGGCTAACAGAAGCAGGGTCTTTCATCTTTCCCAGGCTGTGGAAATAATCAACTGCACAGATGGGCTTGAATTTCAACTGGAGATAGCCAGTTCGGAACAGAGTTGAAGCAAGCTTGCAGCATTATTACCCTTACAAAGGAAGTTGTTTGATGAAGAGACTCGGGGGAAATCTCTTCACTCAGAGGAGTTGCCCAGGCAGAGAAAGCGGTCTGATCCATTCAATGTCTTCAGGTAAAAGTAGCCAAATGGTTGAAGCTGAGGGAAGCTTTGCGGTGTGTAGTGATTCGATACAAAGGACGCAATGGCTTCAAACAAAGGTGGTTCCATGTGACCAGCCTGATTGCACAGCACAGGCCTCTTCCAACAGCTAATTACATACAGCACAAAAACAGGCCATTTAGTCCAGACTGGTCCACATCTTTGTTGCAAAACTGTGATACCAGGTGAAACCATTACTTCCACAGGGCAATGTTGATGGGCAAAGCCAGAGGCTACAGCACATCTGAGGTCAAGCGTCACTGAGCCACTCACGATCAGGTCAGAACTCAATAGCCTCACTGCAGCTTCTGTGGGACCAACGTTTCCTTCACATAGATTTAGGAAACTACCTCGACACACGTGGAAACCTGAAGAGGGTGCTTATTGTCTCCAGGATAATTTTGATGACCAGGAAACTGATTTCTAACACGGTTTCCCTGCATTTTTAAATATTTTGAATTTATCTTGGACTTTCACAGAATCCTTTACATTGCAGAAGGAGGCCACTCGGCCAATCGGGTCTGCACTGGCTCTCTGAAAGATCATTCTACCAAATTCCACTACCCTGCCTTATCCTCACCATCCTGATAACACAGGAACATAGAACATACAGTGCAGAAGGAGGCCATTCGGCCCATCGAGTCTGCACCGACCCACTTAGGCCCTCACTTCCACCCTATCCCCATATCCCCTCTTGTCCTTTCTTTTCGATAGCAATCAAATTCCCTTTTGCATCTTCGATGGAACCTGCTTCCACCACCCTCTCAGGAGGTTTGTTCCAGCCACCCTCTGGGTGAAAACGCTTTTCCTCAGAGCACATTTACAGCACAGAAACAGGCCATTCAGCCCACCTTTCTGCTCCATCCACCCATTCACATTTGACGCCCATCAGCCAAGCTTTTTGTTCCTTTGTCTCTCTTCTGTCTTGGCCAATCCTTAATCCTCAGCCAACATCACAGGAAAAAACCAGGCATTCTGGTCACTCGTCCCATCGCTGTTTGCGGGAGCTTGCTGGGAGTAAATTGGCTGCTGTGTTTCCTCCATTAGACCAGTGACTACACTGTTCTCCTGAGATGAGCAGTTTGCAGGTCTTGTGCACGCTACTCGCTGCCAGAGCAATGGGCACGTCTGTGTAGCTGCACACGGAATGCAGGACCCTCAAAATGTTGTACCGAGTGCACCGTTCTGAGCCTTCTGATGGCACATTTCAAACCAGGTACAATGAGTGAAACCAATCTCAACTCAATAGCATTGGAATCAGTACCCGTAAAGAACACCATCCAGGGTATTGTCGCCTGCTGGGAGTGAAGGAGACAAACTGTGATCATTCACCACCCGTGGACCTTTCCGACAGTTTGGAACACAACTGCTCCAACTGGTTGGGGATCCTCTGCAGAGCACATCAATCAGAAAGCCACATTCTGAGCTTCCTTAGCTGACTGTGGATAGCCTTCAGCGACAGGAGACACACACACACAATGGAAACTGGGTGTCAACAGCATCCAGTTTCAGCCCTTCTGAATGAAAGCCTCTCTGGTGTCACTGAGGCATGCAGCCCTGTCTTCACTATATAGGGCTACCATTCATCTGACAGCTGAGTGTGGCAGAGGGGATGAGGGTGGGGCAAAGGAACCAGGTATTCAGTCCCGTCCGAACAAATTCTGCCCCCCCCCCACCCCCAAAAGCTGGGCAGCTGATCGATTCCTTTCCTCTGCCCCCCCCCCCCCCCCCCCCCCCTCTCACTCCCAGCACGTTCCAAGCCGGGTCTGGCTGCCTGTGAGTTGTACCCTCAAACCATCAGTCCTGACAGCAAGCTGTGTGTACGCCACTCTGCGTGGCAGGATTCTGCAGTGACCACCCGATCACATCAGGTCAGGACAACGTGCAAGGCAACAGCTTTCGTTCATAACCAGCTTTTAATATGGGAATAGCTGTTTCACAACAACGTTTATCAAAACAAAATCTGGCATTGAGTCACTGCCTGTGGCTTTTTCCCTCCGTTATCCCCTGATGGGTGGGTGGGCTGTCGCTGGCCAGGCCGAGCTGCTTACCCAGCCCTAACTTCTCTTAAACCGAGTGGCCAAAGGTCATTTCAGAGGAGCAGGGTCCATCACATTGTCAGGGGTAAGGGTGGCAGAATAACCATCCTCAAAGATATCAGTGAGCCAGATGGGTTTTTACAAGAATCTCTGATCGTTGTTAAGGTAGCCGTTACTGAGACGAGTTTTCTATTTCAGATTTATTCGTGGAATTTTAATTCCACCAGCTGCCATGGTGGGATTTGAACCCATGTCGCCAGAACATTTGCCGGGGCCTCTGGGTGACATTACCACTATGCCCCCTTCATCCTATCACTCCTGGCCCGCCTGCAAAGGGTGGGCACAGATTTGCAAAATTAAGCTCAGAGTGACAATCGCAAAGAACCGTCCCGCTACATCAGTTACTCTGAGAACGGGACGAGATTATTCCTGGGAATTCCAATCAAACACTTCCCCCACAGGTATGATGGGCCGAATGGCCCCATTCCCTGCTGCATCGTTCTCTGAGCACCACATTGTTATTGGGGCAATACTTTCTGAATCAAAACTCATGACCCAGCTTCCCTACAATCAATGGGCGCGTTTACTGGAAGCCAGATCCCATTTTAGGCATGATCCCACAATGTGTGAGTGAGCAAGAGGCTCAGGGCATGCGAAGGAGAGCTGCTGAAATATTCTCGGCACATTGCACACAATCTGAGCCATTACTCAAACATTGAGGTGCTGTCAACTCACCTCCACCTCCAGCAGCTAGCTTGGTGGGCCTGCTCCTGTCACCATTTGATCCCGGTCTGCCCAGTTTGGCTTCCTTGATGCACTTATGGCTTCAACTGTATTTGTTTCATGCCAAACCTCCTGATCCAACTTGCCGCTCGTCTTGGACTGGCTGGCAAGGCTGCTTTGTCATCGCCCTGGATGTGACTGTTTGGCAATTTAGCCCATCTGACTGGGTTGAGACAGGCAGAGGCCAAATGAATCCAGTCTCCTGCTCAACTTAATTCACAGTGCGCAAAGGAACCTGGCACCTTGCTGAGTTACATTAGGTCTCCCCACTATCCACAGACTCCAAATGTTACCAACATTTAAAAGCTTTCGAAGAGTTAAAAAGTAAACTTGACAGTGCACTGAAGCACAGTCAGGCCACAAAGTTGACAGGCATGCACACCATGAAACTAAAACAAAATAAATTACTTAATTAAAGATGAGTTGTTACAGGGAGCTAAGCCTGTGCCAGAGGCACTGACACCTGATGCAGAGATCTTGGCTGTTAGATACAATCTAACTGCTAACCTGCCTGGATTTGCCTGATTGGCACTTGGGATTTTATTACTGGGTCCTCAGGCTTTTAGCAAATTTGATCTCAAGTTGCACCTGGCTGAGAAGGTCTGCACTTCAGGTGCCCCTCCCTCACTCTGCACCCTCCTCTGAAATCTCTGTAACCTTGGCCCTCACTATCTCCATGATTCCCTCCAGGCTTCCGCGATCTCTGTAGCCGATTCCCCCCGTATCGCTGTAACCTGCTCCAAGCGTCCGAGATCTCTGTAGCCCTGTTCCCCCCGTATCGCTGTAACCTCCTCCAGGCCTCCGAGATCTCTGTAGCCGTGCCCCCGTATCGCTGTAACCTCCTCCAGGCCTCCGAGATCTCTGTAGCCGTGCCCCCGTATCGCTGTAACCTCCTCCAGGCGTCCGCGATCTCTGTAGCCGTGCCCCCGTATCGCTGTAACCTCCTCCAGGCGTCCGCGATCTCTGTAGCCGTGCCCCCGTATCGCTGTAACCTCCTCCAGGCCTCCGAGATCTCTGTAGCCGTGCCCCCGTATCGCTGTAACCTCCTCCAGGCCTCCGAGATCTCTGTAGCCGTGCCCCCGTATCGCTGTAACCTCCTCCAGGCCTCCGAGATCTCTGTAGCCGTGCCCCCGTATCGCTGTAACCTCCTCCAGGCGTCCGCGATCTCTGTAGCCCTGTTCCCCCGTATCGCTGTAACCTGCTGCAGTCCTACAGCAATTCGAGATCTCTGTAGCCCTGTTCCCCCCGTATCACTGTAACCTCCTCCAGGCCCCGGAGATCTCTGTAGCCCTGTTCCCCCCGTATCGCTGTAACCTCCTCCAGGCCTCCGAGATCTCTGTAGCCCTGTTCCCCCCGTATCGCTGTAACCTCCTCCAGTCCTACAGCAATTCGAGATCTCTGTAGCCCTGTTCCCCCCGTATCGCTGTAACCTCCTCCAGCCCTTCGAGACCTCTGAAGCCCGATACCCCACGTATCGCTGTAACCTCCTCCAGCCCTTCGAGACCTCTGAAGCCCGATACCCCACGTATCGCTGTAACCTCCTCCAGGCCTCCGAGATCTCTGTAGCCCTGTTCCCCCGTATCGCTGTAACCTCCTCCAGGCCTCCGAGATCTCTGTAGCCCTGTTCCCCCAATATCGCTGTAACCTGCTCCAGTCCTTCGAGCTCTCTGTCGTCCTATACCCCCTCCTCTGTAACCTCCTCCAGTCTGACAGTCCTTCGAGCTCTCTGTCGTCCTATACCCCCACCTCTGTAACCCCCTCCAGTCCTACAGCAATTCGAGATCTCTGTCGTCCTATACCCCCACCTCTGTAACCCCCTCCAGTCCCACAGCAATTAGAGATCTCTGTAACCCTGTTCCCCCCGCATCGCTGTAACCTCCTCCAGTCCCACAGCAATTAGAGATCTCTGTAACCCTGTTCCCCCCGCATCGCTGTAACCTCCTCCAGTCCCACAGCAATTCGAGATCTCTGTAGCCCTGTTCCCCCCGCATCGCTGTAACCTCCTCCAGTCCGACAGCCCTTCGAGCTCTCTGTCGTCCTATACCCCCACCTCTGTAACCCCCTCCAGTCCCACAGCAATTCGAGATCTCTGTAGCCCTGTTCCCCCCAGCTCTGTAACCTCAAGTCCTACAACCGAATGAGATTGCTGCAGCAGTCCAATTTTGGCCAGTTTTAATCGCTCCATCACTGACACCTGTGCCTTAACCTGCTGATGCCCGAATCTCTGGGAGGCCCTCAAGAAACATCCCTGGATTATTCCCCTCCTTTAAGACTTTCTTGCTGCATCTCTCTTCAACCAAGCTTTTGACTATCTATATAAATATCGCCTCATGTGACTCGGTTTCATGTTTGGCTGATGTACACTTCACAGGAATCCTGTTATCTTCATCGAATATCGATCAGCAGACATACAGTCAACTGAACCCCCTTTTATTAAGCCTGGGAAAGTAAATAAATATCATACTTGACCTGAACACCGACACATCCAATGGGTTACCCCAGCGAGCTGGTGTAGAATCACCACTTCCAGGAGGGAGAAAGGGGGATTGAAATGCAACATTTCAGACTGAGTTGCAGAGAAATTACTTTTGGATTTTTCACTCCAGATTCCTGTGGATGCCCAGCCAGTGAATATATTCAAGACAGAGATTGTTCGAACTGTGGACACTCGGGATTAAACTACAGAATAGCTAGGAAGTTACATGATGAACACTTGCCCCTAGATTTGGCTCGAAACACAAAGTCACAGATTGTTTGGTTACTGGATGATGATGTGACCATACCTTGAAGCCACCAATCCGGTGATCTTGTTTGAAGTCTTTCCCATTCTTTAACCAGTGCAGCGATGGCAGTGGATTCCCACTAGCTGGACAGCGGAACTTCACTGTTTTCATGGCAGGCACAGCATGAAGTCTCTTCTCCATCTTCTCCGGCTGGGACCAGTATGGGGATCCTGTGAAGAACAAGGAGACATGTAATTTTCCCCCAGAGCTCACTGGACAACACGGCCACGTTGGTAATGGAGATTCTATCCAATGTGCGAAGCTCAAACTCAACCCAGGTAAAAATGAACCCCTTCATTTTCATTCATGGGTCATTATCTGCTTTATTCTCAGTGTTTCTCTCTGTTGCTTAAATTGATTTGTTTCAGATAGGTTGCACTGATGTTGTACCAGGGCGTGCACGCACTCTCTCTCTCTCTCTCTGTCCCTGTCTCTCCTTAGGTCTTTGACCAGACTTCTGGTCATCTGCCCTTATACCTCGGCATCACTGAACTGAAGCACCTTTGGACACTGGTGCTGCAGAAAGGTGTTAAATTCTGACTGCTAGATCCTCCCTGTGCAACAATTTCCTCCTTGCTTGGCTTGCTCCATTATCAGGTTGGGTGGTGCATTTCTGCAAAATGGCTTCCTCATTCATCCTGTGATCCCACCCCTGCCGAGCCCCAAACAGCAGTCAGACGCTCCATCCGCCTGTCTCCCAGTGTCACATTAAGAGTTGACTCAAGGTAGAAGATTAACCTGACAGCAGCTCAGTTACAATTGGAGTGCAACTGATAGCCTACTCCTGAGAAGACGCTATGAGGCTTCCTGTTCCCCTATTGATCCCTTTACAAATTCTTGAAATTGTATTCAGTTTTATGCATTCATTAAGAACTGATGAGGAATCACCGACAAAGCTGGTCAGAACTCCATTTCGAGTTGTCAGTCAAAGTGCAGCTTGCTTGCAGCTGTCATACTGAGCAAGTCAGCGCAGAAAGGGTCTCTTTAAACAATAACGGATCAGTTTACACAACCTGTCTGCCTTATTCCACGCACTCACCCCTGCAAACTGACAGTAAGAGGAAAAGCCAACTGACTGGCCTCACTGAACCCTGACTGTGTTTAATAATTGGAGGTAGATGGTGGATCCTTGCCTCTACCTCCCCTAATCAACTCCATTGAGGGACCTGGCATTATAATTGCCAATGCATGGTTTTTGTCAGTGGGTTTCCTGCAGTCAGACTCTGAGCATCAGCCCTTCAGCAATCACCTCGGGCACTCTGAACCATTCCACCATCCCAAACTTGAATCAAGGGAAGGCCACACCATGGTAACTCGGTCACTGAATAGGTATTCCTCAGATATGTTTTGGTGGAAGGGAAGTTGAATCTTCCCGTCCACCGAGATGGTTTTTCCTACTGATTCCCAATGGCTCAGCACTTCGGGGTTTCACTCCCTGACAGATGGAGTTGAAATGAGGCAGAACATTCCAGGATGGAACATCGGGAAGGCATGCCTCATAATCCAGGAGGGCTGAGGCCAACCTCACATAACCCAATATTGACAGCTCAATTCTTTCTTGTATCCAGACTATTGAGCAAGGCAGGTTTACATTTATATCTCACCTTTCACAACTGTGGACATCCCGAAGCATTTTGCAACCAATTAATGCACTTAAGTGTTGTCACTGTTCTGTTTGTCAATTTGCACACAGAATCCTCCCATATAGACCAATGTGATAATGAGTAGAATATCGTGGCGCTTAGTGAAGCTGGTTACGCAGGACATTGGGGATAATTTCCCCTGTTCTTCTTTGAAATTATGCCATGAAGTCTTTGCATGATGAGGCCTCAGTTTAACATGTGACCAGTGATGCGTTGGGCAGGCTGGGTCTATGTGGAAATTGATGCAGTGTAGCGAGAGACAGACTGCCAACACTTGATGAGATGCAACACGATTTTATTTAACATCTAACTATATTACATGCTTGACTGTGGGCTGACACTATGCTGACTTGACTGGAGACCTGGCGCTAGCCTAACCAGACTAACTGACTACCACATGGTGTTTGCACTGGCTGATGCTCACGAGCTCTGACCGTCTCAGAGGCTGGATCCCGAGAGAGAGGGAAAACTGGTGCCCACTGGCTTTATGGTGGTTGTGTCCTGTCTGGTGATTGGCTGCCATGTTCTGTGTGCTTACTGGTCATCCTGTGTGTCAATCACTGCCTGTCTGCACTCCATCATATACATGGATGTATATTATGACAATCAGAAAGCTGGTACGCCCAGCAGTGCCTCACTCCTTCAGGACTGCACTGCGTGCCCCTGCACCATGAGCTCTGGACTCTGAACGGTGAGAGTTCCACCCCATGGTAACACACAACAGTCGATTGTGGCCACAGTGTCTGCAGTACTGCTAAAAATGCCCGTCACAGAAACTTGCTGATGCCAGCGTGTGCTCGTGGCCAGGTGGAATTGAGGAAGATGCGTTTCATCAACTCTTTTCACAGAGTCAATTCATGAGTTGGGTTTTCTGCAGCTAGGCAGAAGAGATTTCATTTTTTACCCTGATGGAAAGGTTTCAGGCACTCGAGACAAGAGTTCAGTGTGCACCTTTGAATTTCATTGTCTCATTCCTGCATTCATTCCGGAAATCACACACTTCAGAATGGGCTGATATTAAGAACTGCGGATGAGGAGATTAATCAAGAGAGCCAGAGGCACATAGAGGTATAGAGTTCCAGCGCTTGCCAATAACACTGGCTAAGTTTCCAGTCAAATTTAATCACCCAATCTACTCCATCACTGCTCCAGCAATGCAATTTGTCAGGTGCGGGATGGGGCGGCAGCGGGAAATAGGTCATTTAAAATGAGGTCTCTTTTCCCCTTCAGCAAAATATTCGATAAAACAAAGTACATTTAATATTTCGTGTCATCTCAGATTTTATCTCAAGTTTGAGGCAGATTGTGCTCTGCTACTAGGAATCAGATGAAGTGGCGGTGTGTGTGTGTTTGTGTGTGTGTGGGGGGGGGGTCCACATATCCAATCCTCTGGGTATAATAGAGGGATATGGCATGAGGAAGTGCTGCGGGTTTTGGCCAAGGGTGGTATCATGACCGGTACAGGTTTGGATGGGCCTATGCTCTATTGTTCTTTGTTCTCTGCACTTCATACACACTTTCCCAAACTCAGTTGCTTCCACTGTGGGAAAACCATGCTGGCACGACTTTGCTTCAAGTAAAGTGGTGGGATGGTCCTATCTGCTTCAACACTCGACAACAGATGAACAACAGACGTCACAACACCCCCACAGTGTGTTGCCGTCCATTCAAAGGCTTTTGACTGAAACTTGAAACTCAGTCCTGCTGAGCAACCTCCTGTGTAGAATTCATATGAATGACTTGGATGAAGGGACTGAAGGTATGGGTCCTATATTTGCTGATGACACAAAGTGAATGGGCAAAGATCTGGCAAATGGAGCATAACGTGGGCCAATGTGAAATTGTTCACTTTGGCAGGAAGAATTAAAAAAGCACATTGTCTAAATGGCGAGAGATTACAGAGCTCTCAGATGCAGAGGGATCTGGTGTTTGGTGACCACATCTTGAGTATTGTGTACATTGTTGGCTTATTCCCTTGTTTAAGGAAGGATGTAAATGTGTTGGGAGAAGGTTCACTAGACTTGCACCTGGAGTAGGTGGGTTCTCTTATGAGGAAAGGTTGGACAGGCTGGGGTTGTATCCACTGGAGTTCAGAAGAGTAAGAGGAAACTTGATTGAAATCTTTGCAATTCGGAGGGGTATTGACAGGGTGGATGCAGAAAGGATGTTTCCTCTTCTGAGACAATGCAGTACTCGGGGTCACTGTTTAAAAAGAAGGGGTTGTCCATTTAAGACAGAGATGAGGAGGAATTTCTTCTCTCAGAGGGTATCTAATCTGTGGAATTCTTTACCACAGAGAGCTGTAGATGCTAGATCGTTAGGTATGCTCTGGACTGAGAGAGACAGATTTTTAATTAGTACGGGAACCAAGAGTCGTGAGGATAAGGCGGGAAAGTGCAGTTGAGGATTATCATACCAGATTAGTTATGATCTCCTTGAATGGTGGAGCAGACTCGATGGGCCAAATGGCCGACATCACTCCTATGTCTTTTGGTACATTTGAAGAGATTTTTGAATACATTTAGTGTACCCAATTCTTTTTGTCAATTCAGAAGCAATTTACCGTGGCCAATTCACCTGCCGTGCACAATTGGGATTGTGGGGGTGAGACCCACGCAGCCATGGGGAGAATGTGTAAATGGACAGTGACCCAGGACCGGGATTGAACCCGGGCCCCTCGGCACCATGAGGCAGCAGACATTTGAAGAGTTAACTGGGGTCATCATGGTTCATGGCACGATTGCCTGTTAATGACTTCTTTACTGCAAAAACCCACACTTGAGAATCTGAAAACAGTGCCAGCTATTCAGGTGCAAATTCAATTCAACAGGCAAATCACGATCATTTGTGAGCACCAGAGCTAGGGAAGAAATTCAAGACAAAAAAAGACAACTAATTAATTGTTGCCTTACTGACGCATCTTTAAGAATAAAAGAGAGACCCATTCTTGTGGCAATTGGGACCAGAAAAAAGATGTTTTGATGCTGACATCCAATCTTCTGTACCTGGCTCCAGTGGGAAGCTTCCAGTCAGTGTGATGGACAATGGTGACAAGGAGGGTGTGAAAACCAGAGTTGTCACCCTCCCCCATTTGTCTGCTTTCTGACAGAACCAGTCCAAGATATATCAAGCTGAGAGAGATATCATTCAGTGCAAGGCTGTTTCTTCATTAATCAAGGAATGAGAGGAAGCAAGAGAGCAGTGGGAGGAGGTGCCCGGGGGTAGAGACAGCCGGAGGGGGAGCGCAGATGGGGAGGGGGCTAAAGGAGAGGGCGGGCGAGAACAAAGGGAGACTGCGTGAGAGAACCAAGGGAGAGGGATCCGTGTGCCATGACCAAATATAAAAGATCTGATGTCCCAATGTGTTATCATGATGCATCAGCTTTACAAATGCTAAACACTGCGGCTCAAGTGGCCGCACTCTCACCTCTACAAGGAAATGGTTAAACTGCTATGTGCAAATTGACATCACGGGCGGAATTCCCCGCTCCCGTGGAAAATCGGGAAGGCCATCGTGAACTCAGCCGAGTTTCACGACGGCCTTGGAGGCCGCTCCTCTCACCTTATTCACCCCCACCCGGGGGGCTAGGAGCGGCGCTCCGTTATTCTCGGCCACCGGGCCATGTCGCTGACGTCAAGGCCCGGCCTAATGACGTCAGCCGCGCATGCGCAGGTTGGCGTCTTCCCCTCCGCTGCCCCGCAAGACGTGGCGGCTTGATCTTATGGGGCGGCGGAGGGGAAGGAGTGCGTCCCTTTGAGACGCCGGCCCGACGATCGGTGGGCACCGATCGCGCGCCAGTCCTGTCCCGAGCACGGTCATGGTGCCCACTCCCCTCTCCGCCCCCCACAAGCGTCAAACCAGCGTTTGGCACCATATTCACGACAGCAGCGACCAGGTGTGGTTGCCGCCGTCATGAACCGATCGCGAATGGCAGGCCGCTCGGCCCATCTGGGTCGGAGAATCGGCGGTCGCCGTGAAAAACGGCAAGCGGCGATTCTTCCGAGCGGGGGGGGGGTGGGAGAATAGCGGGGGGGGCGCCAGGGGGGCTTGTCGTGAGTCGCCTGGCCCTCCCACGATTCTCCCACCCGGCGTGGGGAGCAGAGAATCGCGCCCCACGTTTTCTACATTCCTTCAAAATAATTCCACTGGCTGGGAAAAGTGCAGAATAATTCCTAGATGTCACATACATCAGTATGCCAACTGCCTAATAATAGCAGCCACACTGTTCATTTATCCATTGTCAACTTGGGAAGAAAATAGACCAGGAAAACCAGATCAGGCAGCACCCTGGTCAGACCATAAATCAGCTGTGCATTCTTCCCCATCGCACTTACTTGCTTCCTTCCTGCCCTTGGCTGTTTCCTCCGACTCATCGTCTTCATCATTGTCACCGCCATTATCTTCATCGTCTTCGTCATCTTCGTCTTCATCCTCGTCGTCCTCCACTAAGAACAGGGTATCTAGGCCAGGAGTGTGATCATGTTATTCGGGAGATTATTCAAGATTAAAGGTGCCTGGCATTTGCACAGTGTTTCACAAACATGGGATCAGAGGCGACACAATAACACTGATTCATGTTTACTAAACGTTAACCCCAATACCTCAGATTGCCTGCTCAGCTTTGCTAGTACTGTATGCACTATTCCAAGGTCAGGTGTCCCGCTCCAGGCCTGGACAATTAGCCAATAAAACGAGGGGGGTTGTACTTGGGTAATGCCTTGAACATAGTCAAACATCCCAAGGTGCATTGTGAGAAGCATCATCAGAATAGGTTTGACCAGAAGATATGTGGACAGGTGGCCCAAAAGATTGGTTGAAGAGGGAAGTTCAAATTGTAAACTTTAAAGAAAGGGTCAAGGGATGGAATTCCACAGCGTAGCATCTTGGCAGTTGTTCATGATTATATTCGGTGATATGCAAGAAGCCAGAATTAGCAGAGTATAGAGATGTTGGAGGTTTGAGGGGCTGGAGGAGATCACAGAGATAGTGAGGCGTGAGGCTATGGAGTGATTCGGAAACAAGGATCAGAGTTTTAACATCGAGGTGCCGTTTAACTGGGAGCCAATATAGGTTGGCGAGCACTGGGGTGTCCCGAAAGACGTGCTGTTAGATCATTTGGACATTCTGAATTTTCCCTTTGTGTACCCGAACAGGTGCCGGAGTGTGGCGACGAGGGTCTTTTCACAGTAACTTCATTGCAGTGTTAATGTAAGCCTACTTGTGACAATAAAGATTATTATTATGATGGGTGAATGGGAGTGGCTTGGCTTCGCAGGATCAGCACGTTGCATGACTTCAGGTTTACAGATGGTAGAAGGTGAGTGTTGGAATAGTCAAGTCCCGAGGTAACAAAGGGTTTCAGCAGATGGGCTGAGGGAGGTTTGGCACTGGGTGATGTTGCAGAAGTGCAAGATGGCCGAGTTATGTGACATGAAGCACATCTCAGAGTCAAAATGTGACGCCACGGTTACGAAGGGTCTGCTTCAGCCTTAGAAGAAAATTGGTGAAAATATCTGGGGTGTAAGTTGACAATGACACTGTAACAGGTGCTGCTTCGGCTCAAGAGGGTCATAACACCAAATGGTCACCCATCATTGTTTTTCCCAGATGCTGATACATCCATTGGGTAGATGCAGCATTCCCTGTGTTTATTTCAATAAAAGACAATGGGGGTGAAATTGGCCTGGGTCACAAAAATACATAGAATCACATCTTACACCTGCAGTAAGTAGACTCCATATAACTGAATATCAGAGAGGCTGTATAAAGGCAAGGCAAAGTCACTCTCCTGTTTCACATCCCTCCCTTTATCAATTCCACCTTTCAAACCCTCCCGCCTCATCAGCAGGCCTCAGACTGCTGGGGCAATGCTTTTCTTCACCTTGGATTGCCACGTACCAGAGACATTGACAGCAAAGTGCGAGGTCTCACTGCCAGATGGCCCGTCGGTGACACAGGTATAGAGGCCAGAGTCTTCCCGTACTGAGTTAGTGATCTGGAGGTACTCAGCAGTGATTCTGGTGCGGTTATTGGTGGGCAGCTGTACCCGGTCCTTTGTCCAGTCGATGCTTTGGACATCCTCCCTCAGGGGACAGCGCAGCTCGAGGGTGTTGCCTGGGTTTGCAGAGTATGGTTCTACCTTGGTCTTCTGTTTCAAGGATACTGCAAAGCAAAGAGGAAGAGAGTCAATGTCAGTGTGCTACCATGGTTGAAATACAATCACAACATCCGTTTATCGTGATAACGTTGCCCAGATGCCTGTCGACAGTAACGCAAGGAGACAGCCGCTGGGAATTTCCTCGGAGAATCAGCCGAATTGGCCATCATGAACATGAGTGCAAGATTGCTGGAAATGTGGTTGCCACCTGAGGTCAGATAAGTATGTCCCCATTCAAACACAGTGGAGAAAATTCCTGCTCTTAATTTTCTGCGAGGTGACTGACTTGAATCTAGTAAAGAAGGAGGAACTGTTTCCATTGCCAGAAGGGTTGAGAACCAGAGGACACAGATTTAAGATCATTGGCGAAGGAATAGGATGGAAAAAAGTAATTTACACAGTAAGTCCCTGCGTATCGCCTGAAACTGATTCAATGGGAACCGGCAAAATCGAACTGGATCATCACTTGAAAGTGGCAAAAATTTACAAACTAGAGGACACAGCAGGAGGAATGGGACTAGGGAGGGGTGGGACTTGACTTATACACCACATGTTGATAGATGTGGTCTTCATTTTGAAATGAGAAGAAAATATATTCTGCAGGGGTAACTTTCACCACAATGAAATTTTCACATTCATTGCCTTTGGCAACCCATGAAAAAGGTTAATCAATTCATTCTGAGTCACGTTGGCCACAGTAGCATCAAGATCTCACTCTGGGTCAGATGTGATGCTTTCGGTTTCAAAATCATCCCGCTGGAACAAATCATCTTCCTCTCCATCCATTGAATGTCAGACTGTGCATCAAGGGCATCCCATGGTTTGACGACAAGTGGGACGGCAAGCATTTTTCCACTCTTTTCTCCTTCAACTATCCAATCAGCATAAACATGATCCTTCAATGGTTTGTGAAGTAGACTTACAAACGGTTGCACTATGGATGACAGACCCCTGATAAAACTGCAATTTGGGTGTTATTTCTTTACAGGCACCTCTTGATCTCATCGGTTATATCGGTTCTGAACATGTGCCGCAATAATGTGTTTTTAGTGGAGGACCGGGATGTCTAATCCACACATTATCATCCCCACCTTTACTCCATTCTCCTCTGCAATGATGATCCTGCAGGGAACCTGATAGTCAACATGGTTTTACATTTGAATTGGGGCTGTCAAAGCTCAGTTGGCTCGACAGCTATTCGTGATGCAAAGCAAGGTCAACTGCACGGGTTCAATTCCCAAGCCGGCTGAGGTTATTCATGAAGGTCCCGTCTTCGCAGCCTTGCCCCTCACCTGAGGTGTGGTGACCCTCAGGTTAAATCACAACCGGGGATTAAATCCCCCTCAAAAGGGAAAGCAGCCGATGGTCACCTGGGACTATGGTGACTTTCCTACTTTACATTAGCTTGGAGGCTACAATCTATGGTTATCAGATTGATCTGTCATAGAGCCAAGGAGACATGATGGGCTGAATGGCCTCCTTTGTGCACACCCTCATGGTGGTTTGTAACTCTCACCTCCCATACCTTGGATAATGATGTTGTTTGTCAATTCTGTCGCCGGAACACATCAAACACAGATGCCACGTGAAAGTGATTAACAATGAGGGTACAGTCCTGACGTTATTGCTGACTCCTGTTTTGTTCTCTGTTTTCCCATGACCTTTGCTCCAAGTGCTGGGCACTTCGAGGCAATGGCCGACGTATGCCTGAGCATTGCAAAATGCCTGCACCCAATGAAGCACCTCCGGAGCACACAGGCTGTTGCGTGTGGAACTAACTCCAGCCCTGTGCTCTTTCCAGCTAATTCTGGATTGCTGCTGGTTGGGATCGGATTTTGGGAGGCTGATAAAGAACAGCGTGTTTAAATCACGGCTTCTTGCTTCAGAAACCCACTGCGCACAGTATTTTTCTTTCACAGAGATTATAAACGGCAAGTGCACAATGGACAGTGCGGGAGGTTCAGGAGCATTTACTGGGGGGGGGGGGGGGGGGTTCCCAGGCTCTACTGGATTGCTAACAGGTTAACAAGCTGCAGAAAAGGGAACACCAGCTGAAAGCCCACAGCACCAGGCCTTGGGCGCCCACCACCAGGATCCCCGCAATCACCCATTGTGAAAGGCCTGGTATAGCTGCAGCCCCTGACTGCCCAAACACTGCGCAGGTCAGCTGTCAGTCTGTCCTTAGGTGAAGAAGAGAGAGTCAGGAGGGCTGCAATAACATGAACCTCCCTGTGATGGAGAGAGGGAGATTTTGGGAGGCAGGGAGGGAGGAGGTGCTGCATTCTGCACAGTGGCTTGCTGACTGCTGCCACTGGCCTTGCATTGTTACCTCAAGCTCATTGTTCAGAATCCTCAAATGAAAGAGCTTGATTAATTAACACAAAGAGATGGACAGAATCTCTCAGCTCTCCCTATGGTGATAAATGAGAACTGCTCAGAATAAGGGGAGAAGAATTGGGTTGAATTCATTTTGAAATCCAGTGGGACTGAAGATTTGCCTCTCGCTGAAGTGCTTCATTTTTTTTTTGAGTGTCTGGGTTTCGGAGCACTAACCCAATTTATCTCTGTGCCTCATCCATCAAATGGATTGACCAAGCAGCAGAGAGCACTTTCAGGCACTGATGACTTCGATCCTTTCTGCTCTTGCCAAACTCACTTCCGATTCATCGTGTCCACGGAGACTCGTTTGTGTGGAAATGACCGGCAGAGGCTCATCAATCTTCTAGTTCTCCTGTCTAAACCCCCGAAGGTTGCAGCTTCCAAAGCAGGCTCTGCCTGTGGAAGGTGTCACATTGCTGAGTTCAGCTCTCTGCCCCTCTCGCCTCCCTGCCTTCAGGAGGACATAGCTCAGGGTTGCAATGTTGAAGATTTGCAGCTTCTTTTTAAGTGAGCCAACTTTGCATTTGAAAACTACCAGGATCACCACAAAACCACAGAGCAGAAGAAGGCCATTCAGCCCATCGCGTCTGCTCTGCTGCTCAATGAGATCATGACTGATCCGATGTGGTAATCCTCAACTTCACATTCCTGCCTTATCCCCATAACCCTCGATTCTGATTAAAAATCTATCTCAGACTTAAACATATGATAGGATGTGAACCCACTCTCCCTGCGTGTCATTTGGCAAGGCCTCAGGGCTCCACACAGTCACCTGAGGCTGGAATTGAACCCGGAACCCTGGAGCTGTGAGGCAGCAGTGCCACAGTGACATGGATGAAAGTCCTTCTTTTAATAGTGCCACATCCTGAGAGGGCTGGCAATCCCTCCAGCTCATTGTCTCCACAGGTGATTGTGGCTCTCATTCTCATCCTCCACTCCAGTATTTGACTCCGACTTGAAGCAATTTATCCTCCCAATTTCTTGTCTATTGAGATCAGTTTTGGCCTGGATAAAGCTTTCTGATGGAGGAGTGGAATCCTTCTGCCGTTATCCTGCCAATGCCTGGCAATCTTTCCCACGTACAATAATAACCTCAATGGGTCACAATGCTCCGAGCGGCGATCTAACCAGTGCTTTATGGAGCGTTGGCACTGAAGCCCCCTGCCTCAGAACAATCTGTTTAACTCCCATGACAACACTTCCAGCTGTCAGTCAAATGAAAGACCAAAGATTTTCCTCACCCCATGTTCAAAAGAGTTTGCAGGAAATGACAAGCGTGCAAAAAGAGAATCCATCATTCTGTGCAGCCAAGGCCCCTGCAGCTTTCAGGCCACGTTACCGCCTTGTCACAGTCTGAGTGAACTGAGCAGAGATTTCTCACTCCTGTCTGTCAAACTGAGCTGGGGTTCAAATAGGGGAAGCGGTCTGAATGAAGACGCCAAGCAGCCAGATAGAAGAGTACAGCACAGAACAGGCCCTTCGGCCCTCGATGTTGTGCCGAGCAATGATCACCCTACTTAAACCCACGTATCCCGTATGCCCGTAACCCAACAATCCCCCCAGTAACCTTACACTACGGGCAATTTAGCATGGCCAATCCACCTAACCCGCACATCTTTGGACTGTGGGAGGAAACCGGAGCACCCGGAGGAAACCCACGCACACACGGGGAGGACGTGCAGACTCCACACAGACAGTGACCCAGCCGGGAATCGAACCTGGGACTCTGGAGCTGTGAAGCATTGATGCTAACCACCATGCTACCGTGAGGCCCCAATGTTGGGGCTCCTTTAACAAGCATTGCTTTGCGAAGGCTTACCATCACATGTCGAGGAGGGGTCACTGCAGCCAAGTGTAGCCTTTGGGTGACACTTGACCCGGGAATGCTGCTTGTCCCCAATTGTCCCCTCTCAACATTACAACCTTCAGTGTAGTTCTTACATACTTATTTGGACGCTAATCCCTTCGGGACATTGAAGATGGGAAAGGTGCTCTATCAATAAAGGTTCCCAAGTTTTCTGGCTGCATTAAAGTCGATGAAAAGGAGCCGTTAGAACCTCGACTCTCGCAGATCTCATGACGACATGGCTCATCCAAACCGTTCAGAATCTGGTCTTTTGTCCTAAATAAGTACTGACCTACCTGTTGCTGCGAGTTTACCAACATTTGTACTTCAACCCTCCTTGGGGTTTACAGTCAACTATCCCTTGACACGGCTTCCGGTTGCGGCCATGCTTAGCTAGGTTGCACGTTCGGCAGCTCCCGCCAAGAACAGGCCCTTTTGAGGAGCCCCAGCGGCACTTGTACGATGGTTCCCAGAGTGGGGAGGTGATAGTAAGGTTCCCCCAGCACTGTATGGAGTGGACCAGGAGTGGAGCAATCAAAAAAGTGGTTTTGGAGCAGCGAAGAGAGCGGGGGAGGAAAAGCAAGATGGCGGCGGGTGGCGATCAAGCAGCGTGGGCGCAGTGGGCGCAGTAGCAGCAGGAGTTCCTCAAAAACTGCTTTGCGGAGCTGAGAGCAGAAATGCTGGCGCCAATGAAGGCGTCGATAGAAAAGCTGGTGGAGACCCAGAAGGCCCAAGGGGTGGCGATTCGAGAGGTGCGGCATCAGAGAAGGCCTCAGAGAACGAGGACGAGATTTTGGGCCTGGCGGTGAAAGTGGAGGTGCACGAGGCGCTACACAATAAGTGGCAGGAGAAGTTTGAGGACCTGGAAAACAGGTCGAGGAGGAAGAATCTCCGGATTCTGGGTCTCCCTGAAGGAGTGGAGGGGTCTGTAACTGGGACATATGTACTTACAATGCTCAACCGCTGATGGGCGCGGGCGCTTTCCCGAGGCCCCTGGAGCTGGATGGGGCTCATCGAGTCCTGGCAAGGAGGCCCAAAGCCAACGAGCCACCAAGGGCTGTAGTGGTGAGGTTCTACCACTTTATGGACAGGGAGTGCGTCCTGAGATGGGCGAAGAAAGAACGGAGCAGCAGGTGGGAGAATACGGAGATCCGTATCTACCAGGACTGGAGTGCGGAGGTGGCCAAGAAGAGGGCTGGTTTTAATCGGGCCAAGGCGATTCTCCATCGGAAGGGGGTGAAGTTTGGAATGCTGCAGCCAGCGAGATTGTGGGTTACGTTTCAGGACCGTCACCACTATTTTGAGACGCCAGATGAGGCGTGGACCTTTATTCAGACTGAAAAGTTGGACTTGAACTGAGGGTTTGTTGTGTGTGTGTGTGTGTGTGTGTGTGGGGGGGGGGGGGGGGGGGGGGGTTTATTGTATTGTGGGGGTGTTCTTCTTCTGGTTTCGGGTTGGGAAGAGGGGACATGGGAAGGGGTGAGTGGATATGATGTGGGGGCTGTGTGAGAGTGTGGGCGCCGGTACTGTAGGGGCAGGTCGCCGCTGATGAAGGGGGGTTGGAGGCCTGGGGTCGGGGAGCTGGGGCGAGGGCGCAGAAAAAGGAGCTGCGCCATTGGGGGCGGGGCCAGCTTGGATGGAAAGCGCGGGCTTTTTCCCGCGTTAAGGAAGGGAGGGGCGGGCCTGGGGGGAAGGGCAGTGCTGGAGGAGAGCGTATATGGATCAGCAGGGGGATGTGGGGGGTCGTTGGAATGGCGGGAGTGTAATGGGGGGAGCAGAATGGCTGGACAGTGGTCTGGCTGGCCGGGAGAGGGGGGGGAGGTAGCCCCCTGATCCCTCTGATATGGAATGATATGGAATGTGAGGGGCCTGAATGGGTCGGCCAAGAGGGCATGGGTGTTCGTGCACTTAAAGGGACTGAAGGCAGACGTGGTCATGCTTCAGGAGACACACTTGAAGGTGGCAGATCAGGTCAGGCTGAGAAAGGGATGGGGAGGGCAGGTCTTTCACTCGGGGCTGGATGCGAAGAATAGAGGGATTGCGATACTGGTGGGGAAGCAGGTGACGTTTGAGGCGATGAATATTGTGGCGGATAATGGTGGTCGATACGTGATGGTGAGTGGTAGGTTGCAGGGGACGCGGGTGGTACTGGTGAACGTTTATGCCCCGAATTGGGTGATGCCGGATTTATGAAACGCATTTTGAGTTGTTTCCAAGATCTGGAGGCAGGGAGCTTGATAATGGGGGGATTTCAATACGGTGCTGGACCCAGCACTGGACCGTTCCAGGTCCAGGACGGGTAAGAGGCCGGCTGCAGCCAAGGTGCTCAGGGGGTTTATGGACCAGATGGGGGGGAGTGGATCCGTGGAGGTTTGCCAGGCCGGTGGCCAGAGAATTTTCTTTTTTCCACCTCGTCCATAAAGCCTATTCCCGGATAGATTTCTTTATAATGAAGGGCACTAATCCCGAAAGTGGAGCGAACGGAATATTCGGCTATAGCCATCTAGGACCACGCCCCGCATTGGGTGGAGCTGGAGTTGGGGGAGGAGAGGGACCAGCGCCCGTTATGGCTCCTCGATGTGGGACTGTTGGCAGATGAGGAGGTTTGCGGGCGGGTCCAGGGTTGTATTCAAAGATACATGGAGGCCAAAGATAATGGGGAGGTGGACATGGGGGTAGTCTGGGAGGCTTTGAAGGTGGTGGTTCGGGGAGAGCTCATTTCCATTAGGGCCCATAGGGAGAAGAGAGAGGAGGGGGAGGGAGAGATTTGTGGGGGAGATATTAAGGGTGGACAGGGGCTATGCAGAGGCCCCCGGGGAAGGGCTGCTTAGGGAGCGACAAAACCTCCAAATGGAATTTGATCTATTGACCACGGGAAAAGCAGAGGCGCAGTGGATGAAAATGCAGGGGGCGGTATACGAGTATGGGGAGGCGAGCCGGATGCTGGCACCATCAGCTTCGTAAGAGGGAGGCAGTAAGAGGGAGGGATCCATTGCAATATGGATCATAAAGGCCGATTTCGCTCCTCAATGTAGACGCTAAGTTATTGGCGAAGGTTCTGGCTATGAGGATTGAGGACTGTGTCCCGGGGTGATCCATGAGGACCAGACGGGGTTTGTGAAGGGCAGGCAGTTAAACGCGAACGTCCGGAGGCTCTTAAATGCGATCATGATGCCCTCGGTGGAGGGGGAAGGGGAGGTAGTGGCGGCCATGGACGCGGAGAAGGCCTTCGATCGGATGAAGTGGGAGTATCTCTGCAAAGTGCTTAGGAGGTTTGGGTTCGGGGAAGGGTTCATAATGTGGGTCAGGCTGTTATATAGGACCCCAGTGGCGAGTGTGGCTACGAACCGGCAGAGGTCGGAGTACTTTAGGTTGTACCGCGGGACGAGGCAGAGGTGTCCCTTATCCCCCTTGTTGTTTACACTGGCAATTGAGCCGCTGGCCATGGCACTGAGGGAGTCTAGGAACTGGAGGGGATTGGTCTGGGGGGGGGGGGGGGGGATCCAGGAGCTAGGAACTGGGGGGCCCTGCATAAACTCAATTTGGCACGGTTGGTGGAACAGGTGGAGGAGGATTTCAAGAGATGGGATATGCTGCCAGTCTCCCTGGCGGGTAGGGTGCAGTCGGTCAAGATGATGGTCCTCCCGAGGTTCCTGTTTGTGTTCCAGTGCCTGCCCATCCTAATCCCCAAGGCTTTTTTTAAACAGGTAAGAAGGAGCATTATGGGATTCGTATGGGCGAATAACACCCCGAGGGTGAAGAGGGTGTTTTTGGAGTGTAGCAGGGACAGAGGGGGGCTGGTGCTGCCGAATCTATGTGGCTATTATTGGGCAGCTAATGTGGCGATGATCCGTAAGTGGGTAATGGAGGGAGACGGGGCGGCGTGGAAGGTGACGTCTTGTGTGGGTTCGAGTCTGGGGCCGCTGGTTACGGCACCGTTGCTGCTCCCGCTGACAAGGTACACTACGAGTCCGATGGTGGCGGTGACTCTGAAGATCTGGGGGCAGTGGGGGCGACATAGGGGCGAGGTGGGGGCCTCGGTCTGGTCCCCGATACGAGAGAACCACAGGTTAGTTCCGGGTAGGATGGATGGGGGGTTTCTGAGCTGGCATCGGGCAGGGATTAAAAGAATGGAGGACCTATTTATCTATGGGACTTTTGCGAGCCTAGGGGCGCTAGAGGAGAAATTTGGGTTACCTCCCGGGAATGCTTTTAGGTATATGCCCTGAATAGGGTTAATTCTTCCTCCTCTTGCGCCAGGCTCAGCCTAATACACTTCAAAGTTGTTCATAGGGCGCATATGATGGGGGCGAGGATGAGTAGGATTTTTGGGGTGGAGGACAGTTGTTTGAGGTGCTTGGCGAGCCCAGCAAATCACGCCCATATGTTTTGGACGTGCCCGGCGCTGGAGGGGTTCTGTAGGGGCTTTGCGAGGACTATGTCTAAAGCGGTGAACACCCGGGTCAAGCCGAGCTGGGGGATAGCATTATTTGGGGTATCGTACGAGTCGGGAGTGCAGGAGCCAAAAGAGGCCGGTGTTCTGGCCTTTGCGTCCCTGGTAGCCCGGCGGAGGATCCTACTAATGTGGAGGCGTGTTTATTTGTTAAATGGGGGTTATTGTATTTTGTTGGAAATCCCATGTATAATTTTTACTTGTTTTGTGCTTTATTCTTTTTTCTGTTTGGAGTGTTTTGTTGAAAATCGCTGAAAATTTGATTAATTTTTTTTTAAACTGTCCCATGACACCATTTGTTATGGTTTCCACCATTCTATCTGGCTGTCTGCCAGATTTGTTATGGTTTCCACCATTCTATCTGGCTGTCTGCCAGATTTGTTTCCGATGGCCCATCTGAACTTGTTGCCAATGACACTTTTGTGGCCTGGTTCATTCAGACCAATGAAGAAGGAGCAATCAGGACCTTTTCCAATGCTCCAGGTTTACGATATACCAGCTCAGTCTGTGATGGCAGCACCCGGACTTCAGTTTATGGGCTGGGTGCTACAGCTGACTGCCTTCACTTCTACTACTGACAGCGCTTAAAGTGCTAGTTCCTGAGATATGGATCTCATAGATTCAGCCTCGCTCGATTCACCAAATCCTTTTCTTGGTCACATCCAGTGGTTGGGGTCTGGAATGCACTGCCTGGAAGTGTGGTGGAGGCAGGTTCGGTCAAGGCATGGGGTGATTACTTGAATAGAAATGGTGTGATGGGGTACAGGGAAAAGGCAGGGGAATGGCACTGAGTCAAGGTACTCATTTGGAGACCCGGTGCAGACACGATGGGCCAAATGGTCATCTCCTGCACTGGAAGGAAGGAGTGCCCCCATGGCACAGGCCCACCCACCCGCAGATTGGTGGGCCCCGATTGCGGGCCAGGCCACTGCCCCCCCCCCCCCCCCCCCCCCCCGGACGACCGCACCAGCCGGCCTACCAGCCAGGTCCCGCTGTGTGGGACCAATCCATGCCGGCGGGGCTGGCCACAAACCGATGGCCGCTCAGCCCACTGGAGCCGGCAGAATTACCGGAGGGGGGGGGCTGCCAACGGTCCCTGACCGGCATGGCGTGATCCCCGCTACTGCTCGAAAACCGGCGCCGGAGAATATGGCAACCCGGCATCAGAGTGGCGGGGTATCGCACCCCCCCTACTCCCGGGACTCTCCGACCTGGCAGGGGGTGTCGGAGAATCCCGCCTTCTGTCTCTCAGGGAATCAAGAAACAGTGGTGTTTAAGGTGAAGATCAGCCTGATTGAATCGTAGAAAATGCTCAGGAGGCGTTTGGCCCACACCCATTCCTATTTCCTATCATCACATGTTCCTTGCCCTGGAGCTGACTGCAAAACATGCCAGAGTAACACCAACGACTACCACATCTATACACTGAGAATGAGAGGTAGCACCAGAGACTACCACATCTATACTCTGAGAACTTGGAGAGGTGGAGATATTAGGTCAGATGACCAAAAGCTTGGTCAAAGATGAATTCTCTGATTCTGGGGCTGTGTCCCTTTGCCGGTTTGGGAACGGCAGAAAAACAGCGTGAAACGGCCCACCGATTTCCCGTGTAGCTGGGGGCTAACATGCGGCAACGTAGATCACCCGGCTCTAGCTGCCGATACGGCCCGGAGAATTGCCGGATCCGTGGCCACACATGCCAATGGCGACGGGCGCCCGCGAAATAGCACCCCCTTCGGACAGTTCGTATGCCCCGGGAAAATCCTCCCCCCCCCCACCCCCCCCAAGCCCCTGATGAAGGTCCCCCCACTGCCCGTGGATTGGCCCTCCCCCCGACTATGCTGGACTGAGTCCGCAGCTGCCACACCGAGTTCCCGACGGAGGCAGAGTGACTGAGGCAGAGAACCCAGATCTTAACTGAAGGTGCCCACTAATGATGGAGTAATGGAATTCCTGGCTGCTTAAAAGCCTTGATTTAGGGAAGGGACAGATATTTTAGAGGCTGATGGGGTTAGAGCAGATTACAGAGATAGGGAGGAGTGGGGCCATGGAGGGATTTGAAAAAGATCCAAGGTGTACAGTGCGGATCGTAGACAAGTTCCTAGCTTGGAATGTGTGGGTCAGTGAAACATCAGCAAAAGTGGTTGGTTCAGGGACACAAGAGTAATGCAATCTGTACCAAATCAGCTCTCCAATTTTCTGTCTAATTATCTCTCCGAGATGGGCTGTCTTTTGTTTCCGAGTATAAATTGCTGCAAACTTTTCAACTGTTCCTCTCTGTGGAATGTTGCCCACCCGGGCTCCAGTTTCTCACTCCCCAGTGAGATGACCCAGGTTAACGAGGACCTCAACAAAGAGTGGGCCTCGGCTCTTCTCCAATGAGCAAACACCACACCGCAGCCCCTGACAATTGCTGCAGACTTGCTGTAGCCGTGCAGCTAATGTGGAACAGGTTGCCGGCCTGTGTGGGGATAGATTCCTTGCCTGCTTTGAGGTACTCTCTTACCCTATTTGTAATCCTACCCCCACCGTTCACAAGTGTGTAACTTAACCCTCAGAGCACTGACATACTGTCATGCTTTCAGTGCACAGGATTTCGGTGAGATTTAATCTTCAGCAGCAGCCAAACATAGAGCTACAAACCCGAGACATTCAAAGACTTGGATTTCTAAACTGCCCTTCACATCCTCGGGACATTCCAAAGCGTTTGCAGCCAGCGGAGCATTTTAAAATTGAGTCGCCATTGTAATGTAGGAAATTTGGCAGCCAATAGCAAGATCTCATTGAAGGAGGTGGTAATAACCAGATAATGCGTCTCTTTCTCAGTGCCCTGTGCGGTTCGTAGAGAAGTCCCGAGTTTGGAATGTGTCGGTCAGTGAAACATCAGCAAAAGTGGTTGGTTCAGCGACACATGAGAAACGCAATCTGTACCAAATCGGCTCTCCAGCTTTCTGTCTAATTATCTCTCTGAGATATGGCGTCAAACTTCTCTTTCCCTTCTCCTTGGAAGCAGTGTCATGGGATCTTTTACATTAACTTTGAGAAGGCCAACAGCACCTTGCTCTCCTGACTCATCTGATAGACGGTACCTCCCTCAGTACTGACCCTCTGACAGAGCGGCGCTCCCTCAGTACTGACCCTCTGACAGTGCGGCACTCCCTCAGTACTGACCCTCTGACAGAGCGGCGCTCCCTCAGTACTGACCCTCTGACAGTGCGGCACTCCCTCAGTACTGACCCTCTGACAGTGCGGCACTCCCTCAGTACTGACCCTCTGACAGAGCGGCGCTCCCTCAGTACTGACCCTCTGACAGTGAGGCACTCCCTCAGTACTGACCCTCTGACAGTGCAGCACTCCCTCAGTACTGACCCTCTGACAGTGCAGCACTCCCTCAGTACTGACCCTCTGACAGTGCAGCACTCCCTCAGTACTGACCCTCTGACAGTGTGGCACTCCCTCAGTACTGACCCTCTGACAGTGTGGCACTCCCTCAGTACTGACCCTCTGACAGTGCAGCACTCCCTCAGTACTGACCCTCTGACAGTGCAGCACTCCCTCAGTACTGACCCTCTGACCGTGCAGCACTCCCTCAGTACTGACCCTCTGACAGTGCAGCAATCCCTCAGTACTGACCCTCTGACAGTGCAGCACTCCCTCAATACTGACCCTCTGACAGTGCAGCACTCCCTCAGTACTGACCCTTTGACAGTGTAGCACTCCCTCAGTACTGACCCGTTGACAGTGCAGCACTCCCTCAGTACTGACCCTCTGACAGTGCAGCGCTCCCTCAGTACTAACCCTCTGACAGTGCAGCACTCCCTCAGTACTGACCCTCTGACAGTGCAGCACTCCCTCAGTACTGACCCTCTGACAGTGCGGCACTCCATCAGTACTGACCCTCTGACATTGCAGCACTCCTTCAGTACTGACCCTCTGACAGTGCAGCTCTCCCTCAGTACTGACCCTCTGACAGTGCAGCACTCCCTCAGTACTGACCCTCTGACAGTGCGGGGCTCCCTCAGTACTGACCCTCTGACAGTGCAGCACTCCCTCCGTACTGACCCTCTGACAGTGCAGCACTCCCTCAGTACTGACCCTCTGACAGTGCGGCACTCCCTCAGTACTGACCCTCTGACAGTGCAGCACTCCCTCAGTACTGACCCTCTGACAGTGCGGCACTCCCTCAGTACTGACCCTCTGACAGTGCAGCTCTCCCTCAGTACTGCACTGGAAGTGGCAGGCTGGCAGTCATGTCCTGGGGTTGGGATTTGAACCCACCGCCATCTGAATGAGACAGCGACCCAAGGTGAAACATTTGCAGGGCTATGTGGAAAGTGTGGGGTTGGATTAATTGGGCAGCTTCTTCAAAGAGCTAGTACAGATCCGATGGGCCAAATGGCCTCCTCCATTCTCAATCTTTAAAATCTTCCTTTCTCCCCACCCGACCCCATTTGGAAGTTATTTTACTGAAACCTACCCCTGATCAGAGTGGGTAGAATAACCATCTCCTTCCAACGAGCCACATGTGACATCTCGGAGCTGACTGCTGAGAAATGGCTACCAGTGACGCGTTGAACACGTTCATCTCTGTATCTGACTTTCCATCTCCTGGCCCTCCACCTCCCCCCTCCACCCATGTTTCACCTTGAAGTATTTCTCCAATTACCTTTTGAAAATTATGACCGAATCTATTCCATCACCCTTTTAATCAGATCATAACTCAACTGTGTAAAAACATTCCCATCTCCCGTGGCTGTGAAACTGAGCCCTCTGGTTTTGAACCCTCCCGTCACTGGAAACACTTGCTCCTGGTTACTGATGAACTCTCACATTTCAGTTCAAGATGAATAATCAGCGGGCCTTCGGAGGCCTAAATCTGGAAGGTAAGTGAGTGCTTTGCCTCCCGTCCCTTCAGCAAAGACTCGGCACAGCCATTCCAAGCGGGCAGAACATCTTCATTAGCTGCAGATAAAAGGGGGCAAATCTCAATTGATCCAAAGCCCACCCACACCTCCCGGGAAGAGGCAGGACAGAGCTGGAACAGTCAAGAGATGGTCAGCTTCTCTACAGCAACAGGATATGCGGCAGGCTGCTCAGGGCAGGGTTAAAGGTAGGTGCTGGAGAAATGGAGGGAGAATTGCACCGTATTCATCCCCCCCCCTTTCCCCTCCTCTGCAGTCTCATGTACCCAAAAAGAGATGGGGGGGGGGGGGGGGGGGATCATAACAGTTATGAAAACCTGTCTGATGGTGTGTCGCGTGGGGTAATGTCTATTTAATTGTTGTATATTCTCTTTTTGCACTATGTTAATGTTCACTTGTTTTGTTATTATGGTTACTGTTTTATTATGAAAAATTCTGCAAAACCTTAATAAAAATACTTTTTTAAAAAACCTGTCTGAAGAGCAGCAGTACGGTCAACGTGTTCAATGTTAGAATGCGAACAAACTGTTCACCACCTCCGCCCAGAACCTGGCTGGAAGCAACGGCGAAAGAAGCTGCAAATATAAAAACAGTCCAGCAGGAAAGGGGTTACATTCATCCGGTTTTCAAATTGTTGGAACTTTTCCAAACTCCCATCCTGTCCTGCAGCTTTCCAAGAAGAGTGAAAGAAGGGCAGAACGTGGTGAAGAGATTAACCTTGTAAAAACCCGCAGCTTCCAAACTAACACTCCGGGCCTCCTCCCCTCCATCCGTTTCTCTCTGCTTTGTTGCTTCCAGATGGAGCCAAGCCAGAGACAGAGAGAGAGAGAGAGAGAGGGAGGGAAAAGAGAGAAGTATTACCGACATAGGCCAAGTGCATTGATCAGCCAGGCCTGAGCATGCTGCTGTGTTTGCTGCCAGTGACTGCAATAAAGCACACAACAAAGAAACTACCTAAGACAAGTCCCCAACAATGAAGGAATTGAATGTATATCCTTCATCAGCAGGTTAACTCCCCAGCTGCCTGCCCCGCCCCTCCCCCCTTTACCCATACACACATCCTCCTCCCCTATTCTTCTGGCAAGGATTCCCAGCTGGGGGGGTGCTGCGGAAGGCAGCTCCTTAAGTAAAGCACACATGCCATCGAGTCCCACAAATCCTGACAGGAAATGCGCTTTAGAGAAGCCTTCTGAATTGTAGTGTGGCTCCCGTGGACAAATGACCGCTGCGTGAGTCAGAATTTAATGACCAGCTCACTGCCAGAGACCACAGAGCTTCCCCCGGCTCATTCATTAAGAACTAAAAGCAGCTCTCGCTCTCTCTCTCCCCTGAACCGATGTCAACATTCATACAGTGACTGGCTGACTGGGATAAGAAGGGAGAAGAGGGGAAAATAGTACTTCCCAGGTGCAGCAAACCTCACATCAGCAGCTTTAGAACATAGAACAGTACAGCACAGAACAGGCCCTTCGGCCCTCGATGTTGTGCCGAGCCATGATCACCCTACTTAAACCCACGTAACCCGTATACCCGTAACCCAACAACCCTCCCTTAACCTTACTTTTTAGGACACTATGGGCAATTTAGCATGGCCAATCCACCTAACCCGCACATCTTTGGACTGTGGGAGGAAACCGGAGCACCCGGAGGAAACCCACGCACACACGGGGAGGACGTGCAGACTCCACACAGACAGTGACCCAGCCGGGAATCGAACCTGGGACCCTGGAGCTGTGAAGCATTGATGCTAACCACCATGCTACCCTGCTGCCCCTTTCTTTGCCCATCTTCACGGCACCAATAAACACAAAGGTCGACTGTCGTCAAATTCAGACCTGCGACACACCATCAGCACAGCCTTACATATGGGTTTTGGAAACCAGGAAGCAATTCAAGGGGGAAGAAAGGACTCTACACAGAAAGAGGAGCCCTGTGGGATGGGGAAGGGGAATGTGGGGATGGTCTGTGAATGGGAATCAGGAACAAGGCGAGTAAGATTCCCTTCAGCACTGAGAAAACACCCACTCCCCACAAGGAGCCCCATTCCTCCCTCAACAAAAGCACTGTTCAACCTCTCACCTTGGAAACCTGCCACAGTCTCTGATGGAAAAATCATTCATTCCCAGGTTCCTGTCTTGGCTCATATGGCCCGTCCTACCAGGCGATCTGCTGTCATGGTATGTCACCCTCGCCATCATAATACACTCATTGGAACTGGCGTGGAACATCAGTCATACCCCTCTTTCTGCTATCTTCCACTTTGCCCTCTGCACGGGATCGCTGTAGCTTTTCAGCACTCATCAAATGCCGTAATACTCTTTTCTGTCTGTCATTTTTTAAAGAGTTCTTTTTGCCCTTCATTCTGTTCTGTATATGGAGTTTTAATGATGCTGGGTTGGCAGTTTGAGTTGGCTCCCACCCCCCACTCCAAGTGAATGCCTTGTCCACACTTTGGCACACCCATCCTGGCTTGGGCAAGATCTCCGGAACCCACCGTGTGGGTAGAAGCCACAGGGGTTAGACCTTGCTCCTGCCAACCACAACCCAGCAGTACACCACCAGGCCACATCAATGTGTCAAACACCTTCCTCCAACTCAAAGTGCTTTGCTCTTTCAAACCCCATGCTGCAACGTCCCACAGTCCTTGACTGCACTCAAAGTCGAAACTGTTCCATCAAAAGGCTCATGGTTGCTCTGGAAGGACGACTGCAAACCCATCCCGATGGAGTGAGACTACTGCAGTTGGTACGCACTTGCCACATCAGGACATGCTCTATAATTCCTGCATACTTTCAGCCGATCTCCCATCTTCTATCCTGTTTAAACCTGAGACTGTGTCCTAACTCAAACCAAGTCCTCTTATCACACCTGTGCTTCACCGACCTACAATCATTCTTGGTTAATGCCTCGATTTTAAAAGTCTTAACCTTCTTATTCAGTTCCCTTGTGGCTTCCCCCATCCTTTGCTCTGTAATGTCTCCAGCTGGTTGTGAAGAGTTTATTTGATGTTTCATTGATGGCATCTTGAGACTTGTGTACATGAACTGTTTATTGGTAATCGTTAACTGTACAAATCCCAGTTACGGCCACGTGGGGTGCTGTTTCCAATGCAGCTCTTTACAGGCTATTCTCTGAACCATGTAACTCTATACATGATACTGTGGACAGTGCTATTCCCCAGCCCGACATTAACTCTTGCTCTGCTGAGCACCTTTACATGACAATGGCATCAGGCACACTGCACAGCCCCACGCCCTCAGAAATCACAAACAATTAGCCATTTAATCCTCTGGTGCCAACCCTGTGGGCGGGGGGGGGGGGGGGGGGGGGGGGGGGGGGGGGGGGGGGGGGGGGGGGGGGGGGGGGGGGGAGAGGTCAAATACACCGGGCACGTCAATGCGGCAGCACCAGACTGGTTCACCGATCATGAAAATGGAATCAATCAACAGCAGGAGAAAGGCATGCTGCAAACAATTACACCTGCATTTGGATTGTTCTGCCCTGGACTCTGCCATGAATTCTGTGTGTGGAATTTACTGAAACATACCAGGGAGTCATGGAAGATTGTGACTCACTCCTGGGCGATCTTTAATTTGGGTCAGGTGGGGAAAAAGTCTGATGCATCGCAAAAATACCTACTCTGCACTGCGTGCCAAATGTGGCGCGGCTGTGTTCGGCGTGATGAATGCAGCCTGCCATACCTAGTACAGTTAAACTGCTCTCCACGGCACCCCCCCCCCCCCCCCCCCCCCCCAGAGGTAATCGAGGCTTGAGAGAAGAGATTCAGACCAGACGAGCAAAAAAAATTAGTCTCCATTTCCTGTCAGAGGTGTTTGCCAAGGAAGCAATGGAGGAGGGTGGGAGTGTGTTGGATTCAGCAGCAATAAAACAGGTCTGCTACATTTATGAAAGCAGGCAGACACACTGTGCACCCGCCCTGCATTCTGTCAGCAAAAGACAAACAAACACTGGAATAGAACCATCCCTGCTGCTTGGGATTCTGGCAACCTTGTGTTACAAAAAAAAAACCCAGTCAAACAGACTCCAGACCGGGAGTTCAGTGAACTTCCTCTCCGCTACCCGTGGAAGAATTCTGGCCTGCTTCCTTCATTGCCGGTCTGATTCAGCTTCGGGAATTGCCATAAAGAGTTGGAATGTCGCGTGTTGAAACCCTGCTGCAGGGTGGCGCTGAGGGAGTGCCCGTGGTGTTGCTGCCTTTTGGATCAAGCGTTCAACCAACCGATTCAAAATGGACGCGGAGGCATTCTGACCAATCCCCACTCTTCAGCAGAACTGTGAAAAAGGAGATCAACTAGCCATTGGCTGAGGGGTAAATATTAGGACAGTGGGGGAGGACACAGGGGATATTTTACATCCAACTGGAGGCCTTACCTGGAGGTCGACACCCCAGACAGTGCAGCTCTCCCTCAGTAATGCACTGCGTCAGTGTCAAGCTGCACATTTATACTCATTCTCTGAAGTTTTGTCCAATAAGAATTCCTCAAGCAACACCATTATTACAGATGATCTGGTCCTGATCGGCTTGTTCCTTGTGGGACCCAAATTGGTTGCTGTGTTTCCAACATTACAATCATGTTCACACCTCAAAATGTACCTCATTTGCTGTAAAGCACAGAGGAACATCCTCAGTTCATAGAATCAGAGGAAAGTTACAGCACAGAAGGAGGCCATTCGGCCCATCTTGCCCATGCCAGCACTAGGATACCCAGGTGCCCTTTAATAATCCCACCTTCCTATACCCACTCCATAGCCCTGTAGTTTAGAGCACTTAAGGTGTAGGTCCTCGTACTTTTTAAAAAGAGTTTAGGGTCACTGCCACCCCCAACTCGGGCAGCGAGCTCCAGACACTACCCTCTGCGTAAAAAAATTCTTCCTCATCTCCCCTCTCCGCCTGCTGCCTCTTATCTTGAATCTATGTCCCACGGTTCCAGAATTCTCCACCAACGGAAACCTTCTGTACACTGTACCTCTCCCCCTCATAATTTTGTCCACCTCAAATAAGTCACCTTCTTTGTTCCAAAGAAAATACGCAGTCTATATAATCTCTCCTCGTAGCTATCAATGATGCTAATCACTCTTCGTAGCTATGAATGATGCTATAGAAATGCAATTCTGTCTTTCCTTGTGTCCTTAATTCAACATCATGAAAACTTGTGACATCAAGCCTCACCAAAATGGCCTAGCCTCCTTCCTCATCACAGTGAATGGCAGCTCTGCCCCGTGTGTCGCAGCCCCTTGAAGGCAGCGCATTGGTTTTAACTGCCCATGTGGCTCAGCTTTTCTGACTGGTATGATCAGGGCCTGTTCAAAGGCAAGAACGCCTGGATTCTTCTGCATTGTGGAGGGGACTGTCAACATTTGGCCCTGCGTGAACTCTGACCCCTCTGCCACCAGGAAGTGATTTGCCTGCAATCTCAGCCCAATGCAACAGCCTCTTAATGGGGCCACATCTAAAACACAAGGACATTCAACGCCTACAGCTTCCTTACCTTGTCACTGACTCGGGGAAGATCCACAAATGTAGAAACAAAGGCTCCAAACGGAGGGCAGCTACTGTAGAAAAGGCATTTGCTCCTGACGGGGATGCTGTTCCTTGATTTGGATTCAACCTCATACTCAGAGTCATTACAGCACAGGAGGAGGCTGTTTGGCCCACTGAGTCCATGCTGGCTCTCGGAAGAGTAAACAAGTCAGTCAGTCCTATTCCCCCACTCTATCCACACAGCCCTGCAAGTTCAATACCTTCAACTGGCCATCGAATTTCTGTTGCAAATTATTCATCATCTCCACTTCCACCACCCTGTAGGTTCATGACCACTCGTTGAAGCTCTCTTGCCTGCACGCCTTCTGATGTGCAAAGTGTGCTGGCTGGCTTCAAAGTCTTCCACAGCCAAAGAGCCAATTGGTGCTCGGTGCCGTCAAGACTCACACACAAAAGAAAGGCCAGTGTGCAAAAGCACCAGTAACTGAGCTGACCACTGGCGGTGGACTCAGGTCTCAAGGGGTGGGGAGCGGGTGCAGGAAAGCAACTCAATGAAGGAGAGAGAAATGAAGAGACAGCCCCACACCCTCAAATTCACCTCAAACGCAGGGAGCAGGCAGAACGCTCTGAACAAAGAAAGCCACATTCTTTCAGAAACTTTCCTTCAGGCACCAAAGTTCATGTTAAATTTCATCGAATAAATGCATGGCCAGTCCCCAAACCTACGGCTCCACCAAGGCCCAAACTCAAGGACAAAAGGCACTTTTGTGCTTGTCAGTGTAATCATTCCCTCAGCTCCGCGCACACTCTGCAACAGTCAGTTCATTTCTTTCTTTGCCTGCGTTTACAGCATTGGGGAATCTTCACTCTCTCACTCTGCAAGGCCCCCACGATTCCCAACCATCTGGGGTGGGTTTGCAGACCCCTCTGTGCGCGTGAATCTCCGAAGAGCTCAGGAGTAGTTGAGCTCCCCTCAGTGTGCCGTTTCACCATCATCATCATCACACACACACAAACACAACACACAAACACATCACCACCACCACACGATGACACAAGGCCTTTATCTCAGAGTCTGCCTACTTGTTGGCCCAGACTGGCAAACACCTGCAACTTCCACCACATCTCAGGCATCAATGCCAGAAGGTTACAAAACAAAAGAGGTTATGCTCCTTTCTTTATCAGTGCTCTGCCTTCTTTTCCATTTTCTTCTGCTTGGGCTATTTATTTTCTGGAATGCAGTAACTCACAAGCGACAGACAAACAACAGGGTGCGGAGGACTGAACACGACTGCCCTTTCAAAAAGTCAGCACAACGGGCCAAGCAGCCTCCTCCTGAGCTCCAATGATTCCATGAACAACTGCAATGTCCTGTCCTGTCGTTCACTGACCGTCAACTGAGGCTAATGTAAAAGGAAGTTAAAGTAGATTGCCCACTACTGTGTTCTCCGGATTCCTGATTCAACTATCTGACAGCCAGAATGGTGACGGGCAGGAATTTACTGGGGGGGGAATCAGACTGAGCCCTCGCTGGGGGGGGGGGGGGGGGAAATCAGACTGTGCCCTCGCTGGGCAGAGCACAACCAATGAAATTTAAACTGCACACAGACAGCTTCAGATAGAAACTGCATCCCAAATGGCTTTACTAGGTAACCGTGTGCTGTTTGCTGTGATACTGACCAAGAAGATGCCAAAGTTCAATTACCATCCCACCTTCTCCTCAATCTGCACCGAGGGGAGAACTGAGCCCTTGTGTGATGCACACCATAGCCAAATAGCTCATTGCAATCTATGAGTCACCGTACTGACCATAAAGACTGGGTGGTCCGGGATAACTACTGACAGGCTGGAGGCAGGGCAAAGAAATATCCTTCCCAACTCCCATGTTCACAAACCTGATTCACCGAAGCACACCAGAAAAGAGGCAGAAAGCGGGAGTCGGTGGGTTGGCTCTAATTCGCAGGTTGACAGTAGATGTGTTCAGGTTGCTGTGTCTCACCCCATCACTGTATCCTTGTCCAGCCCTACAACCCTCAGAGGCATCAACAATCCTCAAATGCTGCCACCGTTAGCATTCCCATTGTGGCCCTGGCTTCAGCAGTCTCAACCCCGAAGCTCTGAATCGCTACCCAAACCTTCTCACCTCTCTCGCTCCTCTTTTATGACGCACTTTAAAACCTCTTCACGCGAGGGGCCTCACGGTAGCACGGTGGTTAGCATCAATGCTTCACAGCTCCAGTGGTCCCAGGTTCGATTCCTGGCTGGGTCACTGTCTGTGCGGAGTCTGCACGTCCTCCCCGTTTGTGCGTGGGTTTCCTCCGGGTGCTCCTGTTTCCTCCCACAGTCCAAAGATGTGCAGGTTAGGTGGATTGGCCATGCTAAAATTGCCCGTAGTGTAAGGTTAATGGGGGGATTGTTGGGTTACCGGGTATACGGGTTACGTGGGTTTGAGTAGGGTGATCATTGCTCGGCACAACATCGAGGGCCGAAGGGCCTGTTCTGTGCTGTACTGTTCTATGTTCTATGAAGCCTGCCCTAATCCTTTCCCCATGGGGATGGTGTTGAATTTTGTCAAATTGGTTGCCTTCCTGTCAAGAACTTCAGTGGATAGTTTGACTCAGTTCCTGGTAGGAGCAAGTGCCCCAGAACAAAAATGTGTGGAGAATAGCAGTTACGCTTGGGCAGGATGCAAAGATAGCCAACATGGGAGCAGGGCTGCGACAACAAGAAAAGACTGGAGTCACAGGAACAAGACTGGCAAACTCTACCCAACAGTCATTCAGTGCCTTGCACTTCCCACCTCTTGTTTTTGTTTTGAACGAAACCTTCACCTTTCTGGTTTCTTCTTTGTCCTTGAGTAATGGATGGGACAGGATGGGGGTCAGCGACAGCAATCTTAGCCAAAGCTCAGTGAATGGAGCGCCGTCAACACATTGCCTGACTGGCAGAGCGAGCATGGGGAGGCAGAGAGCACAGGGATGAGGACAGCAGTTGGAGAGGGAAGAAAAGTGAACAGGCAGCGAGGTGACCGGAAGCAGGTCACTTCAAAAAAAAGATCTCAGGAGTGGTTGAGCGCTGCCCACAGTGTGCCGTCTCACCACCATCATCCTCACACACAAACACAACACACACATCACCTCCGCCATCACATGACGACACGTTAGGCAGTGTGCGCACTCTCCTTAGCTACTGAGGATCACGACTCCCCCTGTTCGATATCGCTGCCATGAGCAGCTCAAACTGCCCTCCTGACACGCTCAGCATTTTTTGTGGTTAATAAAGCAGCAGAGATTGAGTGCAGAGAGCTTGCAGAGACACTGGGCCTATTGTCTGCCTGTCCCGTGTTTAATAACTAGGGAATATGATTGTAGTATTTACTGCATTCCTTTCAGCACACCTCAGCCTATCCTTCCACTGACCAAGGGATTACTGCTGCTGATCAGATTTCACTCCAGAATCTGACTGATGAGAAGCAGAGTAGACTCCCCCTGCCCACATCCCCCCTCCCCAACTCCTTCCCTCTCAAATAGCAGCTGCAGTGGGTTATGAAATAATCTATTCAGAACATTGTGCCTTGGCCTTGGCACCTTACACTCCGCAAGAGAGAGACAGAGACAGACAGACAGGCAGCAGTAAGTACCACACGTTACCCAAATTGCTCTCCTCATGTCCTGCTGCACGTCATTCCTTGCTGGCTTTCTATCCCCTGCCTGCTACATGCCCTCCAGGGGCCATTTTCCAACCCTCAGCCCAGGTCCCACGTCAGCTGCCATACCAGCGTAACTGGCTGTGAAGCGCTTTGGGAGTTTGAAAAAGGCACTATCTAAATGCAGGGCATGACTTCTTCAGGGGGGTCCCCAAATTGGGCACATGTATCTGGAGAACGGCACTGAAAGTTGCCAGGGTGCCAAGACCGAGATTCGGCACATGGCTGTCTGTGTGATCAGGGGCCAGAAGTTTACAGACCCTCCTGCTCAGCGAGATATTACATCCCCATGAATTGAACAAGAATTTAAATGACCCTGCTGCATCGCTAACAGGAGACCAGGGCAGGGCTGGAAACACCCATCCCACATGTCCATGGGATGTTTATCATACACAAGGACAAATTCTATCTGTTACAAAGCGTGTCTGTGGTGTCAAATATAGAGAAACATGATCTACTTTGATCCTGTAATCAACAGATATCCAGATCTCAACAGTCTAACACCAGTTCAGCATGCTGAAGCATGCCTTCGATAAGCCCCTGTACTGTGGCTTCAACTCGTCATCAACTGTTCATCTATCGAGACTTGTCAAATTTACTGTGACAACTCATCTCCTTCTGTAAACAAGGTCCAAAGTCGTGGCTCACTGGACAGTGCCCTTTGTCTGGCTCTGCTCATTTATCATGCTGTTGTTCGGTCTTATAGGGAGACTTCCAGATGGTCGGTCTTTTTGAAGCGTAGGCTGCCACGGGGAGGCAATGTTCTGCTTATGGTGAGGCTACGCTGTTCTGTTCCTGGTATCCTTTTTGCGATGGTGCAGTACGGTACTAGACCTTGTCTGGTGTTCTTTCGTTAATCCTAGTATTTCTCTCTTTTTGGGGTTTCCTTTCCCTACTTGGGTAAGAAGGGCGTTGATACAGACTCCGATCTGGTATATTGCAATTTAGGGTTTTCTCTTACAGTGATGAAAGGCAGGGGGCCATTTGGTGGGTGCCTCGACAAGTCTTCTTCTCCTTGTTGTGGTTTTCCTTGGTGTAAATCTTCTTGTATCGATGGGACTAGAGCGGTGCCTCTGAGGTGGCTGGAGAGGAGCGAGGCCTGTTGAGTAGCTAATCTTGGCATGGCGTGGGCATCCGTAGTTTACTGGCTCTTATACACAATGCCAAGCCATGCCTTGTACTGAGGGCGGTATCCGGTTGTTCCCCTTTGCTTGCGATGATCACTCTTAGCCTGGATGCCTTGGAAGGTTGCAAATGAGCAACCGTTTTCTATCTTTTCCATGGTTGGGGGACGAGCGGCGGAGGGTCTTGTGCTCATAACTATACCCGGAGATCCTCTGCCCTTGGGAGTATCTTTTTATCGTCATCGTTAGTGTGTTCAGAGACGCCAACCGCAATTATTGCAATCTGAGCCAGCTGTGTGGGCATTTGCTGGTCTTCTCTGTGTGGGTGTGTGGAATGATGATCGCTCTGTACTTTGCTGGATCTTGGCGACTTATTGCGTCTTGTGGTTATGTGTAAAATATCCTCTCGGAACTAATGTCTTTACTAATTTCTGACATTTATTTCTCGTTATTTCTGGGTTGGAGAATCATTGGCTGCCCTTGCAAAAGTATGGGCAGGTCTTGTATCCGAAAAAAAGACGTCATAATGTGCTATCGATACCTCTCGTACGACTGGAGTGGGGGGAGAAATGTTTTGGTGCGCGCCCGAACATGGCGTGAAAGGCGTACTTGTGTTGGCTGTGTGGGCATTTGTTATATGTGAAGGTGTGCACCATTTTACTTTTTTTTTTAACAGCTTTATCCCCTTTTCCCTCATTCTCTAGCTTATCCGTTGGTGCACAGGGAGGCACCAAGTTTAATGATTAAGCTGAAACAACTGTGCTATTGTTCTGTCTTTTTACGTGTTTGTAAATACTGAGACACTTATGCTATGCTGTACCAAACCTGAGGATTTGGTGCGTTATTTGTGGAATCATAGAATTTTACAGCACAGAACGAGGCCATTTGGCCCATCAAGTCTGTACCACCCCCCAAAAAAGCGAGCAAGCTAGTCCCATTCCCCAACCTTCTAAATTCAACATTTTCAAAAGTATATATCGAGCTTTCTTTTTAAACCAACTATGGAATCCATCTCCGCCACTTGGCGGGGTGGTGCATTCCAAATCCCAACAACTCTGAGCACAGAGGTTTCCCTTCATCATACTCCTAGCCCTCTTGCTGACAATATTGAAATTGTGACCACTAGTCACTGACTTACTCACGAGTGGAAACAGAATATCCTTCTTTCTCCAATCAAAATTGTTCGTAACTTTGAACACCTCAATAAGGTCAACTCTCAATCCCCTCTGCTCTCAGGGGAACAAGCCCAATTTCTCAAATTTTTCCTTGTATCTAAAATTCTGCATTCCTGGTATCATTCCAGCAAGTCTCTTCTACACTCTCAGAACTTTAACATCTTTCCTCAAATAAGGTGCCCACAACTGAACACAACATTCCAAATGTGGTCTGACCAATGATTTGTAGAATTGTAGCATCACTTCCTTGTTTTTATTCATTTAGTTAGAAATTTAGAGTACCCAATTTTTTCCAATTAAGGAGCAATTTAGCATGGCCAATCCACCTACCCTGCACATATTTTTGGGTTGTGGGGGTGTGACCCACGCAAACATGGGGAGAATATGTCAACTCCATACAGACAGTGACCCAGAACCGGGATCAAACCCGGATCCTCGGCACCATGGGCAGCAGTGCTAACCACCCTTCACAGTATATTATAAACGACCGCCAGCTATGGTAAACCCTTCCACTGACCCTCTCACTGTAAACTTAACCTTCTCGAGGTGTAAAAACTCAATCAAGTCACCCAGCCACGCTGAGGTACCTGACGCCCAGGAGGAACCCTCCTTGCCACCAATGAGGCAAACGTCAGGACGCCTGCTCCTGCCCCCATCCGGTTTTCCAGCAGAACCGAAACCCCAAAATTCCCCTTAAAAAAAACCAACTCATTCTAGCCTTCATGAGTGAGGTGTGTACAGAACACTACTTTCAACTGGATGAGACTCAGCCTCGCACAGGACGAGGTGGAGCTCATTCTCCTCAGAACCTCACTCCAAACCTCCTGCTCCAAGATTGGTCCCAGCTCCTCTGCCTTCACTTTGCCTTCATACCCTCAACAGAGCACGTCTCCACCCCAATCATCCACTGGTATACCACCAGACGTGTTAGCCACCTCCGAACCAGAGCAGGATAAGATCCTCTCGAACAAGGTAGAAGGTGCTTCACTGGAAATGCTGAAAAGTACATTTTGGTAGTGCAAACACTGGCAAATGGGACCATATACAACCGCATTACGCACGCTACAAAGCCCGGCCCAAATCCAAATGTTTTTAATACCGCAAACAGATGGGGCCGAGTGCTTTCTCCCCATCAAGTCAGATCATGATCCATATAAGCCTTGTTAAAGCTGTTTCAACTTGCCTGGCTATCTTCAGAGAATTATGTACTTGAACCCCGAGGTCCCTCTCCTCCTGTACTCTCCTCAAAGTTGTACCATTCAGCCCGTATTGTCTCCCCATGTTTCTTCTCCCAAACTGCATAACCTCACATTTCTCTGCATTGAAATTCATCTGCCGGGTTTCTGCCCATTTGGTAAATTTGTCAATGTCCCTCATCCTCACAATTTACTCTTCTCCCTAGGTTACTATCATCTGCAAGTTTAGAGATTTGCCCTCAACGCCCATCTCTAAATCATTTAGATAAATCAGAAAAGCAAGGGGCCCAACACTGAGCCCTGGGGAACACCATTTTCAACTTGTCTCCCGTCTGAGAAATTTCCATCTATACCTACGCTCTGTTTCCTATCTCTCAGCCAACTTTGAATCTATGCTTTCAAGGACCCATCAATCCCAAACATTTCGAATTTGTTACCCAGTCTGCCATGCAGCATCGTATCAAGTGCTTTCTTCTGGAGGTCCAAATATACAACATCCACAGCACCACCCTCATCGACTGCCTGTGTCACTTCATCAAAGAACTCAACTAAATTTGTCAGCCATGGCCTGCCCTTGACAAAGACATGTTGACCGTTTGTTAAGTGTATATTTATCTTATCCCGTATTATGGCCTCCATCCGTTTTCCCACTATTTTTCTTCAACAAGGGCAGCACATTTGTCATTTTCCAGTCCCCCTGTGTTCAGAAGGGCCTTGGCCTGGGCCGGCAACAGCTCTGCAATTTGCTCCCTTACCTATCTCACCCATCTAGGATGCAACCCACCCGGGCCTGGTGACTTCTCTACCTGAAGTGCTGCCAGCCTTTTCAGCACCTCTTCTTAATCTACAACTATACTGCTCAGTTGCTCGACACCCACATATTCAACTGGGCCATTGTCACCATCTTTTATTTTGGTAAAGACAGAAGCAAAGTACTCACTTACTACCTCTGCCATACACTCTGTTTCAGTGAGCAGCTAACTCTGCATATCCCTTATGGACCCCACTCTACCCTTCACTGATCTTTTACCATCAATAAGCTTGAAGAACATTTTGCTGTTTGTTTTCGCACAATTTGCCATCCTTGCCTCATGCTTCCTCTTAGTCTTTCTTCTTTCAGCCTTAGCCTGTCTCCTGCGTTTGAGATAGTCTTCCTGATTTCTATTGCCATTATTATTCCAGCATGTATCATATGCCTCTTTTTTCTTCCGTATTTTCTCCTCATCCCAGTCTATATATTCCTTCCCAGTGCAATAAACAGTAACATTCCATTCGCCTCCCTAACCACTTGCTCTCCGCATCATAATAACTTTCCGTGATTCATATGCCGGGACAGAGTGCTGCGATTTCTTCCCAATTAAGTAAAACGCTAATTTTATTATTCCCGTCAAGGTGGAGAAGTTCCAATTTACCCACACTACACTCCACCTGATAAATTTTGGTTGACTAGCTGAACCTATCTCTATCCCTTTGCAGGCTCCTGATGCCCATTGCACAATTTCCTCTCCCATACATATTTTTGCATTATCAGCAACTTTTGCATTATTTGTAAATATTTAACAGTTCTGATCACTTTTTTTTTTAATGGTTTCAGTTCCGAAGGAAGTGGGGAAATGTGAGGAGACATGTTTGGAGTGAGGGTACCGTCACGAGTGAAGGTTGCTGAGAAAGGTTGCCGAAATGTACATCTGGAAAAGCAGGGTTTTTACGGGCCTCTTAAAAAAGAAGCCTGTGTTCCACTGAGAAATACCAGCCTTATCCACAGCACTGCAACTATGTGGAACATTTCTGCACAGACCTGTTATAATCTTAGACAGCGAAGCAAAAATGGAGGACATGAGCTGAAGATCAAAAACGTCAAGAACATCTGTTGAAATTCATTTTTGGGTGTGAACACCCTGCTTTTTTAAATGATCGGTTGAACAATAAATAAGAAAATGCTGAAAGCCGCAGTAATATTCAGCATGATAAACATCGGTCCAGCAACAAGACAAGGAAATATACATCGGGCTGAATTTTACGGCTGAATAGAGGTGGACACAGTGCCGAAAATGCAGCGAGCCATTCAAAACAAGCCTCTCGACTTTGGCAAGATCGGGAAATCGCATCAGCAGGAGGGACCTTCATGTTCCGCCCATCAAGTGACAGTTGACATGGCCTGGTCTTGGAAGGAAGTGTACTGTACAAAAAGGTTGCATTGATCACCGCGTCTAAATAGCTTACATCAGGGGTGGGCAAACTATGGCCCGCCAAAGGTCTTTATGCGGCCCACCAAGATCAAGTCATAAAAAAAATTTTTTTTTTTACATTTTGAAAAAAATATATATATATATTTTTTAATTTTAAGGTTAATGGGAGGGGGGCTGTTGGGTTACTGGTATAGGGTGGATACGTTGACTTGAGTAGGGTGATCATTGCTCGGCACAACATGTGTTTCATGTGAAGTTTCTACTTTAAAATATTAATTAATAAAAATTAATTGCTTTTTGTTCTTTAAAAACCTTTTATTTTGGCTATTTTAAATATTAATTATTTTACTTAATATACTATGCGGCCCTTTAAAATTGTGAATTTCTGAATGTGGCCCTTGCACGGAAAAGTTTGCCCACCCCTGGCTTACATGGATAAATCTCCTCACACAGAAAAATTATTTTCTTACGACCCCAAGCCCTTTCCACGATTAAGTTGTGATCTGAGGTACAGGCCCTGCATGAATCGGATTTGAAAATCCTCAGTGTTGATGACCACCATTTTGCAGTGAAAGTGGACAGCCCATTTATACCATCATTCATTTACCAATGGCTCAAAATTAACATTGAAAAATGCATTTGATCCAAAATGGAATCTAATGTCCTCTGCTAAACAACTACCAGCCCCTTGAACATACTAAAACATCTCCAGACAGACACTTCCCTTGAGAGCTTGAGAGTTCACAAACAAATTTTGACAAGAAGGCAGATACAACGGTATTATGCCAGGGCACGGTGGCACAGTGGTTAGCACTGCTGCCTCACAGAGCCCAGGACCCGGATTCGATCCCGGCGCAAGGTCACTGTCTGTGTGGAGTTTGCACATTCTCCCCGTTGTCTGTGTGGTCTCACCCCCCACAACCCAAAGATGTGCAGGTTAGGTGGGTTGGCCAAGCTAAATTGTTCCTAAATTGGACATTTTTTTGTAAACAAAGGTATTATGCCAGGGAAGAGGTATGTTTGAAGGAGTGTGTTTAAGAAGGAGGTGTAGACGGTGGAGAGAATTCCAGAGCTTTGGACTGGAGCAACTGAATGCACGGCCACTGCAAAGGATGCAAATATTAAAAATCAAGGATTTGTAATAGTTCAGAGACCTCAGGGCTGGAAGTGGTTAGGGAGATGGGAAGTGGTTAGGGAGATGGGAAGTAGTTAGGGAGATAGTAAAGATTAGGGAGATGGGAAGTGGTTAGGGAGGTGGGATGAGGTTAGGGAGATGGGAAGTGGTTAGTGAGATGGGAAGAGGTTAGGGAGATGGGAAGAGGTTAGGGAGGTGGGAAGTGGTTAGGGAGATGGGAAGAGGTTAGGGAGATGGGAAGAGGTTAGGGAGTTGGGAAGTGGTTAGGGAGATAGGAAAGATTAGGGAGATGGGAAGTGGTTAGGGAGATGGGAAGAGGTTAGGGAGATGGGAAGAGGTTAGGGAGTTGGGAAGTGGTTAGGGAGATAGGAAAGATTAGGGATATGGGAAGAGGTTAGGGAGATGGGAAGAGGTTAGGGAGATAGGAAAGATTAGGGAGATGGGAAGCGGTTAGGAAGATGGGAAGAGGTTAGGGAGGTGGGATGAGGTTAGGGAGGTGGGAAGTGGTTAGGGAGATGGGAAGAGGTTAGGGAGGTGGGAAGAGATTAGGGAGATGGGAAGAAGTTAGGGAGATGGGACGAGGTTAGGAAGATGGGACGTGGTTAGGGAGATGTGAAGTGGTTAGGAAGATGGGAAGAGGTTAGGGAGGTGGGATGAGGTTAGGGAGGTGGGAAGTGGTTAGGGAGGTGGGAAGAGGTTAGGGAGGTGGGAATAGGTTAGAGAGATGGGAAGAAGTTAGGGAGATGGGAAGAGGTCAGGGGGATGGGAAGAGGTTGGGGAGATGGGAAAAGGTTAGGGAGATGGGAAGAGGTTAGGGAGATAGGAAGGATTAGGGAGATGGGAAGAGGTTAGGGAGATGGGAAGAGGTTAGGGTGATGGGAAGAGGTTAGGGAGATGGGAAGAGGTTAGGGAGGTGGGAAGAGGTTAGGGAGGTGGGAAGAGGTTAGGGAGGTGGGATGAGGTTAGGGAGATGGGAAGTGGTTAGGGAGATATGAAGTGGTTAGGAAGATGGGAAGAGGTTAGGGAGATGGGAAGAGGTTAGGGAGTTGGGAAGTGGTTAGGGAGATAGGAAAGATTAGGGAGATGGGAAGTGGTTAGGGAGATGGGAAGAGGTTAGGGAGATGGGAAGAGGTTAGGGAGTTGGGAAGTGGTTAGGGAGATAGGAAAGATTAGGGATATGGGAAGAGGTTAGGGAGATGGGAAGAGGTTAGGGAGATAGGAAAGATTAGGGAGATGGGAAGCGGTTAGGAAGATGGGAAGAGGTTAGGGAGGTGGGATGAGGTTAGGGAGGTGGGAAGTGGTTAGGGAGATGGGAAGAGGTTAGGGAGGTGGGAAGAGATTAGGGAGATGGGAAGAAGTTAGGGAGATGGGACGAGGTTAGGAAGATGGGACGTGGTTAGGGAGATGTGAAGTGGTTAGGAAGATGGGAAGAGGTTAGGGAGGTGGGATGAGGTTAGGGAGGTGGGAAGTGGTTAGGGAGGTGGGAAGAGGTTAGGGAGGTGGGAATAGGTTAGAGAGATGGGAAGAAGTTAGGGAGATGGGAAGAGGTCAGGGGGATGGGAAGAGGTTGGGGAGATGGGAAGAGGTTAGGGTGATGGGAAGAGGTTAGGGAGATGGGAAGAGGTTAGGGAGGTGGGAAGAGGTTAGGGAGGTGGGAAGAGGTTAGGGAGGTGGGATGAGGTTAGGGAGATGGGAAGTGGTTAGGGAGATATGAAGTGGTTAGGAAGATGGGAAGAGGTTAGGGAGGTGGGATGAGGTTAGGGAGGTGGGAAGTGGTTAGGGAGGTGGGAAGAGGTTAGGGAGGTGGGAATAGGTTAGAGAGATGGGAAGAAGTTAGGGAGATGGGAAGAGGTCAGGGGAATGGGAAGAAGTTAGGGAGATGGGAAGAGGTTAGGGAGATAGGAAGGGTTAGGGAGATGGGAAGAGGTAAGGGAGATGGGAAGAGTTTAGGGCGATGGGAAGAGGTTAGGGAGATAGGAAGAGGTTGGGGAGATGGGAAAAGGTTAGGGAGATGGGAAGAGGTTAGGGAGATAGGAAGGATTAGGGAGATGGGAAGAGGTTAGGGAGATGGGAAAAGGTTAGGGTGATGTGAAGAGGTTAGGGAGATGGGAAGAGGTTAGGGAGATAGGAAGGATTAGGGAGATGGGAAGAGGTTAGGGAGATGGGAAGAGGTTAGGGTGATGTGAAGAGGTTAGGGAGATGGGAAGAGGTTAGGGCGATGGGAAGACATTAGGGAGATGGGAAGAGGTTAGGGAGGTGGGATGAGGTTAGGGAGATGGGAAGTGGTTAGGGAGGTAGGAAGTGGTTAGGGAGATGGGAAGAGGTTAGGGAAATGGGAAGAGGTTAGGGAGATTGGAAGTGGTTAGGGAGATGTGAAGTGGTTAGGAAGATGGGAAGAGGTTAGGGAGGTGGGATGTGGTTAGGGAGGTGGGAAGAGGTTAGGGAGGTGGGAATAGGTTAGAGAGATGGGAAGAAGTTAGGAAGATAGGAAGGGTTAGGGAGATGGGAAGAGGTTAGGGAGATGGGAAGAGGTTGGGGAGATGGGAAAAGGTTAGGGAGATGGGAAGAGGTTAGGGAGATAGGAAGGATTAGGGAGATGGGAAGAGGTTAGGGAGATGGGAAGAGGATAGGGTGATGGGAAGAGGTTAGGGAGATGGGAAGAGTTTAGGGCGATGGGAAGAGGTTAGGGAGATGGGAAGACGTTAGGGAGATGGGAAGAGGTTAGGGAGGTGGGATGAGGTTAGGGAGATGGGAAGAGGTTAGGGTGATGGGAAGATGTTGAGGAGATGGGAAGAGGTTAGGGAGATGGGATGAGGTTAGGGAGATGGGAAGAGGTTAGGGAGATGGGAAGACGTTAGGGAGATAGGAAGAGGTTAGGGAGATAGGAAGAGGTTAGGGAGGTGGGAAGTGGTTAGGGAGATGGGAAGAGGTTAGGGAGATGGGAAGAGGTTAGGGAGATGGGAAGAGGTTAGGGAGATAGGAAAGATTAGGGAGATGGGAAGTGGTTAGGGAGATGGGAAGAGGTTAGGGAGGAGGGATGAGGTTAGGGAGGTGGGAAGTGGTTAGGGAGATGGGAAGAGGTTAGGGAGGTGGGAGGAGGTTAGGGAGATGGGAAGAGGTTAGGGAGGTGGGAAGAGGTTAGGGAGGTGGGAATAGGTTAGAGAGATGGGAAGAGGTTAGGGAGATGGGAAGAGGTCAGGGGGTTGGGAAGAGGTTTGGGAGATGGGAAGAGGTTAGGGAGATGGGAAGAGGTCAGGGGGTCTGGTAGAGGTTTGGGAGATGGGAAGAGGTTAGGGAGATAGGAAGGGTTAGGGAGATGGGAAGAGGTTAGGGAGATGGGAAGAGGTTAGGGAGATGGGAAGAGGTTAGGGAGGTGGGAAAACATTAGGGAGATGGGAAGAGTTTAGGGAGATGGGAAGAAGTTATGAAGGTAGGAAAAGGTTAGGGAGATGGGAAAAGATTAGGGAGATGGGAAGAGGTTAGGGAGGTGGGAAAACATTAGGGAGATGGGAAGAGGTTAGGGAGATGGGATGAGGTTAGGGAGATGGGAAGAGGTTAGGGAGATGGGAAGAGGTTAGGGAGATGGGAAGAGGTTAGGGAGATAGGAAAGATTAGGGAGATGGGAAGTGGTTAGGGAGATGGGAAGAGGTTAGGGAGGTGGGATGAGGTTAGGAAGGTGGGAAGTGGTTAGGGAGATGGGAAGAGGTTAGGGAGGTGGGAGGAGGTTAGGGAGATGGGAAGAGGTTAGGGAGGTGGGAAGAGGTTAGGGAGGTGGGAATAGGTTAGAGAGATGGGAAGAGGTTAGGGAGATGGGAAGAGGTCAGGGGGTTGGGAAGAGGTTTGGGAGATGGGAAGATGTTAGGGAGATAGGAAGGGTTAGGGAGATGGGAAGAGGTTAGGGAGATGGGAAGAGGTTAGGGAGATGGGAAGAGGTTAGGGAGGTGGGAAAACATTAGGGAGATGGGAAGAGTTTAGGGAGATGGGAAGAAGTTAGGAAGGTAGGAAAAGGTTAGGGGGATGGGAAAAGATTAGGGAGATGGGAAGAAGTTAGGGAGGTGGGAAAACATTAGGGAGATGGGAAGAGGTTAGGGAGATGGTGTCATGTGAGAGTGCCTTTAAGAATTGGATGTTTAAGAAATGTACCTTTAAGACATGGGGCTGATCATATTGCTGAAGTGATGTCACGGGGAGCTAAGCTCACTTCTACTTTTTGGGAGTTTTAGTTTCAGTTTGAAGAAAGTTTGGGTGTGGCTGTGAGCTGCATTGCTGGTGATCTCTGCCTTGAAGGACTATCTCTTAATCCTTTGGTGAAATCAAAATTGTAAAAAGGTTTCCGTATTGAATATTTCTGTTTGAAGGATTTGTTAAGTCTTTTGGATGTGTAAAGGAACATTTTGTAGGATTGGGTAGTGTGTTATTTTTGGGGTTATCTTTAAACTAAGGGGTGTTAAGAGATCCAATGTTTATTGAAAAGGTTCAGTTGAGTTCATGGAATAAACATGGTTTTGTTTTAAAAACGATGTGTTCATAATTGTAATACTACATCTGGGGAACAAGCCGTGTGCTTCAAAAGCAACAATCCATTAAAGGTGGGGCTTGGTTGAACTCCATGATACATTTTGGGGTTCTGAAAACACCTCTCCCATAACAATGGGAAGAGGTTAGGGAGGTGGGAAGAGGTTAGGGTAATGGGAAGAGGTTAGGGTAATGGGAAGAGGTTAGGGAGGTGGGAAGAGGTTAGGGTAATGGGAAGAGGTTAGGGTAATGGGAAGAGGTTAGGGAGATGGGAAGAGGTTAGGGAGATGGGAAAAGATTAGGGAGATGGGAAAAGATTAGGGAGATGGGAAGATATGAGATCCTGAAGGCATCTGAAAACAAGGTTGAGAATTTTAAAACGAATGCGTTACTGTACCAGGAGCTAATGTAGGACAGCAAGCACAGTGGTGAGGGTGATGAGGACCAGGTACACATCAGGATTATGGGCAGAACTTTGAATAAGCTCAATTGTTTGTTGAGTGGAAGATGGGTGGATAGCGAGGAGAGAATTGGAAAACAACAAGTCTAAATGCTTGATGACAGAGTTGAAAAGGGATGTGTCTATAAAAGGGAGATCCACCACATACAGCCAAATTCAAAACCTGAGTGTTTGGAACCAAAGTACTCTTTAAATATGAAACATCTGAAAAGATTGGTCTATGTTTGAAAATACAGTCTTTACAAACCACAATCATGAAAATCTGAGGCATCCAATGTTTACGGTATGTGGAAGGCAAAACAGACATCAAAAATAAATAGCTGGAGACTCTTCCAAGACTCTCTTATCTTCAGTTCCCAGAAGAATGTCACTGACTTTGTATGACCATTTGTTGGGTAAAGACTGATATACGAGGGACAAACCCAGGTGAAACAAGTCACCTTCATCAGAATCAAATGATTCAAAGAGACCATCCCAATCATGGAGACCCTCACTCCCTCCCGATTCCCAACTCCCTCCCGATTCCCAATCCCAGGGTCCCTCACTCCCTCCCAATTCCCAATCCTAGAGTCCCTCATCCCTCATGATTCCCAATACCTGAGCCCCTCACTCCCTCATGATTCCAAATCCCAGAGTCCCTCATTCCCTCATGATCCCAAATTCCAGGGTCCCTCACTTCCTCATGGTTCCCAAACCCAGAGTCCCTCACTCCCTCATGATCCCAAATCCCAAGGTCCCTCATGATTCCAAATCCCAGAGTCCCTCACTCCCTCATGATCCCAAATCCCAGGGTCCCTCACTCCCTCATGGTTCCCAAACCCAGAGTCCCTCACTCCCTCATGATTCCAAATCCCAGAGTCCCTCACTCCCTCATGATTCCAAATCCCAGAGTCCCTCACTCTCTCATGATTCCAAATCCCAGAGTCCCTCCCTCCTGTTTCCCAATCCCAGAGTCCCTCATCCCTCATGATTCCCAATACCTGAGCCCCTCATCCCTCATGATTCCAAATCCCAGAGTCCCTCACTCCCTCATGATTCCAAATCCCAGAGTCCCTCACTCCCTCATGATTCCAAATCCCAGAGTCCCTCACTCTCTCATGATTCCAAATCCCAGAGCCCCTCACTCCCTCCTGATCCCCAATCCTAGTGACCCTCATTCCCTCATGATTCCAAATCCTAGAGTCCCTCACTCTCTCCTGATACCCAATCCTAGTGACCCTCACTCCCTCCTGATTCCAAATACCCAGGTCTCACACTTCCCTGTTGTATCCCAGGCTACGGTGTCTGAGACACCAGATTAACTCCCTCTGAAAAGGTATGGAGATAGAGGATGGCGGAGGGGGAAGAAAAGAATACATGTGAAAAAGGATGATACAGGAAGGGTGCCATGGTGATCTGGAAACGTCTTGTGAACATTTTGTAAACGGTGAACTGGGACCGCATACATGAGAAAAATAATTTTGGTACTTCGGTGTGCTTACATCAGAATATGTTCCGGGACGGGGAACAATAGAGGGAAACCAGAGGGGGGGGGGGGGGGGGGGGGAGGCAAGGGAATGATAGCTGGAAGGAGAGCACAAGATAACAAACTTAGCAAAGACAGGAACAGAGAGCAAGGGAAACACGGGCAAAAGACGGGACGAACGGACGAAGAGGAGGTGAACGCAAGACGACAACGGCAGCGAAAACCGTCCGGGAGAAGCAAGTAACAACACCAACACCAGATCCATTCTCGTATTGCCCTTTTTGTACTGGACATAACTAATGTAATTGTTTCTCCAGCACCCAAATGTATATGTACCTCCCCAGTTACCCCCTCCCCCCCCCCCCCCCCCCCCCACAAACAGGTGCCTAAATGTGTTAAAAATATTGCTAACTGTACAGCGTTGCTGTTGTTGAACTCAATATCCTACCAGTTTTTTTAAAATTAGTTTAGTTTTCTTCTCTTCTTTATATATATATATATATTATTCTGTGTACAAAACTGTAAATATACTTTGTTCAAAAACCCAATAAAAAACATTTATATAAAAAAAGAATATGTCCAGTGGTTATCAGGCAGAATTGTAGAAAAATCATAGAATTGCTACAGTGCAGAAAGATGCCATTCGGCCCATCGAGTCTGCACTGACCCGCTGGAAGAGCACTCCACCCAAGCCCACTCTCCCACCCAATCCCAATAACCCTTAACCTAACCGGCGCCTCTTTGGATACGAATGGACAATTTCTCATGACCAATCCACCAAACCTGTGGGAGTAAACCGGAAGAAACCCACGCAGGCAAGGGGAGAATGTGTAAACTCCACAAAGACAATCACCCAGGGTCGGAAATGAAACCCGGGTCCCTGGCGCTGCGAGGCAGCAGTGCTGACCACTGTACCACCGTGCCAATGGGAAGGGATAATAAACTTTAAAAAAGAAATTCCCAGAATTGCAATTTGGTTTGTTATGACAATCTCGGCGTGAGTAGTGAATTATTTACTGACTTTGTGAGTTTAGTTGTTGAATTTGTGATCACCCCCTGTTAGATTTTCTTGCCATTAAGTGCCAGACTGGGCACAAAGCTTTCTATATTTCTTTTCTAGGCAAGTAAGTAATGTCACCCTCTCGTCTGGACTCCGTCCCTCTGCAGGAATTGCTCTGTGAAAACATTTCCCCAGTTGCCGGGGTTAACCTTTGACCCTTGGGCCCACTCTGTGTGATAATAAATCGATGGCTCCCGCCTCCCATTTCCCCTGGAGCTGGTCAATTAATCACGGCTCCAGACACAGAACGTCAGTCATTGCTTCCTGTTGCCCTGGCCTCAGGCAATGGGGACAGCCAGCACAGCATCCAGGCCCAGGCTGATCACAGCCTCCCCGATGCCTGGAGAAGTGGCTGGAGGCCCCAGCGGTGTTAGAAAACCATTACAACACACTGCTCAATAAATCCAGGGCTGCTAAATATTTACACAGCACCGAGCCAGGAGCAGTGAGGACGGAGTGCTTTTCACAGGACTGAACAAGGCCTAACCTTTACACGCAACAGCCTCGCTTTTTCCTCCCCTTGTTAACCTTCCAATTCTCTCTCTTTTCTGAAGGGGTTGCTTCCATTCATGGGGTTGCAATTCTCCCCGGTGCGAGGGACTATTTGACTGCAGTAGTGGAGATCCTGGCAGACAGTAATGCCTTTTGCTACCATACGCTCTCCAGGGCTTTGTCTGCTCTCCATTATCTAGGCTGATGGCATTTCATCATGGGCAAGCCTCAACATTTTAACTGCATCCAAGCCTGTCCGTCACACCAATAAATGGTCGTTCAGAGGAGTTTGCTTGACCTGATTTGCCCCTCTCTAGGCTGTGCACCAAGTTTTCGGTTTCCCTTCATCTCCACTGGCTGCCATCACCCACACGGCTCTGAGCAGGGATTAAACCAGCAAACCTCTTCTCTGTACAATCACCTTTCAGGCTAACCAACCCAGAGTGTGTAGACTCTCTATGTTTTGGGACCTTTTCCATTTCATCAAAGCCCTTTTCTGCCCTGACCCGCCGGCGGGATTCTCCGTTATGCTGGCCGGTCAATGGGGTTTCCCATTGTGGGGCAGCGCCACACCGTCGACAAACCCCTGGGCGCTGGCAAAACGGAGAATCCAGCCTCTTGCCTTTCATTCATCCTTCCCCCTATTTCAACCCTCTCACTCCTCGTGTCTCAAACCTGCCACACCTCAACCTCCTCCCAGACCTGACAAAAGCTTATCAATCTGAAATATGAATTCGGATAGTTTTATCCTCTCCTCCCCTATTCAATGATTCCAAGGGCTGGCTGCTTTCATTTCAGATTTCCAGCAACTTCAGTATTCTGCGTTTTTGCTGTACCTGTCCTGGGAGTGTTTGATGGGGACAGTGTAGAGGGAGCTTTACTCTGTATCTAACCCCGTGCTGTACCTGTCCTGGGAGTGTTTGATGGGGACAGTGTAGAGGGAGCTTTACTCTGTATCTAACCCCGTGCTGTACCTGTCCTGGGAGTGTTTGATGGGGACAGTGCAGAGGGAGCTTTACTCTGTATCTAACCCCGTGCTGTACCTGTCCTGGGAGTGTTTGATGGGGACAGCGTGGAGGGAGCTTTACTCTGTATCTAACCCCGTGCTGTACCTGCCCTGGGAGTGTTTGATGGGGACAGTGTGGAGGGAGCTTTACTCTGTATCTAACCCCGCGCTGTACCTGTCCTGGGAATGTTTGATGGGAACAGTGTGGAGGGAGCTTTACTCTGTATCTAACCCCGTGCTGTACCTATCCGGGGAGTGTTTGATGGGGTTAGTGTGGTGGGAGCTTTACTCTGTATCTAACCCCGTGCTGTACCTGTCCTGGGCGTGTTTGATGGGGACAGTGTGGAGGGAGCTTTATTCTGTATCTAACCCCATGCTGTACCTATACGGGGAGTGTTTGATGGGGTTAGTGTGGAGGGAGCTTTACTCTGTATCTAACCCCGTGCTGTACCTGTCCTGGGAGTGTTTGATGGGGGCAGTGTGGAGGGAGCTTTACTCTGTATCTAACCCTGTGCTGTACCTGTCCTGGGAGTGTTTGATGGGGACAGTGTGGAGGGGGCTTTACTCTGTATCTACCCCGTGCTGTACCTGTCCTGGTAGTGTTTGACGGGGACAGTGTGGAGGGAGCTTTACTCTGTATCTAACCCTGTGCTGTACCTGTCCTGGGAGTATTTGATGGGGTTAGTGTGGAGGGAGCTTTACTCTGTGTCTGACCCCGTGCAGTACCTGTCCTGGGAGTGTTTGATGGGGACAGTGTAGAGAGAGCTTTACTCTGCATCTAACCCCGTGCTGTACCCGTCCTGGGAGTGTTTGATGGGGCCAGTGTGGTGGGAGCGTTACTCTGTGTCTAACCCTGTGCTGTACCTGTCCTGGCAGTGTTTGATGGGGACAGTGTCGAGGGAGCTTTACTCTGTGTCTAACCCTGTACTGTACCAGCCCTGGGAGTGTTTGATGGGGCAGTGTAGAGGGAGCTTCACTCTGTATCTAACCCCGCGCTGTACCTGTCCTGGGAGTTTTTGTTGGGGACAGTGCAGAGGGAGCTTTACTCTGTATCTAACCCTGTGCTGTACATGTCCTGGGAGTGTTTGATGGGGTTAGTGTGGAAGGAGCTTTACTCTGTGTCTGACCCCGTGCAGTACCTGTCCTGGGAGTGTTTAATGGGGACAGTGTGGAGGGAGCTTTACTCTGTATCTAACTCCGTGCTGTACCTATCCGGGGAGTGTTTAATAGCGACAGTGTTGAGGGAGCTTTACTCTGTATCTAACCCCGCGCTATACCTGTCCTGGGAATGTTTGATGGGAACAGTGTGGAGGGAGCTTTACTCTGTATCTAACCCCGTGCTGTACCTGTCCTGGGAGTGTTTGATGGGGACAGTCTGGAGGGAGCTTTACTCTGTATCTAACCCCGTGCTGTACCTGTCCTGGGAGTGTTTGATGGGGACAGTCTGGAGGGAGCTTTACTCTGTCGCTCGGAAATTTCCCCCTCAATGCGTTGACTCAGTTTCAAATTCTAGCCATTTGTCCTCAGCGTTTCCCACCATTGGCATGGTTGCTCTGTATCCTTTGTGTTCAAATTCCGTTCTAAATCCTAAAAACCCCAATGGAATCAATCCTTAATCTTCCACATTCCAGTGAATTGAAATTTAATTGATTGAATCTCTCACGATCTAACATTCTGGCAAATCCGTGCTGCACTGCTTCCAAGGTTCATTTGTAAGATGCAATGCCCAGAAAAGTACATATTACTCCAGATGTGGGTAGCTCTCCAGTTATGGTACTAGAAAGAGGATATCTGATTTGTGTCCTCCTTTCCTGAACCGGATGACTCAGTGTGAAATCATGTAGATAGTATGCCACATTCTACTATGGCATCAATGAATCCAGCATCACCTGGAAACAATTTGCCTGCATGGCTCTTAGCTTGGCAGGGATACAGGGTGCAAGTAGTTGGTCATGGTCACGGAACAGCATTAATACCCATCATTACTCTGCTCATCGACAGAGCAGTGTTTCATCTCAGGCCAGGGGAGAATTCCTGGTTCAAACAGCTGGGCTTAAATCCGCAACCTAAACCAAAAGCAGATCCAACCAGAGCTTTCAAACAAACTATCACCAGCAGCTCAAGGTCCAGAGGACGACTCTCCTGCTCTATGGCATATTGTAAATTTGAGAAAGGAAGACGTGCATTTTTGTCATGCCTTTGACAGCCCTCAGGACATCACAGAGCTCAGGACACACAAAGTACTTGTGAAATGTTGTCACTATTGTAATGTAGAAACTACAGCTGCCGATTTGAGCATAGCAAGCTCCCACAGGTGATCTTGACCAGACAATCCAGTTTGGTAATGTTGCTTCAGGGCTAAATTTTGGCCAGGAAAAATCTCCCCTGCTTTTCTTTGAAACAGTGTCACGGGAAGTTTCATAGGGGGAAGGGGGAATTGAACCCACAAGGTGCTGACTCAGAGGCAAGAGTGTGACCAAATGAGCCACAGCTGACATAGTTTACAAGGCTAGACATCATTCACGTTCATTTTATTTGTGGAGTTAAATACAGCACTGTGTCTGGAACTGTCAAAATATGATGGCCTCCTTTCATTTTCAAGTTGTAATGAGTAGAATCGTTGTGGTTTTTGAACCCACAGTGTGCCAGGAAGAAGACAGACAGCATTTGGGTGAATGAGGAGCCTGTAACATCAGCTATGTCAGATTCGCAGCTGCGAGCTGGGCATGTCCCTCTCAGTCACTCAGCACTATATTGCCAACACTGAAACATAGAGCAGTTACTTCGAAGACATCTGCACGGAAATATCGGAAGTCAATTCCAGGTGAAAAAGCCAATCTCACAGTGTCCAAGAACAGTCCCACCAAATGGGGCAATACACACCGGCCACGCATGGAGTAAATACAGCACCCCGCCAAGCAGGGCAGATACAAGTTTGATGTTGGAAAATGAGGAAACGGTACAACCCCATTCTGCTGTCCAGACGCCACGTTTCCAGCTCTACGTTTCGGCCCAAGTCACAGAACGTTGCAGTTCACATGGTGACCATGAGGCCCACTGTCCCTCTGCTGGCTTCTTCCAGGAGCTATCCAATTAGTCCTCCCCTCCTTGCCCTTTCCTCAACTTACAGCTCTGTAAATCTCCCCCCCCCCCACCCCCCCCCCCCCCCCCCCCCCCCCCCCCCCCCCCCCTGAAGACTTTGTCTAATTTCATGTTGGCAGTAACATTGAATCTGCTTCCACCAACCTATCGGACAGCACATTCCAGATCGTAACAACTCACGGTGGGACAATCATTCTCCCTGTCCCTCCTGTGCCTCTCTTCCTAATTCCTCCCAAAGGCGACAGGGAAAACAAGTAGCCACGGCAAACGTTGCAATGGAGAAGGATTCTGGAGGGTTTTCACTCCTCAAAGGATCAAAGGGAAGGACAATATTTTTCTTTGGTTTGAACAGATCAAATTCTACACCATCTGATACAGATGGACTTTAACCTAGTGTTGTAAGATTTCTTGCTGTGCCCGCCCCAGTCCAACGCTGGCATCTCCACATCATATCTGATACAGAACAGCAACACCTTACATTTATTTATTATTTAAAAAAATAAATTTAGAGTAACCAATTATTTGTTTTCCAATTAAGGGGCAATTTAGCGTGGCCAATCCACCTACCCTGCATATCTTTGGGTTGTGGGGGCGAAACCCACGCAAACACGGGCAGAATGTGCAAACTCCGCATGGACTGCGACCCAGAGCCAGGATCGAACCTGGGACCTCGGCGCCGTGAGGCCGCAGCACTAACAACTGCGCCACCGTGCTGCCCTAACAACTTACATTTATTGAGCCTCTTAAACATGCAGGTCGATCAGCTCAGTTGGCTAGTACGGTGCAGAAAGGCACCAATGGCACAGGTTCAATCCCTGTACTGGCTGTGGTTTTTCATGGAAGACTGCTTCCTGACCTTGTCCACATGTTTGATCTAAGCTATAGAATCAATTGTCTCTCTGTAACAGAGGGAGGGGAGGGGCAGAATTTGAAGAGTGCAGATATCTCGGAGGGATGAGGGTGGTGGAGATTCCCGAGATTGGGAGGAGTGAAGCCATGGAGGGATTTGTAAACCAAGGATGGGAATTTCAAAATCAAGGCATTGCCCAACCAGGAGCCAGGATAGGTGAGCAAGCACAGGGGTGGGACAGAATGGGACTTTGCTGGAAGTTGAGACATGGGCAACATGTTTTTGGATGATTTCACGTTTAAAGAGGGTCGAATCTGGGAGCCTAGCCAAGAGTGCATTGAAACAGAAGTAACGAAGACTGGGTGAGGATTTGAGCAGCAGATAAGCTGAGACATGGGTGTTTGCAGAAATAGGCAATCTTTGAGGTGGCACGAAGAGGAGGTTGGGAACTCATCTCGAGGTCAAATTTGACATCAAGGTTGCGAACAGACTGAGTTAATCTCAGACTGTTGCCATGGAGATAGGGGAAAGGAGTCGGGTGCCAGGGGTCAGAGTTTGGTGAAGCAACCGAGAAGAACAATTTCAGTCTTCCCAATATTTCGTTGGAGGAATGTTCTGCTCCTCCAATGCTGGATGTCAGGTGAGCAGTCGGAAACCTGAGCAACAGTGGAGGTTCAGAGAGGTGGGGTGGTGCTGGGTGACTTTGACAAAGAGCCATCGGACTCTGACCCAGAGTTATTGAAGCTGCAATTGAAGCCAAACTAGCCAATAGATTCCACAGCGAGCACTCACGAAACGTTAGCTCTTTTCTCTCCCTACAGATGCTGCCAGACCTGCTGAGATTTTCCAGCCTTTTCTCTTTCCTTTCTGAACTCGAGACAGTGCCTTGCTGAGCAAAATTTGCCCTTTGCTTCTTTGGCAGTGTGTTTTGAGAGCCATTTCAGTGGAGACAGATCAAACTTCTTTGCAAGACCAGGCTGAACAATATAACAAACAGCAATCCAATGGTATTCATGACGTCCAAGACGTTTATCAGCAGAATTAGGAGCTGAGGGGCTGAAAGTCGAACATAGTGTGTGCAAGGCTACCTTGTGACTAGAGGCAATCAAATGGAGCGTAGAACTGCCCAAAGCCAGCAGCAACTGGAAGTCACACTCCAACAGCATGTTTGGTGTTCAGGAATGGAAAAAGCTCTCCACATATAGACATCGACAGACAGACAGACATGCGCACCTACGGCATCCTTGTCACAAAGTCAAGATTCCCAAAGACCTTTACAACTCATCAAGTACGTTTTGATGTAATGTGACAAATGTGGCAGTCAATGTTTTTCTCAGCAAGCTCCCACAAACAGGAGCGTGAGAATGGCCAGATAATCTGTTCTTTGTCATGCTGCTTGAGAAATAATTATGGACTAGGACAGAACTATCCCTGCTCTTCTTTAAAATAGTGGCTGTCGGATCTTTTTTGCTCAGTCGAGCTGGATAGTCAGGGCCTCAGCTTAACATCTCTCCTGGAGGTCTGACAGTGCAGCATTCCCCGAGTACTGCACTGGAGAATGAGCCTGATCTCTGGAATGGCGCTCAAACCCAACAACCTATAGACTATAGCGTTCCTCACTTGAGATTGTGGTGGAACAACGTTGATGGGGGAAAAGAGGGAGATGGTGTTCCATTCCATTGTCGGGCTGGTTTAGCACAGGGCTAAATAGCTGACTTTTAAAGCAGACAAGCAGGCCAAGCAGCACAGGTTCAAATCCCATACCAGCCTCCCCGAACAGGTGCCTGAATGTGGCGACTAGGGGCTTTTCACAGTAACTTCATTTGAAGCCTACTTGTGGCAATAAGCGATTTTTGTTTCATTTTCATTTTTTTTTCATTCTGTATCTGACCACACAATGCTGGGCTTGAAATTCTTCGAGGCAAACAGTTTGAAATGAAAACTGTCCTCACCCCTATTACTTGAGCAGCACAATGAGATAAGAATTCTTACCTTGATCTGGGAAGGTCAGTGCTGGCCGTGCCTTAGAAAGAGACACCAAGCCAAGCACAGCCCAGCACACCAAGTAAACGCAGCTGATCATTCCACTACTGCTTCTGCTCTGAGCGGACGGCCTGACGTATCACCATTTGTGCTCCAGTCTCATTCAGCCGCCTGATTACAAGAAGCGAGTGGGTGGAAACGTTGAACCTATGAATGAAGAGAACATCTCAGTTAGCACAACCTAGCAAAGAGTTCAAACTTCAAAATCAATGCTGCTTCTCTTCGACATAAGGTGAGGAAATGGTGGTCTGACAGACAGCCTCACAAGCGTCCAATATCATGACTTTATGATGGACCTGTGAATATTCCGGCTTTCTAAATCTTCAATCTGGCTCTTTTCCGACCTCCCTTCATTAAGTCCTTCGCTCAATGGACAAAGGTTCTGAGAACATCAGGAAATCTCCTTGCTAAAGGGGCTGTCAATGAACTGTGAGGCCATACACTGAATACCAACACACAATGACTGTTCCTAATTGATATCAGCAACCCATGTAGTTTAAGTGAGTGGCATTGGGTAAGGAGGTTTGGGGAGGTGGGTCAGAAATCTGCTTCCGCGCTCATAGGTGGGCAAACTGTCATGTCCAAACAACACAACACAGGCATCGGGGATTGAGGTCTCGATGGGAGTAAACGCTGACTAGGAACTCACTGAATACCCACTGACATAGGAGTGAATTTTCATCAGTCTGACGATTAGCTGTATACACATTGATGAACACTAGCTGCAGCCACTGTACAAACACACCCACCAAGGCCATCACCACAACTCCAGCTCTTATAGCAATGATGCTGTGCACTCCACTGCTCCACCTTTGACCAACACTGGCAGTGCCAGCACAGATGTTGGCTGAGTGCACTCCTGTAAAGTGTATTGGGGAATTTTATTGCATTAAAGGTCCTACATAAATGCAACCTATTGAAGCTGCAATTGAAGCCAAACTAGCCAATAGATTCCACAGCGAGCACTCACTAAACTGGCAGAAATCCTCAATGTCCTCATCACTCACTCATTGAAGAGATAAATGTGACTGGCTAATAACAATTTTTGCCCGTATAGAGCCGGATTCTGACCAGAATCTGGAGGTTCTGAATTCCTGCATTTCTGCACCATGTCAGTAGCTGATGGATGAGCCAAGTGAATTTTTCCTGAGACACAGCAGTCAAGGTTCAACTCTGCCAGTGGACGTAGCGAAAGCATGTGCAGAAATTTCACCACAAAGTGAGCAGGCTCGAGCCCTCCCCAGGTGCAGCACCTCGCCCACCAATCTCAGGATCACCATCTCGGTTCAGTTCTCTCAACAGGTTATTGAATCTGTAATGCCTGCACCATGAGGCTCGGCTCCCCAGCTTTTCCTCACCGTGAGCCCACGAGAGTGCGCGTCACGAGGGACGGGTTAACTTCCATACAGGCGCAGACAGATTTTGGTTTTGTCTAGTGATGAGACGACAGCACTGCTTTCCAAACCTGCAGACTCACTGAACTCCAACAGGACAAACTGCAAGCACAAACGCAAAGGAGTGAACTGGGTGGGCTTGATGGGCCACATGACCAGGACTCATTGCAACAGATCCTGAAAGTGTTCCCTTATCACCTCCTTGAATATCAAAACGTCTCACGTTTGTTAAAAACATCTGAACATGCCTGTGGGAAAAGGAAAAGATACTGCTGCGCCCTGTTCATGGTGATGCGAGGAAGTGTTCACTTTGCTCACAGGTAGCACAGATAATGTACAAAGTGACTACACACACACACACACACTGTTGTGACAAGAATCTGCAAAAGTAGGACAGCAGTTCCAGTCACACGTTAAGCACACAATCAAATGCCACACGGGCTTCATATATGCAGTCAGAAATGTGTCAGTCAGGCACAGCACGCGAGTCCAGAACACAATCACGAGACATAAAATGATCCTCGGGGGAACACGACTCACTGCTCCTGGTTACTTGGAGCAGCTCAGAAGAACAGAGGCAGCACTCTTGTGGTGCTGGTGTCTCACAGTTGCTGAGCCAGCTCGTACAGCAGACGTGCTCTTCCAGGTTGCTAGCGCTGCAGTTTGGCTGATCGAGCGCCCAACAGCAAACATAGAGGGAGGGGATGTTTAATATACTGAGGGACCAGAGAGTCTGCCACACACATCCTCATTGCCTGTCAGAAACTATCACTAGTTCCAGCAGGGGCAGGAGACCAAAAGCATTGTGACAGACTAACTAATTTCTAAATCTAAACAACCTCAAGGCTGGCAATATTTGTCAACGTTTGCGGATGCTGTGAGTGGCCAGCGCAAAGTTTGTTACTTCAAATCATCCCACACCAAAAGACATCATTAAACAAGCGGAGGCAGGATCTCGAGGCATTTTGCTTCAATCAATGTAGCTTTACTGTACACAATCGTTAATGTCAGAATGATGCATGCTTACAATCAATGTCTGTCTGTATAACCTCCCAGACCCACTTGGCAGGGAAAGCAGCCACATCATGATTGCTACATGCCTCTGAGTCACGGATGAGCCATGAGTTCTCTGCTTGGCTCAATGCGTTTAGTGATGAATAATTCCACAAGTATTATCAGCCTCTGCATCTCGTCAGATCAGCCAAATTCTGCCCGTGACCGTCCTGCTGCTGGATCATGCTTAAACTATTAACTCCTCTTGCTCTTTGGGGTAGCGGTAGCTTGGGAGGGAAGGAAGGCTGTGTTCGCACTGGCCTTCACACTGGGAAGCTCCATCAGCCCTCCTGCTGCACGCATGGCTCCTCCCTCTGCCAAGGTTTTCCCATGACAGCACAAGGCAGTGTCTTCAGAGCTAGTAACTCAATCCGAAACTGTATCAACAATTTAAACATAATATCTACCTGTTCTTCCTCATTCTGGACTGGTGCCAATAGGACAGGGCCAGGCCATTCGGCCCAACTGGACCGTGTTGGTGCGTATGCTCCAGACAAGCCTCTTCCTAACCTTCATCATCAAACTCCTTCAGCGTATCCTTCTATTCCTTCTTTCCTCGTGTTTATCTAGCCTCCCATTAAATACATTTATGCTGTTAAACTGAACTGCTCCCATAGGTCTGCCTGCTAAGCACTTTCTAGGTAAAAACCTCTTAAATTTCCCACTGGATTGAGCAGTGACCATCTTATATTGATGATACCTGTTTTGGGCTCTGTACAAATGCAAGCAATTTCTCTACATCCACTCCAGCAAACTTCCATAATTTTAAAGACCTCCATCAGATCATCCTTCAGATTTCTCATTTCTGGGCAGAAGAGCCCTAGCCTGTTCAACCTTTCCTGATATATCTTCTCAATTCGGGAATCTTCCTGGCAAATCTTTATTTTCTATTGTACCCTCGCCAGTGCCTCTATCCTTTCGTCACATGGAGAAGAGATTTGTTCATCATAGTCCACGGGTGGTCTTATTAAGATTCTGTACACATTCTACGCTTCAATACGAACCCTCTAAAAATGCTTTGCTCATTTTCTTCAATGGTTTTATTAACCCATGTCATTGGCATCTAGTGATTTGTCTATTTGTATCTCTTAGATCCTTATATTGGTCATTTCAATTCTGTTTTTTCCAAGGAGTATGTGATGCCTTCCTTTCTCTTTCTACCAAATACACCACCTCACATTGGTCGGTATCAAAACTCATTTGCCAATTGCACAATCGTTCTGCAACCACACCCCGATCCCATTCCACATTTGATGCTCTTTGTAAGTTTTGGAATTGTCCATCCGATTTCCAAGCGCAAATCATTAATATCAACGGTGTTCCCAACACCGATCCGTGTGGCACACAATTTCCCACGTTTTGCCAGTCTGACCCACTACCTTCAATCCCTACTCTCTGTCTTGCAGGCAATTCCCTAACCATCCTGAGAACAAACGCAGTGATCTTGGTTATATGCCTGCTCTGAAAATTTTAATCCATTATATCCAGTGCACGACCATTATCTATGCTTTCTGTAACTTTTTTTAAAAGTTTTTTTTAATTTAGAGTACGCAATTCATTTTTTCCAATTAAGGGGCAATTTAGCGTGGCCAATTCACCTACCCGGCACATCTTTGGGTTGTGGGGGCGAAGCCCACGCAGACACTGGGAGAATGTGCAAACTCCACACGGACAGTGACCCAGAGCCGGGATCAAACCTGGGACCTCAGCGCCGTGAGGCAGCAGCACTAACCCACTGCACCACCCTGCTGCACATTACTTTCTGTAACTTCTTCAGAGAATTCACCATCATTACCACACATTGCCTTCTCTTTTGAAATCCATTCTGGGAACTGATATTTTTGGTGTCTAGATTCTTTCCTTTCACTGTTCCATTATGTTTCTTAACAGCGACATTAAGCTAGCTGTTCTATTATTCCCTGGACATGTTCCATCTCTCTTATTAAGTACAGGAATTATGTTCTTTCTCTACCAGTCATTTGGCACCATTTCATTTTAATGAATTTTAATAATCATGGGCGGAATTCTCCGACCCCCCAGGGCGATTCTCCAGCCCGCGATGGGCTGAAGTCCCACCGCTGATAGGCCTATCCCGCCGGCGTGGTTTAAACCACCTCTGGTACTGGCGCGATTGACGGCACGGGCGGGCTCTGGGGTCCTGGGCTGGAGGGCGATCTGACCCCGGGGGTTGCCTCCACGGTGGCCTGGCCCGTGATTGGGGCCCACCAATCGGCGGACGTTCCTGTGCCATGGGGGCACTTTTTCTTCCGCCCCTTCTCTGCGCATGCGCCGGTATGATGTCAGCAGCCGCTGGCGCTCCGGCGCAAGCGCGGACTTACGCCGGCCAGCGAAATCCTTCCGGCCCCGGCTGCCGTGGCGCCAAAGGCCGTTCACACCAGCCGGCGGAGTGGAAACTACTCCTGCGCGGGCCTAGCCCCTCAATGTGAGTGCTTGGCCGCTCCGCACCTTTGGGGCGGCCTGACGCCGGAGTGGTTCACGCCACTGCGACACACAGGGACCCCCCGCCCCGCCGGGTAGGGGAGAATCCCGGCCCATATCTTTTCCACAGCTTTGTTTAATAAATTTGGATACAATCCATCTGAACCTGGAGATTGCACATTAAATCCTGCACATTGGATCACCTGTTCCTACTGATAATGACATCCTTTGATTTATTATTCTCAGGCGATTTCTCATCCCCGTGAGGTGATCCCTGCTCAGGGTGCTGTAGAATTATAGGGTCCCTTTGTAGACCAAGTGTGAAATGGCAACATTTTGATCCTGACCTTCCCATTTTAACACCTTGCAGACCCCTACCCATAAGGCTGTGCTGGGCTGAGGGAGGGTCCCACAGAGGCTGCATGTGGAGATTTCTCAGCTTGGTGATGGGTTCCTGGCCACGTCAATGAATAATCCTAGCAAGTTCCCTCATGAAGAATGTGTTGTAAGTTCTCCCTCTGTGAAGTTGGACATCACATTAAAACCGAAGAGCCTGAGGGGAGATGTAGCGGAGGTGCTTATAATAGTGAAGAGCTTGGACAGACTGGTTAGAAAGGATCTATTTCTCTTAGCAGAGACGACCATAACCAGGAGACGCAGATTTCAAGTGATCCAGGGAAGTGAACGAGTAATCTTTTCACCTCGAGGGTGGTGGGGCCTCAGTGTTTACTACCTCAAAAAAGGTGGCGGAGGCAGAAGCTATCGCATCAAAAAAATACTTGAAAAGCACTTCAGCTGCCATAACCTACAGGACGAGAGACCAAGGGGTGGGATCCTCCAATAATGGGGCTATGTCCCCATGCCGGTATGCAAAGCGGCGCCAACCACTCCGGTATCAACATTACCCGAAAATGGGGAATGCTCCCTTTCATAGGTTGGTGCCGGAGTGATGCCCGCAGCTCCAGCCGGCGCCGAATGGCCCGCGAGAGTTCGCGCATGCGCGAACGGCCGGCGTATTTCTACGCATGCGCGAACGGCCGGCGTATTTCTACGCATGCGCGAACGGCCGGCGTATTTCTGCGCATGCGCGAACGGCCGGCGTATTTCTGCGCATGCACGAGGGTTCTTTTCTCCGCGCCGGCCCCGGGCAATATGGCGGAGCCCTACAGGGGCTCGGCTCAGCGTAAAATAGGCTCCCACGGTACCAGCCCGCCCACCGATTGGGAGGCCCCAATCGCTGGCACAAGCCACTGTTGGTCGCCCCCCCCCCTCCCCCTGGGGTCAGATCCCCCCACCCCTTTCCAGAATGACCCCCGCAGGCTCACCTTCCAGGTACCGCATCGCGGTCCCCGAGTAATGCACGCCGGCGGGACTCGGCCAAACTCTTTGGCCACTTGGCCCATCGGGGCCCGGAGAATCGCCAGGGGGCCGCTGTCAACGGCCCCCGACCAGCGCGGCTGGAAAATGGGGAAGCTGGCGTTGGGGCACGATTCTCCCTCCCGGGTCAGAGAATCCCGGCCCATATCTTTTTATTAAAACAGTGAAAATATATACATGGCCAAACAGTACAAACACTAATTTTGTGTTGGAGAAACAGGGTACCCTCCCCTCAGTACCAATGTACGGGGTGGGAGGGGTAGGATACTCTGATTATTTAAACAGTTCACAACACACTTGTACAAAAAACAAACGGTACAAGCACTGAACTTTTGCGCTGGAGAGACCAGATACCCTCGCCTCTGTACAAACAAAAGGGAAAGGTGGGGAGAGAGTGGAAAGGAGGGTGGTGGGGAGGGAGGGAGTCATGGTGCTGTAGAGCAGGGGAGGCAATAGGACGCTGCCTGAACTATCTACGGAGACAGAAAAACAAAAGGACCATCAATTATGATGTGCCAGATTCTGGGAGTCCTCCAGAGGGGATGAGGGGCAACACAGTGTCAGGCACGGGTGAGCCCTGCACCCGCTGTAGAGAGCCTCATGAGGACCAAGTGCTGGGAACTGGAATTAGGCTGGATTGTTCTTCTTTGGCCAGAGCTGACTTGATGGACCCAGTGGCCTCATCCCACACAATAAATATCCATAATTCTACTTCCTCCAATTGCATTCGAGGGTACAAGTGGTTAAATCAAAACCCTTTTGGCACACAGATTAACAGATAAACTGCAGTTTTAAAAAGATTTGTCCCAGTTCCCCAATTTCCTGTTGGAATCCACAGGCCTGTTTACACAGGAAATTAGAAATCAATCTGGATTAGCTTCAATTTGGATGCCTCTCCTGTTTACACAAGGAGGCAAAGTGCTCATCAGCTGGAATGCATGTTCTTGTTACAAAACAGACACAGAAGGAAGTCTCATTGACAACGCCATCTCATCGGGGGGGGAGGAAAACACCCACATTTTACCTTTTCAAAGCAATTGGTTTTCCAGGGCCAAAGCCTTCACCAAAAAAAACTGAGGGAAAGAGCTAGATTTCCGTGGCACCCACTGACTCAATTACTCAAGCATCATGCATGATCATCTCGGGCAACTGCATTCACAACAAACTCAAGGTTAACTGGCTCATTAGATAGGAACTCTCAATGAACATCCCTTTATCAGCTTCATCATCCCTCACCTCGGAGCATGTCAGACAGGAGGAGATGGAGAAACCCGGTGTGACAAAGGGACAATATCTCGTGTGAAGTTGCCTTCCACTGTAATTCAAAAGGATAATCAAAAAGGAATACATTGCTGATGGAAATAATGAAGGTGGGCATCTGGATGGCCGCGTACAATCTGAGCCAGAAAAGGGGGAATGGACTGTGAGATGGGAATCTGCGGGAAGAATTCCTTTCACGGCAGACAAAAACTTCAGGAGACTCAAGTCCAGAATTTATACCATCAGCTATTTGCAATTGGTGCTGTGGCCTCACACAGTTCCACCTACACTGCACTGGATGAGGAAGCTGCCTCACCACCACCTTCTGAACGGCAATTAGAGATGGGCACCAAATGTCCGCCTAGTCAGCGGTGTCCACATCCCATGAGAAGGACACATTTGTCGAATAAATCAGGAGTGACCATTCAATAACTCTTCTGGCTCTCTGAATTGTCTCTTCTCTTCAAGGCAACAGCTGTTCCTGGAGGAGTATGAGCCCCATGGCGACTGGTCACTCTCCAGTATCATTTATAGCAATGTGATGTACAGGAGACAACCATTCAACCCCTCAGGTTTGATCTGCCTTTCAACTGGATCATAGTTAATCTGCACCACATTCCTCGATACTCCTTCTCCAATATAACTTTCTCTCTTGGTCTTGAAAGCTGGAGAATGTTAACTCACTTCCTTGGTTAGGAAAATATCAGGTTTGATATAACTTCTTAGGGGCAGCACGGTAGCATGGTGGTTAGCATCAATGCTTCACAGCTCCAGGGTCCCAGGTTCGATTCCCGGCTGGGTCACTGTCTGTGTGGAGTCTGCACGTCCTCCCCGTGTGTGCGTGGGTTTCCTCCGGGTGCTCCGGTTTCCTCCCACAGTCCAAAGATGTGCGGGTTAGGTGGATTGGCCATGCTAAATTGCCCGTAGTGTAAGGTTAATGGGGGGATTGTTGGGTTACGGGTTACGTGGGTTTAGGTAGGGTGATCATTGCTCGGCACAACATCGAGGGCCGAAGGGCCTGTTCTGTGCTGTACTGTTCTATGTTCTATGTTCTCGAGCCAGAAGCCCTACATTCGAGAAAATGTAGGTGGAGTTCCAATTGCCAGGGCATACATTTGTGTGAGGGGCCAACCCAAGCCGGAGGTCTTGTGGCGCAGTGGGTAGTGTCCCTGCCTCTGAGCCAGAAGAACTGGGTTCGAATCCCACCCCAGGGCTTGATGGTCAACGCATTCATAACGCAGTCAAACAGTTTGAGTATCAACCTGCAAATCCTTCCAAACACAACAAATGGCTGGTGGCAAGAGTGGAAGAGACTCCTGGTCAGCCACACGATGTGGAGTGGCGCCCCTCATGCTGTAAGCCCCTGGCGACAGACTAGCGAGCTATTTCAGGATTTACTCGCTGTGGAAACAGACGGAAGTCTGTCTTAGTGCGCCACCAGGCGTGGGAAGAGAATTAGAATCGGAATGAAACTTAAGCCTAGCTGTGATGCTTTCACTTGTGGAACAGCCCATAAGCAGACAACAATTAAGGCTCATGCCACCACAGGATGAAAGGAGTCATCACCTTGCTGTGTGATGGATAAGAATGGAGAAAATCAATTCGAAAAACAAAAATACTTGCATCCTCAATTCAAAGGTTCTCCTTGGAAGGCCCTGTCCATCCGGAATAAGTAGTCTATCCATGGGGAAGAATCAAGTCTATCCCCCTCCCCCCTTTCTCTGAGATGGTAGCCCCTCCTTTTGTTTGAAATGAAGAGGTTACAACATGCTCACTGAAATAACTCCCATGAAAAGGCAGCTTGTTTGGAGTAATTTATTTGTCCGTGGAGTGCCCATGCCAGCTGTCTGGTTTGTAGAACGAGCCTGTCTAAGCTAATAAGCAGCTTGGAAGCTGTAAAATGGAGAAAATATAGCCTGCTGCATCTGGAATTGTTCTTTGTTGTTAAACTCCCAGTATTTTAAAGATGATCTTTGATGCTCACACCACATGAAATCATGGAACATTTTGTTTCGCTGTAATAGTGACATTAGCAAGCTCCAAATGCCTACTTTGTCTGACTCTGTTTGCTCTCTCCCTCTCTCCACCCCTTCCTCACCAATGCAAGCATTGTTTCAGTCCCACGTGGCGGGACATGGAGCTCATTCAATTCCTGACAGATGTGACCCAATCCAAACATATCCCCCTGAAAAGCCCACATCACTCTTTTAAGACGAGGAGGGCTGCTCAATCTACTCTGGGAGATCCCATTCTCCCATGGCTCTGACCTTCCTTCCACCCATCCCATCCCTCCGGATTAATTCAAAAATCAATCACAACCTGTCGCTTTAGCTCCGTCAACAAGTGGACAACACGATGTGGTGGTTCAAACGGCAACCCTTCAAAATGGCCCCCACACGCACTTTGCGAATCTGTCTTGCATGCGGCCTGAGAAATATCAGCAGTGGGATTGTTAATAACCTCCCGCAGAAAATTCTGAACAGAAACGTCCAAAATCCTTTTTTTCTAGGAAGCTTGGCATTGCACAGGATCAGGGGGATTGGGAGAGGGAATGTGGAATCTTATTACCACAGCCACGGATGGGGCTGTTGAATGTAACTGGCTTCTATAAACACACAACCAAAGTCTGGAGCAAGTGCTATTCCAGCGTGGGCAGTCTACGAGACACGAAAGGCAAAGAAAAAGAAGCCTTGCATGGCTGGTCGCAGGGTACAGTCAAGAGTAGCAAACAAAATGATTCACCAAAAAGGATAACTTGGGAAGATTTAGAATGTATCACTAGGAAAACAAACTGTGGGAGGTTTCCTTTTATATCACAATTCTCTTCTCAGTAAACCCACACTGATTTTAAAAAAACATAGCTTGAAGTGTCATTAAGAAAAAACCCAGTGATGAAAAAAAAAACAAACAGAATTAGGTTCCCTGACCAAACTGTCCCAAGGACTGAATTCAAGAAAAACAGGTTGAGTTTTTTTCGTATAATTTCCCCAACTCAGAGAGACGGATGTGAGGGACCTGTGTGTGATGGGTGGTATTGTCACTAATCCAGAGACCCACGTGGTAGATGGTGAAATTTGAATTGAACAAATATCTGGAATTTATAGTCTGATGATGACAATGTTTGTTGTTTAAAAAAAAAGCCCGGTTGCGTTCGAGAAGGAAGTCTGCCACCTTTACCTGGTTTGACCTACATGTGACTCAAGATGCCACATCAATGTGGTTAACTCTTAAATGCCCCCTGAAGGGTAATTAGGAGTGAGTAGTAAATGCTGGCCCAGCTGGCGATGCCCACATCCCATTTGAGATTTTATTTTTTAAATTCCCACAACATCTTGACTTCATTGGCAGTCAGAGACTGCTGCCAGTTATTCTGGTCTTTTGGTTCACAGAGATTGGTAATAATCACACTTTAAAGTTTGACATGGGGCGGGATTCTCTGTCTCTCTCTCTCTCCCCCCTCCCCCCGCACCCCCGTCGGAACCTCAGCCTGGCAGCCGGCCAATGGGCTTTCCCACTGTGGGCGCCTCTACGCAGTCGGGAAATCCGTGGACGTGAGTGCCAACGAAACGGAGGATCCCGCCGACAGAGAATCCAGCTAAAAAGTCTTTGCCTCTCATATTTTCCATGCTGTTCTGTTCAACAAAGGGCCAGTTTGAGCTGGTTCGATTGAACATCAAACTGCAGCATTGAAAAGTGGCCCTGGACTTACACATAAAAATTCATTCCCAATTTTTCACTGATTTTAAAGAAAATACAATATATAAGAGCGCCGATCCAGTACATTAAGTGGAGCGGTGGGCAGTCAGACGCGTGGAGGCAAACACTCAAGATCAAACAGATGCCACGGGCTAAACCTCCTGTCTCTACACCAGAAGTGGTTTCACCTCAGCCTCTGCGTACTCTGCAATGGAGAGGCTGCAGTAGGCATGTCGCCACATTTTACCTCTCGGCAATTGCAAGATCCACCAGACTGTTTCGAGTGGTTATTTAAAACGAGGCCTTGCTGCCCCTCCTGGAAGGATGAGAGTCTGTTTTCTCACAACCTTTGTTTCGAACAGGTTTTTTTACCGCATTATTTGATCATTTGTTAGGAGTTGTTCAAACCCAAGATGTCTTTGTGATTTATAGTCAGCTCGGAGCTTGTAGCCAGTGGTGAACAAACAATGCCAGCAGTTCATTACTGTGCCACTTTCCCACAGACTTTCTGTGACTCTTTGTACGAGAACATGCCATGATGAGAAATCCAAAACAACACAACACCTGCAGGGCATCGCGGATCTGTGTGAACAGGACAGACAACTGCGTCGCTCCTTAATCCGTCAGGTTGAAGAATCGTTGATGAGGTACACAGAGTCTGAATGGAGGATTTGTGGAAGCTCGGCTATTTAATTCAGTGCCAAAATAGAGGGGGAAAGATTGATGGAATGGAGATAAAAGAGACAGAAACAAAAAAAAAGATAAATATGACTTTTGTCAAAACTGCAATGATAATTGAAATTTGAAGAAATGAGACGCCAAGCTTGTGAAAGTGAATTTTCAAGGCCAGAGAAGTTGCTTGTTCGTAAGCATCATTAACATTTCACTGTGCATGTGCCGTCTCTGGAGGGTGCGGTCCAATTCAATCTGGAATCATGCTGAGAGCTGATCACCTGACCCTTATTTCACCACCAAATCCGGGACAGTCAATTTCAGTCTGATGCCAAGATCAGTTTCAACATTTTTCCCCTGCAATTTACATCTCTCCCGAAGATGACAACCCATGTCAAGTATACATTACAATCCAAATGATGGATTTAAAAATCATCAATCGATTCTCTCTATCAAGCTGCCATGGAAAAAGCAGCCAGTCTGATGAGAACCAGCTCAGCTCCACATCTGGACACTTCTGCTTGTCCCTTTCTTTGAAAAATCAATAAATATCAAAGGAAGAATTTGTTTTGAGAAGATAAACCAGCTGCTGTAACATGCCAAGGGTATTGCAACATTCCTGCCATTCCTTCAGTGAAAAAGGCCCTCAGGCCACAGTGAGGCGAATCTGAAAACGATTCAACATTACCAATTTATAAATTCTTGTTAACGGCCCCAATAGAGCTAGAGTTGGAGTACAGGGCACAACGTGGTGCATTCACACCACAATCAAATTATTAATTCCACTGCCTCGCACTATCAGACGTGACAAACAATTTTTCTCCTTTTAAAGAACATGATGATCACTGTTTTGATAAAGTCTCCGGTGCTCCCAACAACCTGCTGTGTCAATAAAGTTCTTCCTAGCTCTTACCCTCAATCCTGGTGCTTATTACTGACGCGGCCAAACAGAAGAAATGACCTTTCCCTATCTAACTTAAACATCTTATCCACCTCTACTCCAACATCTTCCCTGCTTCTTCCCTCCTGACTGAATCACACAGGTACAACTTTTGCACAGCTCCGTAACCAGTTTTCAAACCTACACATTACAGGATATAAAACAGGAGGAGGTCGTTCAGCCCCTCAAGCCTGTTCAACCATTTTGGCTAATCTGCGTCTCATCAATTAGACCTATCGTAGCTCCAATACCCTGAATATCTGACTGAACAAATAGCTTCCCAACCTCAGGTTGACATTGCCAGCAATTTGTCGGAAGTGAGGAGGAGAGAGTTCCAGGTTCCTGGATGTGAAGAAGTGCTTGTTGACAATAGCCCAGCTCTCATTTTAATATTATGGCCCCTTGTTCTAGACGAGACGACCCATCCAGACGGATGAAATGGTTTTCTCTATCTACCACAGGCACTCCGTTAAATTACTATCATCATCTTAAGTTAGTCTATGGAACCTGTCATTTTAGTCCAGGCAACATCTGTACTCCATCCTTTCAAAAGGCAATGGGCACGATTTAATGGAAAGTAAGAGAGACCCATTTTGGGTGTATTTAGCGGGATGATTCTCGACACTGCAAGCACCGAGAATGACCCCGCTATTAAACGGGACCCTGCTTCATTTTCTTGGTAAGGAACATGCTACCAAGGCCACACATAGGCTCATTTCCTGCACCAACGAGCTCTGGACCCCACCATAAGGGCAGGGCAGCCCCGGAGTCGATCCTCAGCACAGGCAAGATGCCATCTGGGTAGCCCCCACCCCCAAAGCCTGTCTGGAAACCCACTGCTAAATGGCACCCACTTGGGTCTCCAAGGTCAGGTCGGAGGTAACTGGGTAACTCCAGCGCAGATGCAAATCTGGATCACACCCATTGAGCTCTCATTAGATCACTCAAGCCGTAACGAGCGTCGTAAAATCTCTCGAGGCCCCTCTCGTGAGATTATCGGCCTGGTCACGTCCCAAGTTGGACGTTACAAGGCCATTAGTTCGCACCTAATATCTCCTTCCTGAGATGTAATGCTCAGAACTGAATGCCACACTCTGAATGAGGTCTTACTGCAGCTTTATATACCAGGAAAGGGTGGGTGAAGGAAAAAAACTTTACGCCCAATAAATACTCCTCTGCTCACTTCTCCCCTCCTAACTAGCCGTTTATCCACTTTGCTGCCTGCCCTCTCATTCCCTTCCTCGTTATCCTCTCCGACAATCTCGGCCATCATATCAGAGAGCACCCCCCTGTCCATCTTCTCAGTAAACCGAGTCCTTCACTAGATCCCTATTCACACCAAACCAACTGGTACTTCACACCAAATGGACAAACCGTCTGACATGGATGGTTACAGCACCCAGCAGGGCACGAATCAGACAGCCAGTCCAAGCAGTGAGAGAAATGCTGAGCCATTTGATTATAAAATCCAATTCATTTCCACGTGAAGCTGGCTGACTCCAAAGCAGTTTTCAAGGATCTCACTGGTAATAATCCACAAGATCAGAAACTGAACTGGAATAGCCATTGAAAAACTGTGGCCACAGGAGCAAGTCAGAGGCTGGGAATCCTGCACAGCGTAACTCACCTCCTCACTTCCCAAAGCCTGTGCACCACCTACAAGGAACAAGTCAGGAGTGTGATGGAATACTCTCTACTTCCCTGGATGAGCGCAGCTCCAACACTCAGGATGCTCGACACCATCCAGGACAAAGCAGCCCATTTGATCCTCACCCCTTCCACACACATTTACTGCCTCCATCACTGATACACAGTGGCAGCTGTGTGTATCATCTGCCTCTGCAGGAACTCGCCAAGGCTCCTTCGACAGCACCTTCCAACTCATGACCTCTGCCATCGAGAAGGAGAAGGGCAGCAGACAGGAACCGCATCACCACCTGCACTTTCCCCCCAAGCCATCCTGACTTGGAAATATATCGCTGTTCCTTCACTGCCACTGGGGCAAATCCTGGAACGCCCTCCGTAACAGCACTGTGAATGTATCTGCACCACAGCGACTGCAGCAGTTCAAGAAGGCAACTCACCACCACCCTCTGAAGGGCAACTAGGGATGGACAAGAAATGCTGGCTGAGCAAGAAAAAAATGACTGCATCCTTTTTGAACATTCATCGGCAAAGCATGACTTCTCAGAAAATACAAGGCAAGCAGTTCTTCGTATCACCCACCACTTCTTGTCAAGAACACATTCCTGCTAGAGATGGCTCCACACACCAAACTATTGCCTGGAAGTGAGCCCAAGTGCATATACTTCATTGGTGGCTGCAACTGAGTGGCAGTAGGGTATTTAACTACACTGCCTAAGACATGCACATACTTGCAATGGAAATCATTCAACAGGAATCAGGGACTGGAACACGTGCTGCCTTTAATCGTCCCAAGCTCGGGCCAATCACATTCCCTGAAACAGAAATTAAGGTGTATTTTGATTGAGGTTGTTAGGATTTTAAAAGGAATTGAGAGTTTAGGTGAAGAGAAAGAGATTCCACTGATGTGTGAGCCCGAGACAAGGAGGCGCAACCTTAAAATTAGAGCCAGGCGAATCAGGAAAGAAACACTTCCTCACGCACAAGGTGGTGAAGTGTGGACCTCTCTCCGACAATCAAACATTGAATGTTTGCTCAATTGATCATGTTAAATCTGAGGTTGGGAGATTTTTCTTGGGTAAGATTATAAAAGCATACGGAGCCAATGCCAGCTGAATGAACTTTAGGTACAAATCAGCCATGATCGAATTGCAGGGTGGACAGACCTGAGGGGCCGAATAGCCTCCTCCTCTTTCTATGTTTCCTGAAACTGTTCTTTCCATCCTTGAGAATGTCTAGTTAGTCCGATGTCGAGTTATGTCAGCCAGTTTCCTGATCACTGGAACTGTGATTCCAAATGGACAGAACAAAACTCTGTCATTTCTAACACTTGAGTTGGGTGAGTCATGGAAATCAGAGCGATCAGGAAATTTAACTAGGAATAAAAGCCGCCTTTTTGTTAAAACCGAGACAGCATGATCTCATGTCTTGTGGGAAAGTTGCTATGAGCTTTTAAAGCAAAAATCAGATTCCTCAAAGACATTAAGCACCTTCTCCATCCTTTTTTGATTTGATTTATTATTGTCACATGTATTAGTATACAGTGAAAAGTATTGTTTCTTGCATGCTTGACACACAATGCATACCGTACATAGGGAAGGAAGGAGAGAGGACTGCAGAATATAATGTTACAGTTATAGCAAGGTGTAGAGAAAAGATCATCTTAATACGAGGTAGGTCCATTCAAAAGTCTGATGGCAGTAGGGAAGAAGCTGTTCTAGATTCCGACCTCAATGTGCCCAGCAACCCTCCCCTGCATGGCTTTGATGGGAGGCAGTGATTAACGGCTTGCTTTGATTCAGGCATGCACATAAGACATTGGAAGAATAAGCCAGACAAACTTACATCCTGGCTGCACATTCCCTTGCAGAACCTGCTGGAAAAAAATGAGCCGCCATTTGTATTCTGTCTTGTACCCAAGTCCAACAGCATCGCTCAATGTGTGGTCTGTGGCAACATCACAGGGCCATCAGCATCCTAACAACACCAGATTAGATACTCAATAAATAGGCATAAACACCTCACTTGTTTTAGCCCCAAAAGCTTTCATCCAATTACTGGGCATCTGCCATCAAACGGTTCCATTTCCTCATTCCCCCATCTTGTGTAATCATCACCTGCAACTTCTTTGTTCAGAACCAAATTTCATTTTCTGCCCAAATCCACCCAGCAAAGAAACTGAAAGATACGGCTGGTACAAAAGACAGCTATCAAACCCAGAGGTGGCTCCAGGCTGGGCGTCAGAGTGCTACCTAGTTACTCATCTTATTGCTCAGCAATGATCGGGTGCAGTCTGACTGTCCTTGCAGTGCTGGGGGACTGCTGCACTGTTGCTCTCTGTTGGGCGTAAAGGTGTCACTATTTCATTGAGGAGCAGTGGAGTTCTCTCACGTGTCCGAGTCAACGTTAACCCTTCAATCAGCATCAGTTCAAAGCAGATTATGTGGTCATTTGTCACAGAATGTTGGTGGTCTCTTGCTGTTCGTGTTGCTGACGACATGACAACAGTCACGACAATTCACAAGTACTTCATTGACTGTTCGGCATTTTGAGACCTCCTGAAGTGACAGAAGGTACTGTATAAACGCAGGTTTTATTTGTGTTGCCCACACCACATAATGTTTCCTGCAAGGACTTGCACATGAATAGACAACAGGGTGAGACAATAAATGTGCAAAGTCCAAAGATGTGCGCATTAGGTGGTTTGGCCATGCTAATAGATATAGATATAGAGAAATACAGCACAGAACAGGCCCTTCGGCCCACGATGTTGTGCCAAACTTTTATCCTAGGTTAATCATAGAATTTTGGACACTAAGGGCAATTTATCATGGCCAATCCACCCAACCTGCACATCTTTGGACTGTGGGAGGGAACCGGAGCACACACGCTAAATTGTCCTTAAGTGTCCAAAAAGGTTAAGTGGGGGTTACTGGGATGGGGTAGATACGTGGGCTTGAGTCGGGTGCTCTTTGTAAGGGCAGACTAAATGGGCCGAATGGCCTCCTTCTGCATTGTAAATTCTATGATCTATAATAAGAGCTAACCAGGTCCTAGAAAGGACTCAAGAGAGAAGTGGGAAAACTGATAAAAACTGAACACTTCCAGGAACAAAACGAGACTCCAGTTTGGATTACAAAATGCTGTTTGGATTACATAACCAGATGAGAACTCGCAGTCACAGTATCTGCACTTTTCAGGTACTATGGCCAGCTAAAGTCCACTAGCTCAGCAAATCCTACAGACTTACTGACTGGAGCCCAGTGTTTCCTAGAAACACATCCTGATGGGGAAAATCAAAGCGGCGCAGCACCTGGGAATGCCAATGGCAACACTGGCTGTTCTGTTCAAAAAAGATCACCGTTGTCAGGGCGGCGGGATCACAGAGCATTCTAGAACGTCACAAAATTGCATTCATCACCACTGCAAACTAAAATTCAACACCTTATTTTTCCACCACATCCCTTCCCGCCACGCAAACTCTCACTTCTTCCTGCAAACCTTGAGGCACCAAGTGGAACGAGATAGCAGAGGTCAAATCCAGCTGACATTTAAAAGTCAGCCTGATACTGTGCTGGGGAAACAGGGATGAGTTGAATATCTTCCTCATCCAAAGTTTCTCGGCAACTTATTCAGACAAATATCTGTGGCCGGCAAGCCTGAAATGCCCAGTAAGTGAAAGGCCTTGAACAGCAAATGCGCTGTTTGATGATTTTTAGCACTGAACGCCCTGCTCCCCCACCTGTGTAGATGGCCAAGATAGGGAACTCATCCAGTCATTTATTAGACGTGCAAACTTGTGTCCAGTCACTCACTGAGGCCGAATCGTGCGACTCCACTGTCATGTACCCGAGGAAGAGTCCAGTCTTGTTATGCCCGTGGGCGCTTGACTGAATTCCTCACAGGCCACACATTAATCTGAAGTGGATGGTCGCATCCACTTGCATACAACTAAAGCTGCAAATGATTTACAACACGTCCGCCATCGGTGCACCATTAGAATGGAAAAGCCATCATCTCTCTGGGATGTGTGTGAGTGACATGACAAGCAAGTTCTTTTACCCTCTCCAAGCGTGCAGTCCAGTGAAATGCAGCCTACACAAAGCAGAGGATTGGTGATCCAGGATCAGGAAGAACATGGCATCCTGAACATCATGGAACAGACCATCAGTTGCGGGGGGCCATAATTCTCCATGTTCATTCAGTCTAACCTCAATCAGTGCTGAATGAATGAGAAACATGTGAATGAAGAGCTATGAGACTATTCAGCCCATCTCGAGCCTGTTCCACCATTTGTTAAGATAATGGCTGATCCAATTATCTTGGTTTCCCCAAGACCACCGACCTTTACCATTCCTAATTCAATTTACGTGTCCAAACCATATCACGATAGCAAACCTCCGACAAAACACTTCCACAGAGGAACAAACATTTTTACAACTTCAAGGATTCTGAATGAGAAAGAGACAATTTTGTTTTCAGGCATTCACTGTTTTTCTTTCAAATGTTCCAGAGTACCAGTTCTGAAATAAAGGCACTGCCATTCAGGTGGCATGCTGGGAAAGGTAAATGCTAGCAATCTAAGAGTTAATATGTCACAGAGCATTCCAACACACGGGACATTGTCTCGACCCTTCAGAAAGGCCAGAATGTATCTGTCAGAGACAGCACAGGCAAGCGCTGCCGTTTGTCAAAAGGGCTGAACCAAACATCAAGCTATTACTCTCTGCCCTTGATACAAGGTCAACTTGGGATATACCAACACAGAAAGAATGAACCAATGCTTTAAATGTTTAAAGTGCTCTGTGAGTCCTAACAGTCTCTCCATAGCTCAGTGACTTCATACGAGTCAAGATCTGTGCACATCCTTTGACCACACTGAACTATACCCAAAGTTCATGAACCACTGTGGAATTCACTCCAGGACACACACTTGTGTCGAAGATTTCCAGGTGTCCGTTCCTTCAAGACAGGCACACGTCCTCATCTCAGGAGCCTCACATGCACGACTCGTGTGCTGAAAGGCCAGGAACACATGTCACCCCTATAGCTGCGGCCACGCAATTCATGAGCCAACCGCCACCACTCCTGCGAAAAATGCCAGCAGCCAGCATTCATTGTTCATCTGCCAATCTCTCGCTAATCTTTGCTTGCTTTGATCGGTAGTCAGGAGTCACAGCCCAACGATTTGCGCAAAGACTTAGCTTCACTGGGAGGGTGGTCACCGGTGGCTTTCACCAGTGAGGCCCAAAACCAAGGTCTCATCTGCCCTCTGACAGAAAAGATCCCCCAACACCAATCAAAGATAACCGGGGTTGTTCTCACCAGTTACTGACTGGTATTTACCACTCAAACACATTGACTGCTTGTGGCACCTTGCTGTGCATTAACACATTGCCACATATCCCACATTACAAGGCGGACTACACTTCCAAAGTATTTTGCTCTCTGTGAAGTTCTTTTGGGTGTCCAAAGATCATGAAAGGTGCTATATAAATGCAAGACTTATTTTCAATATGGCCCACTTCTATTTAATCCTTTTACTCTCATGCTCTCCGAAGGTTTCATGTCTGTTCCTGGTTTCCAGTTGCAAATATGCTGGCAGCCCTCGGGTATCTCACCTGGTTACAGTTCAATGAGGGAGTGCTCCTGAGGCTGCCTCTGCCCTCCAGTTAAACCCGCACACAGTGAACAATGAACGGCAGCTCTCCCGTGATCCAAGGCAGCTCGAGCTGACACAGTTCATCTGCACGGATCGAGGATCAGTCCTGGGGCCGCCTCGGTGTTGATAATCACCCAAGTGTAGGGAGGCAAATATTGGGGGGAAATCAAATTTGTATGCCTGTGTGTTGCGTATTTGTTGCCCAACAAAGACATTGACCTGCCTATTTTCTAATTTGATTAATCCTCTGATACAACACGGCCAGATGTCCGAGAAAGGTTACAGAGGAACTAGAGGGCTCAGCGTTACTCTGTCTTGTGTGTTTGCTCACTAAGCCATCAAGGCCAAAGTCTAGTTTGTTCTTTAATTTAGCAAATCACTAAAAGTTGCTCTTTTGACTGAGTGAAGTTTAATTGCAGCTGTAAAACAAGAGTTGACAGGGTCTCAGCCGAAGCTAGTTCACGAGGCAATTGGTTTAACTCAGTTTCAGAAGCCTTGAATTCAGGACCATAAAAGAAGGGCTCCTTCGGTGTTACCTTGTTGCATTAGTGCAGCTGGAGTTTGGTGAAACAGTGACTTAAGTGAAAGATGGAAAGGCTGATCACTCCCTTCTTTTCCCTGATTCGGGAGAAGTGATGAGTATTTTTGCTCCTTGAAGTAAGAGGTTGTAGGGAATTTAGAGCATAACAGGAAATATGGACTTTAACTAACTCTTACAGCGCAGAGCACTGGAGGTAAGAGAGACCATGAATTTGGAGAGGAGCAGCTGAGCAGGGCAGTGGGGGAAAAGCTTGAAAAGAAGCAGCCTAGTGTACCTACACCCAGAGGTGGAGCTTCTGAGGTGACACCAGGATTTTAAACTGACCTGGGGCAAGTAGAAGCTGCTGATTGGATGAGTACAGATGGTAAGTATTTCTACTATTATAGCTTATAGTTTGTACAGTCTTTATTTTGTGGTTTATATTTTGTACGGACTACATTTTGTATTAGCAAGGTCAAGGGAAGAAAGGCCCAAAAGAACTTTAAGAGTCCTTTAATCCAGAAGGGTATGTTGCGGCAGGAGAACTCAAAACCATGCTGTGCTTCTCCTGCTCTGTGTGGGAGGCCTGGCACCTTTTCAGTGCCCGAGGCCAGCATATTTGTATGACATGTCTCCAGCTGCTACTACTGGAAGCCCGTTTTACGGAGCTGGAGTGGCATCCGGGGACCCGGTGGAGCATCTGTGAGGTGGTGAGTATCGTGGATAGCACATATAGAGAGGTGGCCACACTGCAGCCCAAGACTCAATTGGCAGAAAGGGAATGGGTGAACACTAGGGATAGAAAGAGGATGAGGAATACCATTCAGGAACTCCTGTGGCCATTTTCCCGGAAAGCAGACATGCTCCTTTGAACACTGTGGGAGAAATGGTTTCTCAGGGATAATCAGCAACAACCAAATAAATCGCACCATGGTTGGGTCGGGAGAGGAGTAAAAAAAATGGAAATGCTATAATTATAGGGAATTCAATCGTAAGGGAAATAGATCGACATTCTGTGGCCACCAAAGAGACCCCAGGATGGGCTGATGCCTCCCTGGTGCTAGGGTCAAGGATATTTTAGAGCGACTACAAGACATTCTGGAGGGGAAGGGTCAACAGCCAATGGTCATGGTACACATCGGTACCAATGACATAAACGATGAGGTCTTGAAAGCCAAATATAGGGAGTTAGGAAGTAAGTTGAAAAGTAGGACCTCAAAGGTAGTGCTCTCAGGATTACTACCAGTGCCAAATACTAGTCAGAGAAGAAATAGCAGGATATAGCAGATGAATATGTGGCTGGAAAGATGGTGCAGGGGGGAATGTTTCAGATTCCTGGCACATTGGGACCAGCTCAGGGGAAGGTGGGACCCGTACAAGCTGGATAGGTTACACCTAGACAGGACTGGGTCTGATGTCCTCGGGCGAGTGTTTGCTTGCATGGTTGGGGACTGTTTATACTAGAATGGCAAGGGGGTGGGAACCTTAGTAGGGTGACAAGAGCAAGAGAAACAAGGACAGTAATGAATGAAGGAACAGTAAAATACAAAAACAGCAGACCGGGTAGGGTGATAGGCAAATAGGGCCACAGTACAAAGAAACGTTAGGATGATTAAAAATGGTAAAAAAAAAACACAAGCCTAAAGGCTTGCACGAAGTATTCGGAAAAAAGAATACGAACTGACAGTGCAAATCGAGATAAATGGATATGATCATCTCCATTACAAAGAAATAATTACCAGGAAATCAAAACTGGGAGCTTAATCTTCAGGGATATTTGACCAGGAAAATTAACCTGTCGGAAAGACAGGAGGGACGACAAGGTGGTGGGGCAGCAAGAGATTAAATGAGGGACGACTGAGACTTGGATGATATAGAGTAATCAGGAATGCTAATGGAATGTTGACCTTTATTTCAAGGGGGTTAGAATACAAGAGTAGGAAGTCTTGCTGTAACTGCACACTGTACTGGTGAGACCATGTCGGCAGTACTCTGAGCAGATTTGGTCCCCGTATTTAAGGAAAAGTATTGCTTCATTGGAGGCAGTTCAGAGACAGCTCACTAGGATGATCCGTGGTATGGAGGGCTAGTATACAAGAGCTTGAGGGTATAATGCTCTGGTCAGACCTCATTTGGAGAATTGTGAGCAGTTTTGGGCCCCTTCTCTAAGGAAGGATGTGCTGCCCTTGGAAAGGGTCCAGAGGAGGTTCACCAGAATGACCCCTGTAATGAAGTGCTTGTCGTATGACGAGCAGTTGAGCACTCTGGGTCTGTACTCGTTGGAGTTTGGAAGGATGAGGGGGGATCTTGTTGAAACTTACAGGATATTGCGAGGCCTGGATAGGGTGGACGTGGAGAGGATGTTTCCACGTAGGAAAAGAAGAGGACACAATCTCGGACTAAAGGGACCCAAATGGGGCTGTAATGAAACATCTGTCAATGGATGAAGTACTGATCCATTTTGGTAAGGTGCAGATACAGCAGCAAGGGGGCACCGACAGTACCCAATAACTTACATTGAATAGCGAGATTCTCTCCTAACCTGGCACTTATTTCGATTCTAGTGTCTCATTGTACTCTAGTGGGTGCCTTGCTCCGTCAAGTGCGCAATATAAATGCAAGTAGTTGTTGTTAAATCCCAACTGGAGCCCACCAAAAGCCATTTAAAAGGGCCGAGTTTTCCTCTTGGACACCGATGATGTTGTCCATCTGGGTTTTATTCTGGGTAATGTTCTTTTTTTCTGCAAAGCTGGGCCTGCGAGCACTTTTGGGCATGAGAATATAATTCTTTGCCGTGCATGTGAACAGTGATATCTTTATTGCCCAACGGTTTTCACTCTCAGCACAGATTTTAGGAGTGGGGGTTGGGGTCCTGGAATAATTGATGAAGTAAGGATGGTGTACAGTCAGCTGGAGAAGCCTTCAGAGGGAAGGCTGTTGATAAGTAAGTGGGTCAGTGGAGTTGAGTTTGACAGTGATCTTGAACCTGATGCAGTCTGAATTGTAAATCTCCCTCCCCCTCCCCCAACACACACGTGAGCGTGTGAAAAGGCCAGCAGGTTGGAACAAAGACTCGTGGGCCAATTTACAGAGTAACCCCAAATCTGTCCATCATGCAGAGTTCTCAATCCCAAACCTGAGCTTCGATTCTCACCATCAAGCCAAGGTAACCCCCCCCCCCTCCCCATTGTCGTCCCTACATTTAAGACTGAGGCAGGCTATTTTTCCAGCCTCATTCGGTTGGTTTGTGCAGATTTAAATCACCGGAGCAGTTGGGATTTAACAACAACTACTTGCCCAACAGTGCGCAATATAAATGCAAGTAGTTGTTGTTAAATCCCAACTGCAGCCCACCATAGTGAAAGCGTGCATTATGAAATGAAAATCGCTTATTGTCACAAGCAGGCTTCAAATGAAGTTACTGTGAAAAGCCCCTAGTCGCCACATTCCGGCGCCTGTTCGGGGAGGCTGTTACGGGAATCCAACCGTGCTGCTGGCCTGCCTTGGTCTGCTTTCAAAGCCAGCGATTTAGCCCAGTGAGCTAAACAGCCCCTTATAAAGGCACAGCTGTCACACACTCATGTGGCCTCCCGTGCTGCAACAAATCGCATCAAATGTAGGGGAATATAAAGGGCAACATTCCCTAAACCGAAATCAGAGATTGGGGAAGAGAACACGCACTTGCTTGTTCAAATAAATGCACTGGTATCTGGGTGAAACAAATCTGAAACAGAGTACTGATTTCCCCCGGCAGTTCCCGTGCAACCAGAGTTTAGTTTAAAAAGTCTCCAGTCCATCGGTTCTCTCTGGGATCTAGGATGGGGGTGGGGGAAGAGAATATTGAATGAATGAAGTAAGTATATATTAAAGTGTGAATCACAACGTGGCCGAATAGCTGGCAGTTGAACGTACCTGTTTGCCGGTGTGTTGGTGATCGCTTCTCCGGCTCCGAGGGTGGAAGTATGGACTTTCCTCCTCTCTCTCTCTGTCTGTTCCTGCTGGTGATCCACACGGAATCCTGAGTGTGCAGGGATCAGTGAGATGGGCGAGGGGCTGCCTCCCTGAGGGGGCAATGTAGGGAGCAGCCTTCTTTCCTCCCCTGCCCTTCTCCACAATTCGCACTCAATTGGAGACAGGGAGTGGAGTGGCTGAGAATCCCCTCTCTCACCCCGGCTCCCCAAACAAGTCACCGCACTAAAGGTTTGGACAAGTGAGCTTTCTCCCCCTCCTGCTCCCTCTCTCAAGAAGCCGATTCCCTGCCAGTCCCGGGCCGCGGATATTTCTGCCTCCCTTCCCCTTCCGAGCAGTCGGAGCTTTGCCTCTCCTCCCGGATCGCCAGTTGTCCCGAGTGAAGGTTCCTCCAGAGTGGATTGCAAACGCTTCACACCCACGCCAGCATCTCCGCTGTTTCAAACACTGACTCAGTCTCTCTCTCTCTCTCTCACACACACATCACAAAAAGTTCTTCGCTGAATGCAGGCTCTTCAGCAGGAGGGAGGGACAGGCAGCCTCATTTCGAGTCGTCCAGAGCAATTTCCCCAACCCAGCTGCTGAGAGAGGCGCTAAGAGGGGGGTTAGACTTTATTTTCAGGAATCTGCCCTGTGAGATCGGGGGTTGAGATTTTTTTAAATGCTAAACTGCCAGGAATGGTGTGCGGCAACTTAGTCCTGTGTGTTTGAGCTCCTGTCACCCTTACAGATCCCCTTCCGCTCACCCCCCCCCCCCCCCCCCCACACTCAAATCAAACCCTCTCCAAAAGGCATTGAGACTCACATCAGGGACCTCTCCCCCTGACCCTCCATAATCTGTTACCCCCTTCACATCACATCACACACCCGGCACCTCCCCCTGACCCTCCATAACCTGTTACCCCCTTCACATCACACACACACCAGGCACCTCTCCCCCTGACCCTCCATAATCTGTTACCCCCTTCACATCACATCACACACCCGGCACCTCCCACTGACCCTCCATAATCTGTTACCCCCTTCACATCACACACACACCAGGCACCTCTCCCCCTGACCCTCCATAATCTGTTACCCCCTTCACATCACATCACACACACACCCGGCACGTCCCCCTGACCCTCCATAATCTGTTACCCCCTTCACATCACATCACACACACACCCGGCACCTCCCCCTGACCCTCCATAACCTGTTACCCCCTTCACATCACACACACACCAGGCACCTCTCCCCCTGACCCTCCATAATCTGTTACCCCCTTCACATCACATCACACACCCGGCACCTCCCACTGACCCTCCATAACCTGTTACCCCCTTCACATCACATCACACACACACCGGCACCTCCCCCTGACCCTCCATAATCTGTTACCCCCTTCACATCACATCACACACACACCCGGCACCTCCCCCTCCCCCTCCATAACCTGTTACCCCCTTCACATCACATCACACACACACCCGGCACCTCCCCCTCCCCCTCCATAACCTGTTACCCCCTTCACATCACATCACACACACACCAGGGACCTCCCCCTGACCCTCCATAACCTGTTACCCCCTTCACATCACACACACACCAGGCACCTCTCCCCCTGACCCTCCATAATCTGTTACCCCCTTCACATCACATCACACACCCGGCACCTCCCACTGACCCTCCATAACCTGTTACCCCCTTCACATCACACACACACCAGGCAACCTCTCCCCCTGACCCTCCATAATCTGTTACCCCCTTCACATCACATCACACACCCGGCACCTCCCACTGACCCTCCATAATCTGTTACCCCCTTCACATCACACACACACCAGGCACCTCTCCCCCTGACCCTCCATAACCTGTTACCCCCTTCACATCACACACACACACCAGGCACCTCTCCCCCGACCCTCCATAACCTGTTACCCCCTTCACATCACACACACACCAGGCACCTCTCCCCCTGACCCTCCATAATCTGTTACCCCCCTTCACATCACATCACACACACACCAGGCACCTCTCCCCTGACCCTCCATAACCTGTTAACCCCTTCACATCACACACACACCAGGCACCTCTCCCCCTGACCCTCCATAATCTGTTACCCCCTTCACATCGCATCACACACACACCAGGGACCTCTCCCACTGACCCTCCATAATCTGTTATCCCTTTAATCTCGCCATTAAGAATGTAGATGCGTGGCAGCACGGTGGCACTGCATTGCTGCCTACGGCGCTGAGGACCCGGGTTCGAATCCCGGCTCTGGGTCACTGTCTGTGAGGAGTTTGCACATTCTCCCCGTGTCTGCGTGGGTTTCACCCCCACAACCCAAAAGATGTGCAGGCTAGGTGGATTGGCCACGCTAAATTGCCCCTTAATTGGATAAAATAATTGGGTACTCTAAATTTTTTTTTTAATTATGGAAAAGGACCAGGAGCCATCTAGGAGCCATTTAAGGAATGCCAATCCATCTATCTAGCCAGAGAATAATCAAAATTGGGCATTTGCTCATTCCTGCAGCGTGCAAATTGTTTGGAGGTTTTTTTAAATGTCAGGTTTTAAAATTTAACTCTTACTTTTCCTGCCTCTTTCTCTTCTCCCCCTCTTAAGACTACCTCTTTTTCCTCCCGCTCTCTCCAGACCTGACTTGAGTATGAATTCACCCCTCATTCTCCTGTTTATTCCATTTGTGGTGATATGCATCACTGTAAATACACAAGGGGTTAATGTAAATACATGTAAATACACTACAGGGAGCACCAGAGACATGACACACAGACACTCAACCAATAGGTCAGTAAGATAGGACACGACCAATGGGCATTCACGATACACACAGAGGTGACACTACCACAGGAGGGCATTACACCAACCCAAATACAAAGGACACAGCACACATGCTCAGCCTCTTTCCAGTGGAGACACTCAGTGAGTACAGACACAGGGTTGATTCAACATCACACCCACCACGTGGATTGTAGCAGACTGGTCTGTCAGTCTGAGTAGCTATAGAAGGATCAACAGTAGAGGCGAACCTAAGTAAGAGAATTGTAACTAGTTCAATAAACGGGTTGAAGTTATCTCCACGTCTAAACCGTTTTGGATACTTGTGGGGTGGACGACTTATCAGGGGTAAGCCATGGGGTACGGGCCTCTGGCACGGAGTCTGTCCCTGTTGCTCAGAAGGGAAGGGGGAAAGGAGTAGAACATTAGTAATTGGGGACTCAATAGTCAGGGGCACAGATAGGAGATTTTGTGGGAGCAAGAGAGACTCACGTTTGGTATGTTGCCTCCCAGGTGCAAGGGTACGTGATGTCTCGGATCGTGTTTTCCGGGTCCTTAAGGGGGAGGGGGAGCAGCCCCAAGTCGTGGTCCACATTGGCACTAACGACATAGGTAGGAAAGGGGACAAGGATGTCAGGCAGGCCTTTAGGGAGCTAGGATGGAAGCTCAGAGCGAGAACAAACAGAGTTGTTATCTCTGGGTTCTTGCCCGTGCCACGTGATAGTGAGACGAGGAATAGGGAGTGAGAGTAATTAAACACGTGGCTACAGGGATGGTGCAGGCGGGAGGGATTCAGATTTCTGGATAACTGGGGCTCTTTCTGGGGAAGGTGGGACCTCTATAGACAGGATGGTCTACATCTGAACCTGAGGGGCACCAATATCCTGGGGGGGAGATTTGTTAGTGCTCTTTGGGGGGTTTTAAACTAATTCAGCAGGGGCATGGGAACCTGGATTGTAGTTTTGGGGTAAGGGAGATTGAGAGTATGGAGGTCAGGAGCACAGATTTGACTTCGCAGGAGGGTGCCAGTGTTCAGGTAGGTGGTTTGAAGTGTGTCTACTTCAATGCCAGGAGTATACGAAATAAGGTAGGGGAACTGGCAGCATGGGTTGGTACCTGGGACTTCGATGTTGTGGCCATTTCAGAGACATGGATAGAGCAGGGACAGGAATGGTTGTTGCAGGTTCCGGGGTTTAGGTGTTTTAGTAAGCTCAGAGAAGGGGCAAAAGAGGGGGAGGTGTGGCGCTGCTGGTCAAGGACAGTATTACGGTGGCGGAAAGGATGCTAGATGGGGACTCTTCTTCCGAGGTAGTATGGGCTGAGGTTAGAAACAGGAAAGGAGAGGTCACCCTGTTGGGAGTTTTCTATAGACCACCTAATAGTTCTAGGGATGTAGAGGAAAGGATGACGAAGATGATTCTGGAAAAGAGCGAAAGTAACAGGGTAGTTGTTATGGGAGACTTTAACTTTCCAAATATTGACTGGAAAAGATATAGTTCGAGTACATTAGATGGGTCGTTCTTTGTACAATGTGTGCAGGAGGGTTTCCTGACACAATATGTTGACAAGCCAACAAGAGGCGAGGCCACATTGGATTTGGTTTTGGGTAATGAACCAGGCCAGGTGTTAGATCTGGATGTAGGTGAGCACTTTGGAGACAGTGACCACAATTCGGTGACCTTTACGTTAGTGATGGAAAGGGATAAGTATACCCCGCAGGGCAATAGTTATAGCTGGGGGAAGGGCAATTATGGTGCCATCAGACATGACTTAGGATGCGTAGGTTGGAGAAGTAGGCTGCAAGGGTTGGGCACACTGGATATGTGGAGCTTGTTCAAGGAACAGCTATTGCGTGTTCTTGATAAGTACGTACCAGTCAGGCAGGGAGGAAGGGGTAGAGCGAGGGAACCGTGGTTTACCAAAGAAGTGGAATCTCTTGTTAAGAGGAAGAAGGAGGCCTATGTGAAGATGAGGCGTGAAGTTTCAGTTGGGGCGCTTGATAGTTACAAGGAAGCGAGGAAGGATCTAAAGAGAGAGCTAAGACAAGCAAGGAGGGGACATGAGAAGTCTTTGGCAGGTAGGATCA